>NC_092463.1:8693121-8995621 GCF_047495875.1 Pithys albifrons albifrons | reverse complement strand
GCAGTAGTTCCTGTGTTCAGTACCAGGTGGGACACAGATCGTGGAGCAGTTTCTGGGAAGATGTCTGTCCTTCAGGATGTGTGTGAACACTCTTTGCTCACTTCTCCCCCTTTGGACACAAAATTTTGGAATAGATCACTGGCATCTTCTGGACTAGGGTACCTTTGGGATCCTGTGAGGGGCTGGGGTGTGCTGGCGAGATGAGCTATGTTGAGGCAACTCCTGAAAGATGCAACCAGTAACACCACCCACCCTTGGGAAAGATGCTGATTGTGCAAAGTCGAGTGCAGGTGTACTTTGCATTTCATCTGTAGGGTAGTTAAGCCCTTTACTGTTGAACCTAATTGATCTTTAGGGATGAATTACCTCAGACATAATCAGCTGTTGTTAATGCATTTGTTTTAAAATGTTGTTCTTCTCCTGGCCCTATCTACCTCTTGACCATCAACCCTAAGACACTGCAAGTCAGAGAATGATAATCCATTGTGTGCCCAAAAGAAGTGCCTGAGGTTGGTAGAGCAGATCCTGCGTGGTTGGAGTGGGGAATACTGGACAGGTTATAACATGAAGAGAGAGGGCGGTAGGTTTCTGCTGGGCTGTGTGACAGACTCTCAGTCTAGCAGAAACCAAACCTTACATGGAAGTATCTCTGTTCATTGACAAGCTTGTGAATAGATTTTTTTGAGGTTTCCTCCCCCCCACCTCCCCCTCCCATGGGTAGTTTATCCATCTGCAGTTATAAAACATACTGCTTGGCAATTCCAATTTATCATGATGAGAAATGCTTCCTCCTTTGAACTTTCAAAGGCCACCTACACAATAGGGACATGGTTTATCTTCTATGCACTCTAGGCAGAGAGGAGAGCAATACCTTCAGCCTCTTTTGATCCTCAGTTTGAAGGGAGGCTGCTTGGTTCATTTTGAAACATGAAGATGTCTTGAAAAGGACCTGTGCACTGCATCTGTAAAGCAGAATTTTTGCCTGTGCACTGTCAATGTATGAGCTTATATATCTCTGGAATGATTCTAGAAAAAAAAAATCTGAAGTGGTAGCCACTGGGTCTGTGTAGGTTTAGAAACATCAGTGTAAAATCAGGCTTCTTTTCTTTCCTTGACTTCTTTAATTTCCCTTCCTCTCCTGACTTCCTTTATGCTAATGACTGCTTTCTGCAATGTTCTATTAAAGCAGGGAATGCAAAATTGCAGGACTATTTGAGAGCTGCTTTACAAAGAGCAGTGTGTGGTTTGAAAACCACAAGCCGAGCAGCAGCTGGCAGTAGAAGCCTGGCTATGGCTCGGGAGCTGCAGCCAGGGCTTGAGACGTGGCTGGTAAAGCATGTGCTGAGGCAGAAGCAGCTGACAGAGGTGGAGCTTAACCTCATCCCCTGACCTATCCTGGTGTTTCTATCACCTCTAGATGAAAGAACAAAAGCTATTTTATTTCCTTCTCCTAAACTATTAAAAAACCAAAAATATCAACTATACCACAGGGAAATTGGGATGTTTTCTTTTTACTTGTTGCATAAACAGCAACAGCCCAAGGCATTGCAAAAACACAGGACACAAAGCAAGAATCAGTGGATCAGTTTCTCTGGGTTACTAGTTGTTTCAGGGAAACCCTGATCTTTCAGTCAGTGCTCCCTGAGCAGACAAAATTATACAAGCCTGGCTCCTCTGGGGAAGCTTCTCCATAAGAAAAACCTCTGTCCTGCAATGACTCTGGAATCCACTTGGTTTACTTTAAACTTTAGAACGCAAGTGTTTACTACTTCTTTATGAATATATAGGGAAATGGTTTCACCATTTTTCCTAAATTTTGTAATGCTTCAAGAATTTCCCATTGTGGAATGTGTGTCACTGTGAGTGGGAGTGGCAAATAGTGGAAAAAATCCCTAGCCTTGGAACACCCAAGGATCTGATGGTGTAAGAAAGGGCAGAGCTAAAATCTTCCCAGTTAACATGAGGAAAAAGGTCTGATTTTCACCTGAATTGCTGGTGAGTTGCAGACAATTTTGTGGTTAGTGTTCTGTAGTCTGTCCTGCCAAAAATCTTCCACTTCCTGTGGATAAGAGTAGAAAGGGAGAAAAGCCAATATTTGGGAGACACAGCTATGAAAGACAAGAAAAGGAGGTGGAGTCAGCATCTTACAGTAGAATGTGAAAAATTAAAAAGGGTGAAAAAAAGAAAAGCCTGAACATATTATGTATAATTTGCTGTTGTTAAAACTACACTATAACAGGATCATGGTCTCATCTGGCCCTGCTGGCTTTGCCTTTTTGGCATGTGTGTGGTTGACTTCTGTGAACCTGGTAAATCTATGTTTTCTGTGTCAAACTGTTTGCTTGTCCTCTTTCTAGAAACAAATACTTACCGCACCCCTCTCTATGGACAGCCCTCCTGGTGGGGGGAAGATGATGCAAATAACAAGGAGGACAGAAGGCAAGAGGAACATTACTCAGGTAATGGAGGTGATGTGGGGTAGGAGAAGGGGGACACAAAATTTCAATTTCAGCTAATGTTTGTGAATTTCAGGTTTTATTGCCTTTTTTTTTTCCTCTTTTGTAGAGAGATCCAAAGAGATAACCCAGCATGAGGAGGAAATGAATGGGAATATTTCTACTTATAGAGATGCCCAAGAACAATCTGTGTTTGCCTTTCGGAGAGAGCCAAGTTATTTTGAGATTCCAACTAAAGAATTTCAGCAGCCATCCAAATCTCCAGAAACACAGGTCCATGAGATCCCAACAAAGGATATTGATGCTGTGGTAGCCCCTGTTGTACAGAGTCATGCCTCTTTCACCATTGAATTCGATGATGGTACCCCTGGCAAAATAAAGATAAAAGACCATGTGACTAAATTTTCACTCAGACAGAGAAGACCGTATAGTAAGGAACCAGCTCATACAGAAGTGATGTCTGCGGAGAGCAAAGTGGCTGACTGGCTTGTCCAGAATGACCCAAGCTTGATGAGACGTCAGTCTGCAGGAGATGATGTTTACAGCACCAAGAGTGACCTGCCAGTTCACGTGAGGACACTTAAAGGTGAGTGAATCTTTTGTCATGTGGACATAACTCTGTTGGCCGTGCAAATGCAGCATAATGAAAGAGGAGAACCCTTCTCCTTTCAAGGAGAACTGGACTTTATTATCTCTGCTCCAAATTTGCAAGATGAAGAATATTACTTTAATGACTGTTAATGTCTTGCATCTAGCTAGCAGGCTCTTCACCTGGCCCTGAAGTCACGTGTGATGTTGGCCTGGAGACACTGTAATGTGACACCTTTACATGTATAATGCCAGCTCAGCAGTAACGGGTTGAAAAAACTATTTTGATTTTGAAATGTCTAAAATAATTTCCATGTGATCAGGCAGGCTGATAAACACAGGTATTTCAGTGAATTTTGTTCTCTTGGCTTCTCTTAGCTTATGGAATGACTTTTTTTTTTAGCTGTAGTCCAGTAGAGTCTTAAGTGTGATCATCCTGGTGGCTGTAATGAGCAGAGGCAGTTGGTTGTATGACAGGAGGTCATGACACAGAGTACTGTCCAAGTTGATCCCCAGGAGAGGAAGTTGTTGTGCTTGTAGGAAAAGGTTTCTTCTCTTAAAGTAAAGCTTCTCTGAAATCACGCCGTGTTCAAAAACGTTGAATTTTGTGGACCTGTGTCCTGATGGGTGTGTCACTGTGAGGAATTCTTTGGGGATTTTTATAAGTCTGAAATACAGTTTGGAACCCAGTTCTTAGTACAGCTTGTGGGACTCATGATTCTCATGCAACTTTGAATATATTTTACAAGATTGAGGCTTGTTTGGGTGTCTCTCTTGGACCATGCCATGAACAGCTTGGAGAAGGCCACCGATTCCTGCATTCTCACTGCCTTGTCTCTGGAAAAGCTACTGTTTTGAATTGCAATTTTAACTGATGAAGTCATATTGAAGGTTACCAGACCTACTTGTGCTTGAGGTCCTATTTAAATGAGAGCAATACCTTGTTTTCCCTTGAAGGAAAATTTGCTTAGGTCTTTGTTATAGTTTCATTGTTAGAAAAAAACCAACTTATTGTAATATGAAGAGTTTTATGTATTACACCTCCAACTTGCTGTTTTGGGTACATATTTTTGAGAACCCTATACGGTTAGAAAGGTCTCATGTTCATGGGGTTTGGCATGGCATGGAAGTGGAACAGTTTTGTTGCCATTGCTTGTTTCTAGTTCTTCCCAATAAGGGATGGGGTTGAGATGCCCTGCTTGGTTATTTAGGGCCTTATTTTCAGTGTGCTGTGATTGTGTGATAGAGGGCTTTGAGTTGGGGATTTTTTGTTATTGTCATATGGGATTTTGTTGACTTGCTGGAGAACATCGTCAAGGATAGAAATGTATGATAGAAATGTGCTTCAGTAATTTTGCTCTTTCCTCTTGGAGAAAACTAGAGAGTTGGGCAGCTGTTGCTTGTCCTAGGATTTTCCTGAGCAATACACAGGAACACTAGGATGATGACACTTGCCGCTCTGTAGTCCATACGGCATGGAAAGAAGCTGAAGTATTTTAATGCCTAATTTCCTATCAGGAAATCAACTCTTTGGATATTTGATTGAAACATACAGTGTTGATGGCCTGAGGAGTTTAGCCACCTCTGCTTTGGCAGAGGACAGGGTGTCATTTATCTGTGATAGCTGCGTAACGTGTTCTTCCGGCAGGGCTAATTTGGAAGATATCTTCGAGGCTTCCACTGGCTGCCTACCAGGTTTGAGACTTCAGGATCAGAGACTTCCACTGTTGGGGCTCATTAGTAATATTTGCTCACTTCCAGGAGCAATGTGGTCAACGTAAAGCCTGGTATAAAGACTAGAGTTCAGTGTGAGAGCATGTGCATGGTGTTCTGCTGGGGCAGCCGTGTGCATGGTGGATGTTTCCCTTGTGTCCTCACTGTTTTGCATTGAGCAGAGTTCTTAGCCAAGACCTTTAATTTAAGAACTTTCTCTTCCAAGTGTGAAGGTTATCAGCCCTCAGGGCACTATGCAAAGTTTGATGCCTTCCTTCATGAGGGTGTTAGGAAAGTCAGAGCAGAACTGACTCCTGGGTTGAATGGATCTTGCATTAAATTCTAATCTTTCACAGTTAACTCAATGTAATAAATGGTCTTCACCGATGAGTCTGAAGAACTTGCAAAGTAGGTTTGAGCAGTTTTCCTTTCAAACACGTGGTATTTTAGCCAGTATATCTTGCTGCATGTTACAGTCTAGAGCGCAGAGACCTCTTTCCCCGTTCTCCCGATGACAGGTTCCTGGTCGTTGACTGAATCGTGTTGTGTGCCTTCACACTCGTTTCCCTCTCCAAAAAAAGGTTTGTTTTTTGTTTTAATTTTTTGTTTCAATTTTAAGTTTCTGTTTTATTTCAACTTACTTTCTGACAGTCCTGAGCTAAGGTGCTGAAGGTCAGGCAGACACTGGCACACAGAGATGGTTGTAAAGATAGTTGTTGCTAACATAAGTGAAAATAATTATAAACTTTGTTTAAGCTTAGTGAACTCTTTAAGTAATAACTTAACCTTTGCTTGGCTGGTGATAGGATGGTATAAGTCATGGGGATGTCATAGTCTGATCCTTAAATCTCCAGGAAAAGTAAAGAAACCTTCAAATTTCATTTTCTATTATCCTCTGATTTATTTCCCCCTTGTAGAGGAGGATAATATGGGCGCTCAGGGATGTGTGTACTTATAATGCATTGATTTGGTCTTTCATCATGGGGAATTGATTTGGTGGGATGTAGTGTGAGTGTTTTATTTACTGATCCTGCAGAGATATTTCTGAGCTCTTAACAGAAAGAACCTAATGAGCTGATCATGGACTACAGTAATTGGGCAGAACAGCAAAATAATGTCATCATTTTTATTTAATTTGAAAAAAGATGCAGAACATTAGGTATCTAAACCAGCCATCATTACAAAATCAGAAACCCATGAAGTTGAAATTACTTCCTGAATTGTTTTAAAATAGAAAAATAACTTTATAGCCAACCAGTGGTGAAAAGTGGAGTCAGGAGAGAGCTGCCTTCTCTTTTATTACTTCTGTTGTGATGCAATCCATGTATCACACAGATGTCTTTGGAGTTGTTTAATCCGATAGGATGCTTTTCTTTTAACTGCAGTGATAAATTTCAGCTGGGCAGTAATGAGAGTGACAGAGCGACTGATAACACAAAAGTCAAACCTGCATACCTTGTTTGCAGGCAATAGGCACGAGGACGGGACACAGAGCGACTCTGAAGACCCTGTGGCACCCAAGGTGGAGAAGGAGACGCCAGCAGGCAGTGAACGTCCGACAGAGCAAACCAGGCTCCAGCGCCAGATGAGGCGAGATCCCCACGAGATGCTGCACAACAAGCAGGCCTTCGTCATCGAGTTCTTCGAGGACACACCACGGAAGAAGCGGTCACAGTCCTTCACGCACAGCGCTCACTCCTCCCAGAGCGACACCGACCCAGGGCTGAAGAACAAGGTTGAAAAGCGCAAGAATGCACTGCCAGCAGAGAAACTGGGAAATTCAGTGCCACCATCCCACCTCACAGCCCAGGTGGGCAAACCCAGTAGCAACTCCTGCGGGACCCAAAGAACAAGCTCCTTCAAGAGGGAGAAGACGGAGGATCGGATCAACTCATCATCCTCCTCTACTTCCAGAGCATCAGCCAAAACTTACGGGAGCATTGGGAGGAAGTCTAAAATGGCTCAGGATTTTATGGCCGAGTACTTGCGTGAGACTGCTCAGTCTGGGAAGCAGAGTGCTGAGAAACCAGCCCCTCTGCCCATGCCAGTGGCTCCACATGTGGTTATATCATCAGAACCAGAGTCTGTGTCTGCTCCACCTCCAGAGGTGAAGTCTGCCCAGGGCAGGAGGAATGATGAGGAAGATAGTGTAAGCGAAACAGGGACATACACCATTGAGACAGAGTCGCAGGATAAAGAGGTGGAGGAAGCACGAAAAATGATAGATCAGGTAAATGCTACTTTTCTGTGCTTGGCCCGTGAGCTGAGGGCTGAAGGCTTGGGCTTCCACACACTGTGACAGGCGACCTAAATTAACTGTTGCCAGGAAGGGATGCAATTGGGTTATGATTAGGGGTGAAAAATCATTGGGGTGACCTGTGTTAAGGATAGGCCCCAACTTTGAGACTGGTATTTAAAAAATCCCATCAAAACAGAATTACAAGCAAACAAAAAACCACAGAGTAAAATAAGGCAAGATAAGCCCACAGCAAAGAGCTACCTTACTTCAAAAATGGGATTTGGATGCACAAGTGAAAGAGTGGGTTTGCCTTCTGTTTAGAGGAAAGGCAACACCTGAATAAAGATCAGGCTGATCCTGCTGACAGCTGTGGCTGGGAGCAGCTCTGCTCTCCAGGACTGCTCCCAACCCTCTTCCTTGATGTTGCATCAGCTCCTGCCCACTGTTAGGAAGATGAGAGCTTTCTGTGGTAGGCCAAAGGAAATGCCAAGGGCTGGTGCTCTTCATCCTTCACAAGCCTTAGTGGTAGGTGTTTCTGTACGTGGTTGTACCTCGTTAGAAAAGCAGTGCTTACTGGCAAGGCAAGCAGCAGCTGGCTGAGATAGCAAAGGGTGTGATCTGGGGCAGAGGCAATCTTAGATGGATCTATACTTGTTTGGATTTTGCAGAGTGAATGATCGCCTAAAAGCAAAACCCCAGAGATGGGAGAGAAGCTTAAAAAGAATCCACCCAACTAAGCAACTGCAGGGCAAACCAAAGTTTGGCTGGTTTTCAGGTTTAGCTTTCTTCTGCAGTCTATTATGAAAACAAAACTGGCAAGTTGCTATGAAGATTTAGTGAAAAGTAGTCAGGAGGATGGCAAGGTTTAAAGGAAACCTTAATTGAACCTGGGTTTAGGGCTTTGTGTACAGTGTTCTGTGGGCCTGGATCTAGCTTCCCTCTTCTGTTATTTATTATATTTTTTCCTTACATCTTGTTTGAAATGTGATTGGAAGCTTTCAAGTCAGAGTATTTAAAGCCACAGCAAGGTCCTAGTCCTGGCATTGGGTGAACTAATTGGTTCTGGTGGGAAATTAAGAGGGAAAATGCTACAAAAATACAAGTATTTCTGGGGAGTAGTCTTGGCAGCCATGTGACTTGGGCAGGCAAACTGGCCAAATTCTGGTCCTGAGTGTGCCATAGACTTATTGCAGTGCAGACAATGCCACTTGGGAAACAGTTGATAGCTGAACCTCAGAGTTTCTGTCCAGGAAGAGATAAAATGTGGGTTCTGGACTTGCTTCGGTTCTGAGGTGTCTCTGCTTTTTATTCCCGCACCACTGTCCACACACATTTTTTCAAAGAAGTGAGAGTGGAGATCTTTATGGCTGTCTCTGCCCAGCCAAGGCACCCTCCGTGGTGGTATCTTCCTCTGAACTTCTTGTAGTCACGGAAGAGAAACAAGCCCTTCTGAGGCACAGGTCATGTTCACCCCCTTAGTAAGGCCTGTTTATCTCCAGAGGGAATCTGTCCAACTAACTCAAACACTCATCTCACAGGTGCCTCCTTTCCTAGGTACTCATATGACAGTGCAAGGCTGCTTTGCTCATCCCACTCACTGGTAGTCTATGAAAGACCATGGAGATGGAGCTTTCCCATTTTTTTCACAAATGAGCTGGTAAATAGCTTTCCTGACACTCATCCTAGATTGCTCAGGGATGAAAAGGGACTCCTTTTCAGTCAAAGTTACTACTGTTAAAGGCAACACACCTGAATAATGAGGGAGAGAGAAAAGGTGGGTGTGAGTGGAATTCTGTGAATAAGTGTATTTAAAGCTGCTGCGGTGGAGTACAGAAGACAATGATTTACACAGTTCGTGTGGAAGCTTTGGCAAGTGTTTCTGGCCCTTTGGAATCATAGTTTGTATGTTACTAATGTTTCATGGATTAGGATTTTGGACTAATGTTTTTCTGTTTTCTTGGGGTTTAATGTTTCCCATGCAAACACCTTTTCAGGTTTTTGGCGTTCTTGAGTCACCTGAATTTTCCAGAATCTCTTCAGCCTTTAGACCAGTAATTAAAGGTGAAAAAGATGACTCCAGCTCTCAGCATCTAATCAGTGAAAATGGCACTAGTCAGAAGTCACCCTTGCTCCAGGCACTTTCCTCAAAAGCTGTGAGTGGGTCTCAGGCTGAAGCTCAGGTACGGGCAGTCCAGGTGGATTTGCTGGGATGTTGGAGGTGTCAGTGGGTTTTCTGTCTGGATGTAAATGTGCTGTGTAGCTTGATTTCCATTTTGAGCAGACAGAGTGATGTGTGTGTGAGAGGAGAGATTTTGTGGCTAGGATTTTGTTTACCAACCCTCTTTCTGACATCATCTTCCCCACCTTGTTGTAGATGTCTGCAGCATCTCAAGGGAGTCAGAAGTGGGTGTCTAGGTGGGCGAGCCTTGCGGACAGTTACTCGGAGCCTGGATCTGCCTCTGGGCAGGGTGATGGAAGTGCAGGTAAGTCTCATCCCCCATTACTGTTTGAAGGTAGCTGAATCTAAGCCAGGATGATACAAAAAGCAGAAATTAAGGGCTTCTGTGCACCTGGTTGTGGCTTATTTTCTGTTTTAGCTAGTGCAGTTGGGGATGGGAAGGACAGAGTGAATTGTTCCCAGTGGACTGAAGAAAGAGAGACCCTTTGGTTTGCATTTTGGAGTCATCCAGGAGATTCTTAAATATTAGATTTGATGTGACTAAAGCGCACCTGGGAAGGACAAAGATCGTAAGGGCTTTGGGTGTTAACTAGCCCCAAGTTGTGATTCTTTAGAGTGGTATGTGATCCAAGATGAAAACCCTTTGGAGATAGTTGCTGACTTGTGCATTGTTTTGTGTGTTTCACCTGTGTCTGGCTCTGCTGAGAATTTAGGCTGTTCTGGTGTTTGCTGTTGAGTGACACTTGTAAGTGTGGAGATCAGCATAGAAAAGTATGTATGGAGGGGAGAAGGGGAGTGGGAGGAGATCAGATGTCCATCATAACTAGGAAGACGGCTTACACATGCTGTAGTCCTCTTGATGTGTGAGAAAAGGAGAAAAGTACTTTGTGGGCTTTTGTAAATGTTTTCAACTTTTTTTACTTAGAAGACTTTCATTGCTTTTTTGCCATCTACAGCTATAGATAGATTCAATAAATATTAGAAGAAACTATTTTTCCAGAGGTCATTGGTACTGTTCTCACACCATGTAAGAACCTGACTCCTGGAGTGTTTGAAATATTCCTGTAGCCAAATAACCAGTTATCCTGGTATTTAGAGGTGGTGTCAGATATGAAGTCCTGGCCAGAGGCATGGGAGCGCTCTTTCTATTGTGTCCCTGCTGATAAGCCCACCCACACTGGAGCAGTGAGCTCTAATTCAGAGCCTCTTAAATGTTACAGTGTCTTTATCCTGGGAATTTTCTGTAGGTTATGATTGTAGGAGAACTCGTCCTGTGAAAAACACCACCTATTTAGTCAAATGGGTGATGTTGTGTAGAGTGGTGCTTAAAACACTGCATCACTGATGTCTAATGGCTTTTCAACTCATTCCTGTGGCCTGATTGATGGTAGATAGCTGCCAGCTGTGCAGTGAGCCTCTAAAGTATGTGCTTGTACTGAGAGTTATAGGAGAATGAGTCTGAAATCCGACCTTGAGAGAAGGAAGGTGTTTGAGCAGTGTGATTCAGCAAAGGAATTAAGTGTAATGTCTGTATTGGTAAACCTGAGGAAGCAAAGACCAGCCAGGCCATGTTGATGTTCATATTACCTACAAGCTTAGTTCTAAGCGCATCTTGGGAGTGCTTTTGTGGACTTGCACTTTGCACGATCCAGCTCTTTCTAAATAAGTAAATAAGTGGCATAGTTATACATTAGTTGATTGTTGTCCACTTAACTCCCTTCAGAAAGCGGTGTAGCCCCAAAACCCGGGGAACCGGAAAACTCTGTGCCCTCGAGAACAAGGCGCCTTCTTCCCCAACTCCCACCAAGCGATAAATCAGACAGCCCCACGCCCACGGTCCTGGTTTGCCAGGAGTCCTATTCTGAGGTTTCCAAGAGAACCATCATGAAAGACCACTGTGTGGAAGCCTATGGCGATCCCAGCAGCCGCCTCTTCATCCAAGAAGACTTGGATCCGGATAGCCTTAGTGATGCCAGCAGATCTGACGATGGCTTCAGCATGGAAAAAGGCAAAAAATATAAAGACAATAACAAAATGCTAGAGCAGACAGGGGAAGACAATAGATCAGAGAGCCGGCAGGCAGGAGCCTCCCGGATCTCACACGTGAGAGCTGGAAGTGAGCCAGTTTCTACTTCTTTCTACATTGGTGATGACAGCAATGATGTGGGAGTTCCCTCCAAGCTCTCCCTGAGCGTGTCCCATGCTCGAGCAGACAAAGATATCAAGGATCAGGAGTTTTCCTTCAAGTGTGCTGGCACACCGGTTCCTGGAAAGCCACCAGTCAAAGATGTTAGTGCTTATATAAATGCAGCTGGAAAAGTTGTTATTTCCCTTCATCAGAGTCTTCCTCAAGATCAAGAAAACATGTCAGGAAAGGAAACGGCATCTTTTGTTAGACAGGAAAGTTTTACCAAAGACAAATCAAGCAGTGGTGTTCCTCAAAATAAACTCCCGCATATTTCAAGTCACCCTCTGCTTAAAGATTTAGAGGCTGTTCGGTCAACTCGTATGGACTTTAGTCAGGAGACTCATCTTCTCCTCAAGGACACTGAAACTGCCTTGGCAGCATTGGAAGCCAAATTACTTAGTCAAAGCCAACAGCTGGAGCCCTCAGAAACTGCTGGTCAGCTGGAGGACTCCTTGTCAGGGGACTCGGATGTAGACACTGCCAGCACAGTCAGCTTGGTGAGCGGCAAAAATGTCCCGACGAGTGCCCCGAAACGCAAAGCAGTCTCAAGCTTGCAGAAGGAGAAGTCTTCCTCCTCACCTTCCATCCAGGACCAGTGCGGGCAGCCCAGCGCTCGGGACAGGCTGACGGAGAAGCAGAAAACCCAAGCACCAGAGGCATCAAACCGTGCAGAGGCTACCAAACGCTTCCAGATGAAGCGGAGCACTGGGACTCGAGGGTCACTTGACTTCACGGATGATGAGAGAAATTCGAGCTTGCCCTACTTGCCGGTCCCTGACACGGTCGTGTCTGACCACGAGCACTCGGTAGCCCGGCCAGTTCCCAGAAGGAAACCTTATACTCAGACCAGCAAGGAGGATCAGAGCAAAACAACCTCAAATGTCCAGAAAATCCAGCAGGTTCTCACCCGCTCCAACAGTTTATCCACCCCGCGGCCCACACGGGCCTCGAAGCTACGCCGTGCCCGGCTTGGAGATGCTTCGGACAATGAATGTGTCGATGCTGAGAAAACAAACCCCAACACTGAAACCACCACTCAGGGCCCCAAGCAGCCCACAGAGACGAAGAAGCTCTCCCGGCTGGACATCCTGGCCATGCCCAGGAAACGGGCAGGTTCATTTACAGTGCCCAGTGACTCGGAGACGACGCAGTCGAGGACAGGGTTTTCAGGCCGCAGTGCAGAGTCCTATCGGAAAACAGGGATTTCGGAGGTTAGAGCCGCGGCGAGGAAAACAGCAGCTGCTGCCTCTGCCAAGCAGCCTTTCAGCAGGACCCGTTCAAGCAGTGTCAAGTATTCCTCCTCATCCAGTAAGTGTTCTTGCTCTGTTTCTCTCATGTCCCCCCATTTCTGACTTACAGACTGCATGTGGTTGCTGAGCATTGGTATCTCAATAGTGCAGGTGCTGCATTGGTGAGTACAAAAGTCTGCATTAATGAGCAGCGTGGATGTTGAGGTTTCATACCCAGTGAGATGAAATTGTGTTGGTGTCTGTGAGGATATTGCAAATAGCTACTTTTTTTTGTTGTCATTTCTCCAGTGACTTTGGGTTTTTTTAACAGCCAGTTGCCATTTGACAGGAGCATGTTGGCTAGTTTTCTGTTAAAAAGATAGAATTCAATGCCTTTCCAGTGCTACAAGGATTTCTGTTCTGTTTTCCTTTGACTTCTGAGATTCAAAGTTTGCTTCCAGATAGCTTATAATGGCATTGGTGACCGCTGATGTCCAAGGTAGCAGGTTTGAAGGTATCTAAAACAGGAGAACAAGAAATAAATATCCCTGTGTTGTGAAAGCTGTTCCCTCGTTCTTCCTGTAAGTGCAAATATAGAGCTGGACACTGCATGTTGATTACCCCAAGAAATTCTCGCTCCTGTCTACTTTCACTCACTTTTGTCATAGGTAAGGCAGGTGTGCAGTTGTGTTTCCCATGGGGTGGAGTTTTAGGGGCTATCTTGCCCTGTAGCTGAGCACTAAACAGACCTTTCCAAAATCAACATTTGTCATATTGAAATCAGCCTTTGATTAAGAAGTGGGTGCAATTCAGATGACAACTCCAGAATGGTAATTGTTAATGGGAGATTGTCCCTGACATCTTTGGTCTAAGTTCCAGGTCTACGTCCATAGTGTTTGACCTACCATGGATATGGCCAAGCAGATTAGGTTTTTAGGAGTGATGGATAGCCGAAGGGACAGGAAGAATCCCTTTGGCTGGATTTCTGAGTCCTGTTGAGAAGGATGCTATTTTTAGCAGTTCTGTGATTTTTGTAAGGGGTCTTGAAGTTCTGGATGTGTCCTTTAATATATTTTCATGCAGCTAAAGTAATTATCCTTCTTGCATTATTCATTTTTATTGCATGCTAAAAATGTTATTTGCTGCTTGTTTTGATTGGGATTGTTTTAGTGCACCCAGCTTGCCCTTTAATTGTAATGATTGTTTTTTCTTACGCATTTGTATATGCATGTAAATCAGAATGTGATTAAGCTAATAGTGTATATGCAGTCTCTTCTCTTGCCTTTTTTGAGATGATGCTATTATTAACTTCTTGTTAAACAGTAACAAATTTAAAGCAAAATAATGTGGTCAGAGTTTTCCAAACAGGAGGCACTCTTTGCACTCTCTCTGCCTTTGGACCACAGACTTCAAATCATTTGGAGAAAAATGATAAGTGTTGGCCAGTTCTTCATTTAAATGAATTGGTTTTTGATTTCCAGAGCTCTGTAGCAGCATGCTAACACCTTTCCTTGTCTGTAGTTGCAGCAGATGATGCTAATCCTTCCTCTGAATTAGTTGCTCTTAAAATACTAACCTTCTAATTCCTTGATAGGATTGTGGACCTTGTGCAAGCTCTAAGTACACTCTAGTATGCTTCATGCTTTATTGTGCTTACTGTCATGTGATGCATGTTTCTGTACTAATGCTGTTGTAGATACAGTGAATCAACACCTAGAACCCCCTTCCTGGGACTCAAGTGAAATGTTGATAAACTGGACAATTGCACTGTGGCATCAAGACATTTTTTTAGCATGGTACAACAACGCTTGAAAGCACTGAGTGTTGTCAAGCCTTGGGGGTAAGGAGGCAGATGTGGCTCATTTATTCCAGGAGTTCTTTAAGTGTTTAGCTAACCACCATAGTTCCCAGCTCTCCCAGTGGGAGAAAGTTAATCTTGCTAGCAGAGAAACAACATGAACTATCTGGCCATGATACAAGGAATGCCAGAACATTGTTGGGCCATCTGAAGTAACAGATAACATCAGAGTAATCCAAGTTACCAGTTCTGAAAGCTAAGGGCCTGTATCTCCTGCTCCTCTGTGTAAATGATTTGTTTAGTCAGTGTAATTCAAATGATACTCAGGGAGCTGATTCTGATTTCCCTTGGCACAGAGGGATGGAAAATTAGTCTCTTCATTTTAAAATTGCTCTTCAGTGACAGGGTGACCTCTTGATTCTAGAACTGCATTAAAAAAAAAAGAAAAAAGATACAACTCTACTAATTGAAGATGAGCAAAATTATTTTTTATGTATATATGTATATTGATTCTAACCCAAGGCATTTTTATAGCTACAGGTGAGATAGCAATGTCTAGGAATACTTCTTTCACTGTACTGCAATTATCTGTAGTTTCGGCCTGCATCTTATATCCAAATTTGTTTGTTTTGTTTGCATGATCTTATAATGCTGGCATAATTCACATACACTGTTTCAGTGTTTTGGTAGTCTTGGTAACACAATGAAGCTTTTAAATGCTGTAATTTTAAATAACTCTGCTGATCTGTGTTTGGTGGGTCTTCATTCTCCAGGGAAGGATAGAAGGGAATGAAGTGGTATCCATAGAGAGTGTAGTGAGATAGCAAACAGTTTTCAAATAAGGACACCTTGATAACTTCCCACGGAAACGAGGACCTGGGTGTCTGCAGGCCTGCAGAACCAGTTGGGATAAGTGGGCAGCTTCCACTTGGCTCCAGGGATTGGAGCTAGTCCTGACTGTGTGAACACTTTTTCTTGTCAAGTGTCATTAATGGCAAATTATGAGGCAGGAGATGAACACGGGGATGTGGACTCTTGCAAATAACACCAAGCACCATAGTCTACTCTTCACTCAAAAACCCCTCCTTCTGCTTATACTTGCAGCTAATTGGAAAGGTGTGCAGGCTTGAAAATTGGGCTTTCTTTAGACAAGGATTTCTGTGGGACTATGAGGAGTCTGAAATGTGTGTTACTTATACAGAGAGCTTCTGTGCATGGAAAGCCAAGTCTGTGATAATAATATACTACATTGGTGTCATTAACGCAGCTGTTTTGATTTTCCTTTGGAATTTGCCACTCCAAATTTGTATAGTGAATGGAAGCCATAAAGGGGCTCAACTTTGAAATAAGTCCTGAGAATGTGCTGTTTAAACTTAAAATCTGCACAGAAACTCTCCTTTCCTTATGCTCTTGGGCTAGTTTTGTGTTACCGTTTTGCCCTTTTGTAGTTGCTCTTTACTTCTGTCCTTGGTCTGAAACCAATTCATTTTCTATAAGCATCAAGGCGGAGACCACAGGGTTCAGATTACACTTCTACTTCGGAGGAGGAATATGGCTCAAATCACAGCTCCCCTAAACACAAACGCTCCCATACTTCAACAGCCACACAAACGCCGCGGATACGTGGCTCTGGGCTGGGCAAGCAGAAGCTCAACGGCAGAGAAACAGATGATGATGAAGATTTTGATGACCACCCTGATCCCTACAACTTCATGGCGCAAACAGCAGAGATAGCAGAAATAGCCAGGTGAGGTGGGGCTTTATGTGTTGACCCATGTGTTGAAAATGGGTTGAGTTTTCCTTCGTGTTCAAATGAAACTCAAGTGTAGAGGTAGAAGGGGAGGCTTTCTCCTGTTTGTGTTCCCCCATCTCCTTTGTATCTGAACATCAACTTGTCCAGGCTTGGGAGGTTTCCATAAACCTTTGCAGCCTGCACTAGGATGTGCTGGTTGTACCTTCTCTCTGGTAAATGCGAAGGTACAAGGGATTGTATCTTGTTCTTTTTTTCTTGTTCAAGCCGTAGGAATTCTGTCAAAAGATCTAACTGTTTATACCTGCTTATCTCTGCTTTCTGCTGGAAGTCACGGTGTGGTTGATGTGAACTGTCTTCTCTGCAGAGGAAGTCAAATGGGTTAGCAAAGAGTGAATATGTAAACTGTTGTAGCTGCTTTGCCTGAAGCTGGTGAGGGAGCAGGAAGCAGTTGCTGCAGGGCAGAAACCTCTCTGCTTAGCACAACTGAATCCAAATCTGTCTAGACCTTGTATATAAATGAATCGTTGCTTAGCTTGATGTCCCTGGATACAGGACTTACTGTGTACTGGTGGTCTGACAGTTGCCTGGAGGAACTCAGCAGTAGAGCAAATAGATTCTTTTTTTAAACAGTGGCATTTGAGGTTTGACACGTCTAATATGCAACCGTGTTATGCCAACTTTCCAGAAATACTGGTCTTCCATTGTACTGGCCATACTTGAAATACTTTTGACAGAGGAAGCTTGTCTTCTATCTGCTCTTGGCCAGTGTCTCCACATCACTCTCAGTGCTGCTGCACTGACCTCTAAGGGGCTTTTCTTGCATGAATGTTGCTGTCAAGCTGCTAGAAAGTGTGTCAGCCTTCAAACCAGGCTGCATTACCTGTGCAGCACGAAGCGTGCGTGTGGGAGATGCCGGCTTCCCTCCCAGCAGCATTCCCAGTGCCGGAGAGCTCCGGCTTGCAGCAGCTATAAATAAATGGTTGCGTCAGCCTTGTCTGGCGCTCCACGTTGCAGGGCTCGGTCACAGAGTCTGCTTGGTAATTGCAGTTCTGATTTCCTTTGCTGCTCCCGAATTAACTGGGAGGGGTTTGGAGGAGTCAGAGAGAGTTAAAAGGGAAAATGCCAGTTGTTTACAGTAAGTGAATCACATAATGAAAGTGTTCAGTGACAGCTCTATCCAAACCAGCGTTGAGAAGAGGGTACCTTAGGTAGGAATTTCAAACTGGTTTTTATTAGTTCAATTATGCGTTTTCTTTCCAAGGAAATATTTTGATGAACTGAGAGTTTTATCACATTGCTTGTTTTCCTTGTGAGCCCCTTCCAACTCAGAGTATTCTGTGATTCTGTGGTAAGGTGTTTTTTTCTTTCATTTAAAGAAGAAAGTGTCTGATGAAGCTGACTAGCTGCAAGATTATTTTTTCTCTTGAAAGTTTTCCTTTAAAATTACCTCAACAGCTACCTCTGGTCCGAAGGGGTTTTTTTAAAGCTTTGCTATCAACAATCCAGAGATTTAGAAACTGTTTTTGAGATCTAGAGCAGGTAGAGCAAAGTGCTGCCATCACTGAGTGTTAACCGGACACGTGTCAAGGGGGTTGAAGTTTCAAGACTTGATATCTGAAAACCAGATCCCTCTAAGGTATGCTCTGCTTACCCTGGTAATCCCTCAGCTCTTCTGGAGAATGTGGAGGCATATTATGATTTTCAGTCTATAAACCACAAGGAAGAAGGAAAAAGAATTTGAGCTTTTACTCTTTAAGTAAAAAAGAGAAAAGCCTTTTTTCATTTTATGGACTTTTTAATGGAAAATAAAGAAGTGTCAAGAAGAAAAATTAACTGTATTGTGTTAAAAAAAGGACATAAGAAGAAGGCAGTAGAATGGATGGGTGGGGAAGCAATAACGTAAAACTTCTTTATAGAGTGTCTCCAGTACTTTCTGGTAGTGTGTAGTCACTAGAATTTCCTTTATATCCAATCTCTACTTTGAAGCTGGGTTCAGGGGATGAGTGGATTTATTTTGTATACAGCCAGAGCATTCCTCAGCACCCTGCCAAGGCACCCCAAACCCCTCTGCTTTTCCTAGCCTCTACAGAGGTTATAGCTCCTACAAGTCTTTTATGGCTCCTCTTTTTTATATTTTACTAATATTAGGCATGTTGTATCATGTGCCCTGATTGTTCTGCTTTGTTGCCTGTGCTTTAGGCTCAGCCAAACCTTGGTGAAGGATGTGGCCATCCTTGCTCGAGAGATTCATGATGTTGCTGGAGATGGGGACTCACAGAGTTCATCAGGGACGGGACCAAGCACCTCCCTCAGTTCTGTGCCCAACACTCCTGCTTCCACCATATCAGCGAGAGAAGAGGTAAGATCCCAAATGAGATCTCTCTCTCTCTGAATTCTAGTAAGTGTGTGGGACATGGTTATGGTGGGACACCAGGACTGGATCCCCAGTTGCTGCAGCAACTCCTCTCCTGTCCTCCTGTAAAACACCACCAGAAAGATTGACTGCAGCATATTCAGGGTTCTCTTTATTTTGTCGTCTGTGCCACAGCCTGCCTTGAGAGAGCTGGGAATTGTACTATTTCTTAAGGCTTCCCCAGGCATTTAGTGGGACTTTGTTCCCTGAAATTTTGCATCTTAGGAACAGGATGGAGGGGATGCGTTGTGCTGCTGTGCCAGGGAGCCAGAGCCTTCCTCTTTGTTTCAGACAAGCCTCTGACCACGTGCTTAGCTGCACACGGTGTGTCAGCTATGTGCTTTGCACCTCTGCTGTGTCCTTTCTGCCAGGACTCGAAATGCTGTGCAAGTGTTGTTCAGATCCCTTCCCTCCATCTGTGTATTGATGGATGAGGGCAGGAGGGACTCTGTTTTCCAGCCAGGGACTTGAGTTGGGCAGACAGGTAGTTTGGGAAGTGCTGTCCACCAGCTCTCCAGTGGAGCTGTGACTTCTTCCCAAACTGTGTAGCATAGTTTGTCTGCCCTGGGCTGGGGAGGAGAGAGGCAACTTCTTAATTTGGTTCACCTGTGCCACAGCACAGGGACCAGCTCAGCTCAAAATTGCCTTTGCTGCTGTTTAAATCCAAACTTCCTCCTTTGTACCATCAGTGTGAGCTTAAAAAATACACAACACAGCGCTCTGCTGCTCAGACACTCCTCTAGGCCCTCCGTTGTCTTTGACTGTTGTGAGATTTGCAGACACATCTTAAGCAGGGTTCAAAGCTGAAGACCAAACCCGTTGCTCTGCCAGGACAGTCCTTGGAGGCCTTGTGACCCTGCTGTGATCATCATTGAAGGTGCAAAGCAGTAGTTCAGGGAGATACCCAGATCAGGCGAGTGTGGCTGTGGTTGTGCTAAGACGAGGTCAGCTGCAACCTGCTCAGGGAGGGGTTTTTCCTGGGGCCGTTTGGAACTGCAATGCACAAGCGTTTCGTAATAACTTCAGGCTCTGAGATAAAGTGTTTTATTGCTTTGTTTCCTTGCAAGTGCCACGCCTGCAAAACTGCCTCTTGTATTATTTTTTATGAGCAATAAATCTACCCCTACTTCTGACTTGCAAATTAAACATTTTGCTCAGCACCCACTTCCTTCGAGAAAAGCAGGGAAGCAAAAGCAGTGTACCTACTTTTTTTGTTGAGTGCTGCTGAAGGGTACAACTATAAGTCAGCTCAGACAAAGGGAATGCGTCCCCAGCTGCTTGAGAAGGACACCTGCAAAACACCTGCTTTGTGCCAAATGATGAACTACAAAGTGCATGGTTGTGATGCCCAATGGCAGAATCACAAATCTAGGATGCTTGGATCAGGGTGAATTGAGGTTTCCCAAGGGGCTTTGCAGTACTGCTGTGTGGGACATGCCAGTCAGTCCCTCACAACAGTCTGGAGAGCAGATGTAAAGCTGTGTTGTGCTGTAGGGAATGCTCCCAGCAGTACCCACTGCTAGAGCAGTTTTTGAGATCTTACAGTGGTGTAAAGGACAAAGCACTGGTGGAAGCCTTTGAAGACAGATCAGGAGCCATAACCTTTGGAGTGTTCCAGCAGTGGTAGCTAAAAACACTTTACAGGCTTCTAATGAGGCTCAGTCCATGTAGGATTGGATTGCACCCTGATTTCAGCAGGACCAGCAGCTGGGAGGCCATTTGAGTGACACCCAAAATGCCACAGTGTTATCAGTGTTGCTGCCTTAGTGATAACCAGGAACAGGTTAAAGGGGCAGGACTTTCTGCTGGCAATGCTGAGATGTGGAGCTGGATTCCTGAGTAGCTTGGGATCCTAAGCAGTGCAGCTTGAGGGTCATGTTATGAATGGGAGCAATATAAGCTGATGTGAGTTTAATAAACAGACTTCTCATCTTTGGAACTAGACCAAAATCAGCAGGCCTGCTTCCCACAGTCTAAGTGCTGCTGAATCTGCCCTAAAATAGTTATTTTGGCCTAATTCAGGGAAGTTGTTAGGAAATATCTGAGGATCAATGTGTGTGATGCTAAGTACTGTGAATTTTGTGTTTCTGAAACAACTTTATATTAAATATTCTAGGAAAGGACATAGTGATGAGAAATAGCTGCTTATAGTAGTAATGTATTGAAACATTTGATAAAAGGATGTGTGTGAATAAGAAAAGTTTGCTCTGTGTGACTGTCTCTTCTGCTGCTCTGGCTCATGTAGTGTTATATGCCATTCTGCTAGCTCTTGATTTTTGACCACTCAGTACTTACAGCTATTTCAGTAAAGAGGGGGAAGATGCAGGAGAATCAAGTACTGATGCTGGAATCACTTTCGAGTGTTTAATGCTGTAGCAGAAGCTTTACTTCAGACCAGTGTGTGGCACAGCATTTTTCGGCCTCAAATGAACTGCTTTTAAAATTGCTTTTATTAAGAAGCTTGGTTAAAGATTAAAATCACAAGTATCCTCTTAAAAGTTAAGGTGGAACCTTAGATTTAAACTATTCTTCATGTTCTGTCTTTTCAGGTCCAGTGTTGGCTTGGATGTTTGCCAGGGAGGTTTTTGGTTTCCCCAGTGCATGTTTGGGGTGTTTTTGTTTGTTTTTGCAGCCTCAGCTATATAGTTTATAACAACTTAGATTCTTGCCATACAGAGCTGAATATTGCTATAAAAATTAAGCAAAAAAAACCCCCAAACCAAACAACAAAAAAAAAATATAGTTCAGCAAGGGTGAAACCTTAACGATTCCTGTTGACCAAAGCCATGGGTTGTTTGGGATGCCTTGGCTTGTGGGTGTGTAGGTTTTACAGGACCCAGCTTTCTGCAGAGCTGAGCCATCAAACTGAAAGCTCAGCTTCTGCAAGCATAGTCAAATTGGATCATCCCAAATCACCCACCACTTCTGCAAATTTTAGCCCTTTGTGTAATTCTTTTGGTAGGTTTTTTTAAAGTTGATAATGATATAGCAAAAACTAAAGAGCCCAATTAATGTTTCCCAAGTTGTTGTTTAACATACTCAGTGTGAGGGTTGGTATGACACGAGGAAGTGCTTACAAGTGTGACAGAACAGAAAGCATGAGAAGAGACAAGGTCATGTACAGAAATCTGGTGATGGTGGAACAGGTGCTGTCTCTACTATGTTTTCAGCTGGTTGTGCTGAGAACTGTTCAGTGGACAAATCTCATTTCCTTCTGATGCTGTTTCACTGCTGCAAGCAGTCTAACTTCTATTCCTGCTTAAAAAAGATAAGCTTATTAGCTAAACATTTTGGCTGTTGTGCCCTGCACCGTAATGTCTCACACCTCCTGCCTGTGTATAACCCAATTGCTACTGTGTAGATTGTGGGGAGCCTGGACCTTGGATGGCACATGGTTTTCTCACTGTGTGCTCTGCCAACCGAAGAGCCTCCTGGGCTGTATGTTTCTCTGTGCTCAGGAGGCTCTGGATTTCACTCAGTGCAGTCTCTTTTGAAGTAATTGGGGAGCTGCCCAAGACCACCTCTGCAGTACTGGTTGGTGACCAGGACCTCCTTGGGCTTCAGTGCATGATGAGGGTGGGCACTGAGTGCTGGTCCTCAGGAATGCGTTTTTGGGAATGTCACCCAGAATAACCCCAAATCATGTGTTCTCTTTGATACTTGCTGTCACAGTCATTCACTAGCATTGATCTCTTTGTTTCTGTTTTAACACAGATTGCTCGTAGATCTTTTCGGCTGGCATATCCATCTCAGGTGCACTTTCCATCCCATTATTTTTGTATCTCTGTCTTGTCACTGTTACTTTCTTCCCCTTGTTTTAGAGGTTTTTGTGGGTCAACCAAACGGGAATAGCTGTCTTGTCTTTTCTGTTCTTCCTATTAATTATTTGCATTGTAAGTGATTTTGTATTGCTTTTTCATCTCTTTCATATGTTACTAAATGGTTTCTGATTAATTTTAATGTGTCTTCAATGTTGCATTGAGATATTAAAACATAAGATATGGGAAAACAGGACCTTTTTGAATTTTACCTAAATTCAAAAAAAGACTAAGATGTACTTATCAAGTATGTGCTCAAGATTCACAATTATAAATGAGTATAGCCCTATAGAGTTTTGTGGTATGACTCCAGTGGGTAGACACTTGCAGGATTGGGGTCTAGTAATATTCTTACAAGCCCATACCTGTCTGAACAAGAATTAAATGACTCAGTGTTCCTCTTGGGCTTGCCTGAAAATCTGCAATACTTGCAGTGAGTGCCTGTGAGCCTCCTTTCCCTACTAATTTTTAATGACTCATTACTCATTATTTCCAAGTTGGTGCAGCACATTCCAGAAGCAAGTCTGAACTACCAGAAAGTGCCTCCGGGATCAGTGGAACTGAAGGATTTTGACCAAAATATGAATGATAATAGAGAAGAGGATCCCTCAAGAAAAACGAGGACAAGAAACCGTGAGGAGGCAGGACACCTTTTTCTTTACTTTGTATATGACATTGCTTTAAGCTGCAGTATGTATACTTGTTCCTTGTTCTTTCTGCCAAAGGAGGCTACTCAAAAGAACACCCACTTCTCAAGACCCCTAATTTTGAGATAGAAACAGTGTTTAAAAAAGGAAAAAAAAAGGAACAGACCACTCTTGCCATTACTTACTGGAAGTTTTCTCTCTTGCATAAAAGATCACTAAAACCTGAGGCTTGGTCATTTGTTGTTTGGGAGGAGGCATTCAGTGTCAGAGCCTGCTTAGACTCTTTCACTGCTGTTTTAAAGAAAAACACAAACATCTCGATTTTGAAATCTACAGCACTGATAGTTTAATGGTACCTTACTGTTCTGCAACTGGTATCGTGGTTACAGCTGCCCATTCAGCAGCAGTGGCAGAATCTGGACCTTAGGAGGGGTTTGTGCAGCTGGGCTTGAGTGCTGTGGCACAACTGCCTTGCTGTGCTGTGCAGACTGCAAGCCACTTGTTCTGCATTGCCCCCTACAACACATACCATTTGATGCAAGTTTTTGGGGCTGAGAGTACAGGGTGACCTGGAAAACACTGGAGGGATTCAAAAGGGTGAGGAAGTCTGGCCAGAACTTGAGGCTGGGGATGGTGTTGGGGTGAGGGACGTAGTGAGGTGATGGTGCGAGAGAGAGGAGGAACAAGCTGCTGGTGCAGCACTCACCTGTCTCTTCTGCTTGCTTTCTGTCTGCCAGCTCTGATTGGGGGAAAGAGCTGGGGCAGAGGCTTCAGGAAGGCAGTGCAGGCAGGAAGGGAGAGCTGGACTCCAGCAGTCACTCCACTGCTCTGAAGGTATAGTGTGACTCAGATGAGCAGATGAAGGGGGACCAAGAGCTGAGCCACTAGTTCTGGTCCTCTGCTCTGTCTGACTTGAAGCAATCTCTCATTCTCCTGTAGAGAGGTGCCAAGGCTGGATAAATGATGCAGGTTCAGAGTGCTCCCAGCTGATGTGGGCTTTCCTGACAGAAGCCTGAAGGCCCTGCTGAGCCACAGGACTTGAATATTTAGGGTTTGGTAGGGTTGGTTTTAGTAAAGCAGAACGTAACATGGTGGGATACCTGGCCGTGAAGGTGGCTTGGAGTCACGTAAATCACATCAGAGAGTTTCAGTGACACTGCTTGTGTGGCTTCTTGTGTTATGATTTGGCTTTTGGGCTTTTTTTTGGAGGGGAGGTATCTGTGAGGCATGGAATGTCTTCAATGTCTTCTTTCAGAAATGCTTAAATAGTTATGTTACTGCAGAGAACTGTCTCTAGAAAACAAAGTCTGAATGAGTTAGTATTAATCTTTTTGCCCAAGTGCTGCAACAAAGCTGCACATCATCTTAATCTCCCTCGAACTTCAAGTATCATCCACACGCATGATGATGTTACAGTGGAGATCATTTACTGTACAAAAATGCCAGTTTTGTAATATGCCACTTTTGCTAAAAGTTCTCTTATTTGTCCTCACACTTTAGGTAATCTTTGACAATCTGATGTTGAACCCAGTGTCCCAGTTATCACATACAATACGTGAAAATACAGAAAACCTAGCTGAAAAAATGAAGTAAGTAACTTTTTGTCCCTGACCTGGAATGTTGACTTGCTGGTGAGTTTGCTGATTTGCTGCTTGTGGAAGATATTGCATTATTGTCGTGGAAAGTTTTGTTATCAAGATACAGGGAATCTAGATGTGGGAAACTGTGTGTAGTGAACCAGGGGTAATATGATATTCATATGAAATATGAATATTTCTTTTCCTCATACATTTGGAGTGTGATTTTTAATGCTGGATTTGTAATGTCTGTCGATGCTTTAACTTTGAAATGTTGCTGGTGCAAAGATACAGCAGAAAATTGGTGGATTGTTTCCTCTTTCCTTCTCTGTACCAAGGCTCTTTTAAAAACCTGCAGGTCACTAAGCTTGTGAAATCTCTTCAAAGTTTGTTGTTGCTCTAGAAGATATTAGTTAGGGAAGGACTTTGGATTGTTCCTAAATCAGCTGAAAGGCGCTTTGTCCAGTTGCTAATCCACTAATCTCTTTTGTTGCCACATCTTGTGATAATTAAGTCTTTTAAACAAGGAGCTTTTGGATGGCAATTTTAAGACCTGCCCTACTTTTTATGTTACAGGATTCTGTTTCAAAACTCAGAAAGGACCTGGGAGGAGATGGAGGCCAAAATCAATTCAGAAAATGAAGTGCCAATTCTGAAGACATCAAACAAGGTAAGACCATGCAAACAAGTGAAATACTAAAGACTTTCATCCATGAAAGCTTTGTAAGAAACCAAAACATCAGTCTCTGGCCCTTCTCAATTCCATTTATGAAATGCATGGTCCATTTTCATGTGTTGAACTGCTTGTTTTTGTTACTGTTTGTTACTGTATGAAGTGTGACAAAGTGAGTTCCTTCAGCAGTTGTGTTTCAGCAGACGTTTTCCCTGTGCCTTTGAGATTCATCTTCAAAAACCCAGTTCCTTAACAGATGTTGAAGTTTGGGGTCATTAGGCCTTATTTAAACATTTACCAGAAGATCACTTACCATGTAGTTGCCACAGCTTCAAACAGGTGTTTCTCATGAATGTTTGTTTTCTTCACCTGTAACAGTTTGGTATTAGGGCAGTAAAAATTCACCTCAGGCTGTGTTCACTCAGGTGATTCAGCCTCAGGGTAGTGCTTATGCCCTCATGACCTTTAATTGTCCTTGATGGAGATTGTCAATAGGGATTTAAGTACAGTAGTGGAACCAGAAAATATGATTAATGCTAAGCAACATTGTGCAAGACCTGTGTAGCTTGGTGCTACAGCAGTATTTATGTGGCCAAATGCTTTGTCTGATTTAGGAGTTGAGTTTACAAATATCTTTGTGTATTTAATATTAATGAGGGGCCTTTGTTCAGTTAGCCTGGCTGGCATTTCATGTCTAAAAACCACTGTGGCTGTGAACTGGGTGGTGTTTTAGCACTTGGTGACATGATGCAGATCAGGGTTCCCTGTACACTGGCCAGAGGCACCTCGATACAGCTTTGTCTTTTCTGTTAAACAAGCAAGGCTGGGGCTGACTGTGAATCTCCTTAATCAGATAAGGCAGAAAGATTAAGACTTAAATTCCTGTGCCAGTTGAGTACTTTGTTGCTTAATTTTCAATTCTGATGCTTTTGTTTCTAGGAAATCAGTTCTATCCTGAAGGAGCTCAGGCGAGTTCAAAAACAGCTTGAAGGTTGGTCATCTAAAATGTTCCTTTTATCCCTCAAATGCCAGTATAATTGTACAAAATAAAATAATGGGGTCTAATTTTCCAGTGGAAGCTGGGAAAGGATGCAGAAGTTTAGTTTGTTAACACAATGGTCCCTGATGAATGCATATAGAATGAACAGTAGATTTATTTGTGCTGCCAATTTTTAGGAAAATTGTTGACTTTCGAAATGTGGATGCTGTTGCCGTGTGGAAGTGCTTTGTTTTTGATAATTAGCATATTCCCATAAGATAGACTGATATAGGTCTGTTCTGATGAAATAATATTTAGCAACTCTTTAAGCCACCAAACTGCTATACTTTTTGGACTTGAATTTTGCACATAGAGCTCTGCAATAGCAAAAGCAAGACAAGCTCTTGCATCATCTAAAAGCTTAATAGAGACATATAAAAACATCCAGGGTAATTTGGGGCTCCTGCTAAAGGCTTGTCATTTGGCTGCTGTAGTTTCTTTTCCAATTTAACCAGAAAGTTGAGTGTCCACGTAGCTTCAGTTTGGGAGAGGTTTTGCTTGTTAAAGCTGTTTGGGCCTGAAGGTACTAATGAGGAAAATAACATGATTAAATGAAGAAAAGTACTACTTACAGTTCTACTGCCTTCAAAATGAAGGCAGCAACCTTCTGTTTTGAAACTTTACTGAGTGCTGCTAATATGTTTGTGTATGTCTCTTTTTTTTTTTGTCTTTTTTTCCCCAGTCATAAATGCTATCATTGACCCTACTGGAAACTTGGATATAGTTGCCAGCAACAAAGCATCTGCTGCTGCTAAACAATCTACAGCCACTAAAGTCAGGACTGCTAACAATTCTGGGTCCACACTGGAGACTTTGTCCCCAGCACAGATGAGAAACTACACTCAGAAATCGAACTGTGGGTCTTCTAGCTTACAAGATTCAAATTTCATTCCAGATGGAGAGAAATATGTGATCTGATACAATATTTTGTATTGCTATCATATTGTAATCTACTGTCGCATTAGTGTTGTGTGTGAGTGGTTTGTGGACAGTTTGTGTGGAGCAGTTGTTTAGATTGCTAACACGTTGCACAAAGAATTAAAATCTATGCTGTGAGGGTGAATGGAAAGTCTGTGTATGCCTTTGAAACAAGACTAGCACTGTGGAGCAGCACATACTCAGCATAGAGGCAAACTGATTTTTACAAAATTATTCACTCTTCCAGTGTGCCATAAGAAAATAGGCTTTGCATATTTTCCATTCAATACTGCCAAGGTTAAAGTGTTCTTGCATTGGCCTGTTAATTCAGTTGTAATGAGGCGCAATTTATAAAAAAAAAGACACCTTTTTGGTACTATATTTGTTTGGATTTTATTTATTTGAGGAGTTTTTTAAGTGTACAAGTGAAGCATTACAGCTCTGTTGGAATCAATGTACAAATCCAACAGAATGATCGTGCAATAAATATTGTGAGTTTCTGAGAGAAGCTCTTACTGCAGTTGTGTACAAATTCCTTTCCAGCAGTCATAAAAAGGCAACCACACTGAAGTTGTGCATCCCTTTTTTCAGTCCAAAAGCCAAAACAAGACAGATTGAACCCTTTGTTTTATTCTTGGAAAAGGGTAAAAGTTGATAATGATATGCATGTAAAGTCTACCCATACAGTTACTATTTTGATGATATTTCAGATGCAAAGTTTGTGGTAGGTACAAAGAGTTAGATTTTACAGTTTAGCTTGCCAAATTTTCATTATTTTGGTACAAATATTATCTTTAAGCTGCCTTTTTTTTTTCTTAATTTAAGTATACAGTTTTTTACAATGAGCTACAAAAACTCTTGGCTGGGCCAAAGACTAAGATGTTTGCAATTAGCTAATTGCAAAGAAAAACATCTGTTCCAATGGCTCATGGAATAAACTTAATTGCACAGTTGCTGTGAACTAGTGCTTTCACTTGACAGCACTGAAAAAATAATGTAGCTCCACCTTTATGGCTAGTTCTGTTACGAGTTTTTTCCAATACAAAAGTGCTTGCAAAAACAACCAGTCTGTGGTGTTCTTCAGAAACTATTCAAAAGTGTCAAGCACTTGGTATGTTTGGGATTTTTGTCTGGATTTAAGTTTTGGTCTGTTATAATCCTAAAAACACTAAGGATTGTGCGCAGTCGCACTGAGCAATTTTTTATTTAAATAACATTGAGGTTTGTATTCTGTCTTTGTATTTAACCGCAAAACACTAAGCAATTTTTGTTGCTCTAAGAATGTAAGTTTTGTTTTTGAGGGGATCTCTTCCACACGTGTTTGCTCCCAGTTTTTTCTGTCTTGTATCAATTCCTTTTTCATTTTTCCAGATCAATAAACAGTAATTGGGTAAAGAAATTCTTTTGTAGCTGTGGAGGATACCTTTACAGGGAAAGGTGAGCAGATGAATTCCACTTTGCCCTCATACAGTATGTAGTTTAACCAGTGAAAATGGTTTCCCAAGCTTGACTGCGTCTTGTGTGCTGACGTTATATTTTGGGGTGAGTTGTGGATTCCTTAGTTAGCTTCAGTAGTTACCTGAGCTTTTCTGCTAGAATGTTGTAACAGTGGGAACCTGTTAAAATAATTTAAATAAATAGGGATGCTCACAAAGTCTTTAACTTTACTAGTGAAGACTGTGATTGCTTTCCTGGTGAAGCCAGTGAGAGCTTTCCATCATTTTCAGCAGAGACAGGCTCGGTCCCAAAAATGGGAGTATGCCAACAGGCTATTAGTTTCTTTTTGAGCATGCAGGATGCTGGCTGGTAAATAATAGGTGCAAATATCCTTCTGAGATCTCCAATAGGTTATGAGACTCATCTGCTTGTGTGGAGATGCTCTTCTATGAAGAAATCTGCTGGATTTCATGTAGATGAATGCAGAATAAGAAAAGAATTTGCCCTTGATGTTGTTCTGCCTGTAATATATGCATTATCTGAATGTGTTAATTCAATTGTTTATTCTGATCTGTCTTTTCTTGAAATACCTGACTGTGTCCTTGGTGAATATCATAAGTGGTGGTATCATTCCTGACATATGAGACACAATTTTTCAAGCCCTTCTTAGTTAGGGTTTGAACTGACCAGGTGCTACCCCAACTCACTAGGAGTTGAAGGACCTTCACAGATAAGGTGTTGCTGTTCGTTTCAGTTTTGCTGTAGAGACAAGTGAATTACTAAGACATCTATCATTATTTGTTATTTCCACATCTTCGTGCCCATGTGCTGGTGGATTCCGTTTCTCTACAATGTGCCCTTGATGGGACTTCGGTTTACTTTCATTTGAAAATTGCTTGATTCTTCTTTGATTCATGAACACATCAGGGAGGAGTTTTCTTCCTTGGCTGCTCTGTTCTGAACTTGAGAGCAAATCCACAGACACCTTACATCAATTAAATCAACCTGCAAAATATGGTACCTCTTCAAGTGAATAACAAGGATGCAACAATCAGTGTCTGTTGATAATTTGGAAATGTGTGTATGAAGGCAGGGAGGATGCACAGCTTGATTTGTTTTATTTGTGACTCAGCCAAACTATAAAATGCTTCTGTGTCCTGACACAATGTTCATCCTTGGCTCTTTGCATTTAAAATGGTTTTGCTAGTGAAGGATGAAATGCAGCATATTTTCTCTTGTATTCACTGCTTCTGAAGTACTCCCGTTGCACTTGTCTGCTCCAGATAAGCCAAAGAGCTATCCACTCCTCTGCTGATTGTTCATTCTTAGAAGCAGTACTGTATAAAACCATGGAAACATGCCTGTGTGACTCCAGTGTGAACCTAAGTGATGTGCAGTGGTGTATCTGGGTGGCCCAGGATCAGTGCACGAGATTCCTGTTGGCTTCTGTGAGCTGTGGATGGGCCTTGCATTGAGCTTGGCAGGGGTGATGCTGATCTGTGGGTCACTGTCATACCATATTGCTTGTGTGTGTTTTGTGTCTGACTAAAGAAATGTAATGGAGGATGGGATTTTCAAAGTCTTGGGAAGCAAGTGCTCGGGTTCTTTTGGGTTTCCATATGCTTTGGGTGCCTGATGCCCTGAGCACCTCTCAAAATCCCAGCCCTCAGCTCTTCCACTATACTTGAAAACCGTGTTCTCAGTTTGATGCTTTCAAATGTAAAATCCAGTTACTCTATTCTGATGGCATGAATGTAAATTCCTGCAAGGGTGTGTACGAGCTTTGTGAGCGAGGACGTAGCTGTATCTGCAGTAATGTCATGTTGTGGTCGTGCTCCAGGAGAAAAGAATGTCTGCATCATCTTTGAGTATTTTAGTAAAGGTACAACTAGTGGAATGTTTACATACAGCCTACTGACAAAAAAGGAGACAAAAAAAAAAGAGAGAGTTAAAAAAGTGTAAAGTATTTAAGTGCAAGACTCTACTAGTTTTTTCTTGTTTTGCAGATCACACTAGCTATTTTTGAAGTTGGTAAATGTGTATAACTTTTGCAAAGACCAGATAGAACTACCTGTTCACTTTCTATGTGCCCCATGCTGAATTGTGCCTATTTCACTCTCTGCTGTTGTTATGCTGCTGATTCTGCTGTTCTGAACTGTTCACTGGATCATTCCATTTGCATGCAACACAAATGCAAGCTGAGCTGTCTGAGAGTAAAGCTGAAACACGTTTGTATAACTTGAATCAATTAATGACTTTCTCTTTTCCACACCCTCCTGAAATGCTGTGTATAATTTTGATTTGTTTCTCCTGTCCTGATTTCTTTCTGCTTTTGGTTTGGTTTTTTTGTTTGTTTGTTTTTTAATGGTAATTTATTTTTGTTTGGATTTCTAGACAGTATCTGTACATTTTGTTTCAAGGTGATGTTGTGGATGTCTTTAAAAAAACAAATTGTTATTTTATATAATTTTATCATAAAATTGCTCTAATAAATCATTCTTTTATCATGTGATGAAATGGATTTTGTGTGTTAATTTGGAGGGGAGTGTGTTTGGCAGACTAACTTTTCCAACTGCCTGTTTATGCTCGTGTTAAATGTTGTGCAATGAGAGAATTATCAGGAACTGAAGACTTGCAGTGCAACTGGATCAGTCCTAGTGACACTTCTGGCTGGGGCAGATCCCTCTGCAAAAGAACAGGAGATCGCTTTCCCCCTCCCTGTAATTACAGGGTTGAAGTCCCCAAGTCTAGGATCACTTGGGGATGGTGCATCTGAGTATGGTATGGTGATACTTGATTTAATTTTCAGGAGTGTTTTGTTTTATTGTCATGATTAACAGTGGTGGTTGAATCCAGCCTGGATGTGATCATTCCCTAGGAGCTATGTGATTTCAGGAAAACGTTATTGGACTTAACTCTTTTGCTCTCACCTTACATACATACATGTATGCGTGTGTATATATATGTGTTGGAGTTTGTCTATGAAATATTTTTTTTACTTTTCCCTTCATTCTGCCAGTGTCTTCCTTCCCCACTGCAGTTCTGTCTGAGCTTTGCATCCTTCCTGGCACTTTTGTAATAACGTTAATTCCTCCTTCTCCTCTGGAAAGCCTCCAGCCTTCCCCACCCTGCCTGGGACTCTGCATTAGCACAGCTCCTATAGGAAGGAGAACACATGCAGCTGATAAAAACATGGCATTGTTTGCCAGCAATAACTAAAACAGAAAGGGGAAGAAAATACTAGTCCCTAACTAGAATCAGTCGCAGGCTTTCAATCCTCTGGTGACCTTTCCGTTAGATACTTGCATGTGGGACCTTTTATGTTTAAGAGTTTTAGAGAGGGATTTTGTGTTTAAAAAAAAAATTCTACCTGTCTTAAAAAGCTTTCTGAAGTTTAGTTTGCATGTGCTGTGTCTGCAGAGAAGGTTTTCTGTGTTCTTTAGAATACAGGGCTGTGTTACACATGATACTGCCTCTCCACAGGCTTCCCTGGCAGTCTGGAGTGCTGTTTGAGTTGGGATGCTGTGCAAAGTGCCCTTTTGAAATCAATAGTGCACCCACTTCATTAATTTTTAACAGTCTGACTGGATAAACAGAAGAGGCAGCGGAACTGTGGCCAAAACTATTTGCAACATAATGAAAGCTGCTATCTGGCAGAATTTAAAAATAAAGGATAGATGGGAAGAGTAATGATCTCCTCTGTGCATCTTCCTGCTGAGCCTTCAGCTGCAAACCTGCCTGCCTCTTAAATGTCCTCATTTGTGTTAGACAATAGAGCCTGGTTTTTCAGGTGTGCATAGCAGGCAACAGCAGAGAGGCTTTGCCCTGAGCAGGGTTTGAAGGATCCTTCCTTAGAGCAAAACTTTTAAGTCATTGGAGGGGACAGGTTCTTATTTTTTGATGTCACGTGTAGATCCAGCAGGAGACCCCCATCTGTTGGGTCCTGCCCATGAGATGGTGGGAGAGAACTGTGCTTTTTTCAGTAAGGACATCTGTGGGCTGTTGAAGAACAAAGGCCTGCTGGTCTCAGCTTTTTTTGGTGAGGACCAGGTTGGTGTGGTGTGGCAGTGGGCAGTTTGGCTTGGGGGTGTGTTTTCCCAAACAGGATGCAACTGCTTGGATGCAACCCTGCAGAGACTCGGAGCACGGGAGCACAGCTATGCAGTTATCTCGAAAAAGTGTGTTAATTTATTGGAACGGCTGCTTAGGTCTCTGACAGAAAAATGAACATAAGAAAATAGGGCTGACTAGGACTCTATCCTCTCCTCTGAACAGAAATTACTGAAAACACTGTACTTCCCAGAAGAGTTGGTGCCAGAAACCGTTTGTTCATCACTAACACTTCGGTCAACACTCAATTCACAGGAACCGTAAGAAGGAAAACAAAATACAAAAGAATACAAACCCAAAATGTAGCATCCACCTGGCACCTGGGGACACTTCACAGACAAGAAAGGATCCAGAGGCATGGGTGAAGTTCAACAAAGAACCTATGGCTTTAGCAAGAGCAGTAACCACGGAGAGCAGAGCAGGTCACTCCGTTGGGTATTTTCTCCCAGGGAATGGATCTCCCTTCCAGCTGCTGACACCTGGGCAGTCTTGAAGAGGATGGATTATAACACAGAGGATGGGTTATACCAGAATTATAACCTTCACCTCAGGGAAAGCAACCACTCTGTAAGTAAAAAGATACATTTAGCAGGACATGAGGAGTGCAACTGCAACCCAGGGGTGTCCTGGGTTGACAGGTACTTTATAAGTCAAAGAGGAGTGTAATTTTTGCAATACAAAGCCAGATACATTTAAGATGGTACACACTGAAGCCTTGCAGGTCATCTTTACTAGGTGTCACTGGAGGTTGAGTGCCACACAAGAGGAGTGACAACACTAAGAGCAAAGGACTCTGCAATCACTTGAGCTGTGCAAATCACTGATTTTATTGTTTTTTTCAATTGAAATAGTCTTCCAATCAAACCATGGCTGGCAAGCATTTAGTATATAATTTTAGGTTGAATTAAATGATTTAAAATAAGTTAAATATTTAAAGTTAAATTTTTCAAGTCCATGGTCAGATATTTTAATGAATTTATTGAGTTTTTTTAAAAGTGTAAATTGAGTAAATCTTTAAAAACATTTTCACACAAATCATATTTTTTTTAGACTTTGAAATTTTCTCTGGGCTTGTCAGCTGAATCACTTCACAATTCTTGACCTGGAATGACTTCTCTTGGGTTCCCCCCCTTCCTCCCCAAGCTTATTAGAGTATACAAGTTTTTGACACAAAGTATAAATAGGGAATTTTTAAGTACAAGGACTCTGGCTGTTCCTGCCTTCCATCCTTCTGTTGACTGTTGATGTTTGGAGCCCAGCCTTGTTCTCATGCAAGAGAAAGTGTAGTTTTGTAGTAATATCTGCAGTGGACGTGACATTTTTGTCTATAATTAGCTCTCAGAGATAAGAACATGTTAAACTGGCAGTTTCATGTCAGAAAATCTCCCACATAGGCAGAAAAAGCTCTTTCACTGTATCTTTTAATGCACCCTTCTGACGAACTAGAGCCCAAGCAACCTTTTTTAGAGGGAGTACCACAGAGTGCCATTCAACCATACAGTGAGAGATATGTTTACTCTGTGTGTGGGATGGTGGCAAGTCAACCAGCGCAACTGGTAGATGGAAATCGTGAAGAGGAAGAACAAAGAAGATTATTTGTTTGCCCTGAAACTTGCCACTGTTTTTTTTCCTTCCTATAATTGCATGAGTTGTTCAAATAGAATCATATTTTCTCCACATATTCCACACTTAACCTTTCAAAACTGCAACACTGCTAATAAGATCAAAAATGTACAATTGTTGTTGGGCTGGTATGGGAGATCAGGCAAGCAAAGGCAAAGCAGGATTTTGCAACCTAGAGAGGATGTGGATGGAATTTGTCAGTGCTACAAGTGGTTAGAGAGCTACCAAGAAGGAGAAATAGAGGTCCTTTTTCTGAAAGGTGTCCTTCCCCTAATATAACCCAGCCTCACCCAGTTTGACCAAAACTGGTGATACTAGAGCAATAAATGGTAAGTCCTGAACTTCATACAAAGTTGCTGCTGCCTGTATGGTGTCATCCCGAAGTCAGTGGGAGCTGTTGTGATTTATGTTGGTATAGTTCATGCCAGGATTTCAGTCTTGCACACAAGCAGGCACTTAGCTGAAATATTTAGTTGGGATGCTCAGCCTCTGAAGTCAGCAGAAGGACAGGGACACTTCCTGGGGTCAGTCTGGACCTTGAGGGTGGCGGCTCGATGGAGCTGTCTCTTTTCCTTGGCTGCGGATCCTGCCTCCAGCTTACTGATAACCCAGCCTTGTTTTTAACTGCTGTTTTAATAGAAATCTGGGATGGCAGCAGTGACAAGTGATCTGTGCACAACAATAAATTCAAGAGAGAGCTGGCTGATCAGACAGGTGTCCTATCTACTCCACCATCTTTTCTCCAGCTTTTGGCCTTCTTTGAGTTAATGCTTGTGTTTGGGTCTCAGGCAAAGCAGAGGACTCATGACCCATCCTCTGGTCCTCTTTGCTTTTCCATCTTCAGCAGCTTAATACAAGGTATGATAAAGCCTTGTGTTCCAAACTGTCTCTCCATTGATTCCTTACAGTGTCTGTCCTCTGGTACTCAACAAGGGAACGGTTTCCTTGGGTTCAATAGGAATGAGGGGCTGCCAGGAGAATAACACTTATGTTGCCAGAGTGAGATATGTCAGCTGAGGTGCAGTCTTTGGATTTTTACAGAACACATAATTTCTTAGAAACTGTCCCAAAGTCAATGTCAGATGTAACCTTGCCACTCAACCAACATCACTGCAAGTTCCAAATGCCATGTGTTTAAGAAAGCTGTATTATTTCAAAGAAGCTGATTTTCTTCCTTACATTTGTCCAAGGATGAGCGAGCAAGAGAATGCTTGCAAAAGAAGCTGGGTAGAGGTGGTTTTGAAGGGTTTGTTTGTTTAAAATGAAGCTTCTGGTGGGTTGAGTGATGCAGTGAGAATACTGCTGTGTCTGACTTTACACCACCACATGGGAACTTAGCCATCCAGGCATTGCACAGAGTTATGCTGCACAGGTGAAGATCAGGACCTGGAGTTTAACAACTGGTTTACAATAACTAAATGATAACTTGGGCCTCTGTCAGTGCATGTTGTGAAACTCAGTGTTTAAGAGGAAGTGATCTACAGAAGGAGGGGAAAAAACCAGAAGAGGCCAAAACAAATCTGCTGATGAAAAGCATGCAAGCTGCCCCTTGTACACAGAATTGGGAGTAACACTAGAGTAACAGTAGGATATTCACACAGGAGGAGATCTTCCAGAATGGTAAGTACATTTATCATTATCTTGAGAGAGGTGAGGTTGGCCGTGGAGATCTGGGGATCTTCAAACAGCTCCCAGGGAGGATTCTGTATAGTGAAAAAGTGCATCCTTGTGTTTGAAATCCAAAACTGGGGGAAGGGAGAAAGCAGCCTTAATGTTATAAACAGCAATCTCCTGTGTATACTCAGCAGACTGGTATTAGCTGGTGTTCCAGTCCGTGAAGCAATGCTAACTAGCACTTGTATTTATTACTCTTGGATGAACTTCAGTCATTGAAATGGGCAGCTGGTAAAACCCTGAAAGCTTCAAGGGAGCCACAGTTAATTGTTGACCAGCTACAATATTATTCTTAAGAATTCTGACTGAGTCTCTGATGTTTCCCTTCTTGAAAATTACACTGCCTATTTTAGTGCAGTTCTCATGACTTCTGTACAGATGGCACTAACCTATCAGTAGTCAAATATATCAAGAAGGGCTTTGTTTGAACCAAATGATAGATGATTCTATTACAGTCCATATAAGATCTGTTCACTTTTGTATTTTAAGAAAAACTCTGCTTTTAAAGCCATTTTGTAACTGTTGCTGAAAAAGAGAACTGAAACCAGTAGTTTCTGGTGAGGCCATCACATGGCTGGAAGTGTGCTGACAGCTGCAGTTCCTTACCAAGCCACTATCTGGGTCACCAAGTGTGCCTCTGGGGGCAACAGGGACAAGGCATCACCTCTAAGCTCTGGTTCTGGACTGAGAGAACATGCAGTAGCTGTTTGTTCCTGGCCAGCCCAGCTGATTGGAATAGCTGTGCCAAAGCCAGGAGCTGTGGTGTGCGACCTGCAGTCCCAGCGGGCTCTTCTGGCCCCTGCTGAAGGGCAGCTGCTGCTGTTTGTCAGCTGCCTTTTTCCTTCTCCTTTAAAATCCTCAGTTTCCTACTACCCAGCATCTTCTCTCTTGCTCTCTTTCCTCTCTTCCCACAAAGTTTTCTGGGTTGACATGTGATCACTTTCTCTCAGGGTGGGGAATGATGTGTGTTGCTGTCACACAGCTTTCTCAGCATAGTGTGTTATATTGCGCTAGTCTGCTTGGGCTGACAGCTCTCTGGGGTAAGACATTGGGTCTTTATATTGTGTTTAAAAAATGAACTGGGATTTCAGGGGCATGAAGACCTGACACACACCAGGGAATGGCCAACTGTCCTTCACTGCTGGCAGCCACTCCATTTCTCCAGGGCTGGGAGAATGGATGTTTACCTGCCAACACTTATAACTATTTCTAGTGTAAAAGCTTGCAGCTGAGCCTGGGGGCAGCAAGAAGAAGTGAGAGTGGGAAGAGTGAGTAAAACTGCATTGGAAAGGAGGCACTTCTGTAGGGATTACAGCTGATAGCAACAAGCTGGCCCTGAAATGAAAACATAGCTTTCCTCTCTGCAGCTCTAGTATCCTTTTAAGCATCAGTGTTTTCACCTTTTCTTCCCTCTCCACCTTTCCCACCTTTGCCATTCTTTCTTGTCTGCTCTTTTTGCATCCCTCTGCATTTCCCACGTCACTGTTTCAGACTCACCTTCCTTGTTCTCCAAGACATCCTCCACTCTTTTGGTTCAGCCCCACCAGTTCTTGTGAGATGGGTCCCACAAGAAGCCTTTGAGGCTGTGTCCAACTCCTGCCTGTTCCACACAGTTACAGCATCTGTATGGAGAGATGGAGTGGGCAGGAGTTGGATGCAGCATGGATGTGTGTGCCATGGTGCCTTACTGGAGGGGGAGGGCAGACACTGTAAGCCCATGTGGTTCAGGTGACAATAGCTGTGAACATATGGTAAGATGGATGGGACAAGTCTGGCAGGATCCTTTCTGTCTAAAATTTGAGTGTGGCCACCCACAGAGCAACTGCGTATCCGATATCATTGCAGTGTTCGTCCCCCAGGATACAAATGCCCAGTGGCTCAGGAGTTGAAAGCAGTGATTTGGGGACTGGGTAGGTGGTGATATTATCTGATAGCACTTCCTGAAATCCACCACACCCCAGGATGTGCTTCTTCCTTCCGAGCATGAAAAATGACAGCTGACTCCTATGGGGTGAATTCACCTCTGCCAACATAGGGATGATTTGAGACCCACTGGGCATCTGTCAGGTTTATGAGAAGGCAAAAGAGGCAAGTGCCAACCCCCCTTGCCCGACCATCTGCCGTGAGTTTCAGCATATTTTGGTAGTTGCCCTTACAGTTGCCTCTCCTGGTGGTAACACAAGATTGGAGAAATAAGGTCTGAGAAGGAAAAGAAGATAACTTATTTTCTAGTCATGGCTGCAACAGAGGATAAGGGCAATTTTTATTTTGTCCTGGTCCCTGTCCTCTTAACAGAGTCCCTTCTGGAAGAGACACTGGCATTGAAGACTACTCACAGGCACAGGAAGAGAGCAAGAGCCTGAGTCACACAGAGGATGACACTGATGCTCCACACTATCACCCACAGCTTCTGTACTTTAATTACTGCTTGTTGGCAAATATATTCACTTACAGCAGGACAAAAGTGGGTGTTGAAGGATGGCTGGAAGAGGCAGCCATGCAGTTGTTTACACATTAATTACTGCAGGGATTTTTGTGTGTAGACAGCACTGGGGAAAAACTTCTGGGACCTGTCTCTCTCTCTCTCTCTCTCTCTCTCTCTCTCTCTCTCTCTCTCTCTCTCTCTCTCTCTCTCTCTCTCTCTCTTTCCCCAACTCTCTCTCCCCCTTTGGAATCTGTTAATGTCACTCAACACCCACATAGTACAGGGAGGATGTTGCACAGATCTGTACTTAAATCTCAGAGCACTATATAAAGTAATGGCAGTAACCTGCATTTTTTCTCTGTACCCAAATGTTGTCATAAAGCTTTATTTTTCCCCTTGCATACATTTCTGTTTTTCAGATTGTGAAAAAAGCATTAAAAACATCCCAAAGGTTTAATGAGTCGTCCAACATGAAATTAGGCGTGAACAATCAAAAAGACGTCAAAACGGTAATTATTGGGATACACTACATTTGCTTACAAGAGCTGAGATTACACTGACATTTCTGAAAAGAAATAACAGATTAAGAAGAATGATTTTATTGCCCATTTTAGAAATCCATGTGGGTTTGGATCCTATTTGTAAACAAGTGAGTGACAAAAACGTCATTGATTTATCCAGTAGACTGATCAAACCTTGCCGAGAGGCAATAATGTGGAGCTAAATCCTGCAGCTCTGTCTGGCTCGGGACAGTAAACCATGCTCATACAAAGAGCTTCAATTCCATCATTAGCATTCATGTATTCATTTATTCAGCATGCCTAGAGCACCTGGACATCACAGTACATAGCATGGTGACAGCCAGGATGTGACTTCAAAATAGATTTCTTACCTTAGAAACATCTTCTAAAACCAGAGCAATGCTTAAGTCTTGCCAATGTGTTCATGGGATGAAATGCAGAACTGTTAAAAATTGGTGGAATTTTATTTTTGCCCCTGATGAGACAGAGGGGAAAAGTTTAAGTAAATAGTTTGAAAGTGTTTTCCTCAATCAAGTCACTGCCTGAAATTGATGGGAACACTAGATTTTGAGAAAAGCAGAGAAAATTAAAAGTAAGAAGCTTTATCCACATAGAAACTGAAAGAGAAACTTTCAGAGGCAACTGGTTTCTGTTCTGTTTTCCCATGTGCCCTTCTGGGAGCTCAGATTTATAGCTACAGCCTCACAACCAGCCTCAGACTTGGTTCTCCTGTCTGGAAGTTCAAAAGCTCAGCTCTGAAGTGCATGTTGCTTATCACAGGCTGGTGGATGGCCCCAGCTCCCAGGAATTGCCATAGGGAGCCAGACAAGAGAATTTGGAGGGAAATGGATCTGCACTGGTGGTTGTCTTTTCCTCCTCAGTATAGGGCAGCATTTAGAGCCTGGTGTTACACTTTTCAGTGAGTGGCTGGACTCCAGATCTGGATCTACCTTGTAGCCAGGCTATTTTTATTTTTTTTTCATCTACGTTCAGGAAAAAATGCCTTAACATCCAGTAAAAAGGGAAATGAAGCTAACTCACCACACTAGAATGACAAGGGAATACTGTTCACATGGATAAATGATATTTCTATAATTTCGCTTAAGTGAGTTTAAGTTAGAAGACAAAACTAGAACATGTCCAGAAACCACAAAACTTCCTTCTGCTTCTGATCTGACTTTTATTCCCTGACTCCATGAACTTTTTCTTTATGGTAGTGCAGGGCTTGAATCCACAGATAATCTTGTGTTAGGGATTCCCTTGTTTTGATTTTGGTAGACATTTTGTTGAACATCCATTTGTCTTGTGCTAAAATAAAGCTAATCAATGTCCAACTAATCATAAGTTTTGGGGAAAAAACAGGAGGTTGATATGTTGACACAGAATAAATTAAACCAACACTAACCAACCCCCATTTAGTTTGTGGTCATAGAATTGTTTGAGTTGGAAGGGACCTTTTAGAGGTCTAGTCCAACCCTTCTGCAATGAGCAGGGACATTTTCAACTAGATCAGGTTGCTCATGGCCTTGAACAAGTGGTCCTTACATTCAGTGGTGCATCTAAAAACACTCTCTGCCAGTAGCTGAAAGCAGAACTACTACTCAAAGATTGTAATTTATTTACCTGCACAGGTAGTCATCCATAAACTGGTGTGTCAGTGACTTGGTGATCACTTACATCTTCTCCTGTGTGGGTTCTATTCTAGTTTCAAATCTTAGGGGCAATTTTGATGCTTGGTGTTGTTGTCCTGATGGCTGTTTACCTCATGGAAGTGGACAGCACAGTTGATCCTAACGGAGAAGTAACCGTTGTCAGCATTTACAAAGAGCTGGAGGATGAAGAACTTTACAGATATCTCCCACAAACCACAATAACTGAGGAGGACACCATTAGATCCAATGAGTCCTGCAGGTGAGTCAGGTTTGATGACATGTGGAGAAGCAGTCACCTGGTGGAGAACTAGTTACAATATTATAATTTCAGTATGGATTTTCTTCTCTTCCCATTGTATTATAACTTGATGAAGTAACACTAATATGGGAAGAGCGGGGCTGTTGCTTAGGCATTGGGTAATTAGTAGTTGCCTGCTATGAGGGACAGTAGGGGCAGTATCAAAGCTCCACTCCCAGTCCTGTGCTTGTATGTTCAGCACAGCTCTGTTTCTCCCCTGCCACCTCCAGCCATCCTCTCTTCCTTTGTGACAGTGGTGGGAGGCAGCAGAGTGACCAGAAGGCAAAGTAACTTCTGGGCTCACTTTCTGTCAGAAGCTGGAATGGCAGGAGCTGCCTGTCCTGGGAGAGGATGGTGAGGATATTCAAGTGACAGACTGCCCCATGGAGTTACATTTCTCCTCACCTTCAGGATAGTAAAATAAAAAGCTCAAAACAGCTACTGAGGAAGTAATTCTGCTGGATTTGGGAGGGAAATATACAATCTAAACCTGGCTATTAAAACTAAGGATAAAGAGTACTCCCAGCTTGTTTATCCAGCTCAGCTTATTTGATTTTGAGCTTGACATCCAAAATGGCCTGTTGTGTGGCCTGACAGATGCTTGATGTCCTGTTGGGTCACTGCTTCTTGCTTCACAATGTACAATTGCCATTGCAGCATTGACCTTGTGGAAAATGTTCCTTATGACTTACCCTTTGAGATAAACAGCACTGCAGCCAAACCCTTGTACCAAGCCTGGATGAGACTACTTGATCTAGCCCAGGAGAAAATTCATGTGGCTTCATACTATTGGTCTCTTACTGGGAAGGATATCAGTGTCAATGACTCATCCTCCAAACAGGTAGGATAAAATCAAGCCTGTCTATGGTTGAATGTCTCGTGTACATGGGGCAGATTGGCTGTGTGGTCTGTCTCTTGGGGACATTGCTTGACTCTTCCTGCAAACCCAGAAACGTTTTCCAGGCTCGTCTGAAGCAACTTCCAGTTTCCTCCTCCAGTCAAATTAAACTCTATCTGGGCTCTGTGCATGGCTCTGAATACTTTTATATTGTGTTTTAAGAGCAAGCAGAGGTCAGCCTCAAACCCACACTCGCTTACTCTGTGGATGGCTGACCTGTGTTAAGGGCAGCCAGTGGCAGAGCTGAGGAGCCTACAGGATCTCAGACACAACTGAATGTGCCAGTTCCCACTGGCTAGTTGGAAGGGTCAGGATGCAAAGTCTGCCAGACCTTTAACTGCTGCAGAGGCTGCTTCTCCCACATATGCTGACACTGCACCTGCATCCACCCACTGTGCAGCTGTCCCTGGTCCCTGCCATTGGACAGCAGCTAAGGAGGTTCATCATTCTTTGCAGAGCTGTCCTTCTGGGCACCCTGAGTGGCCAGGCTTCCTGGGGGACCTCTCTGGCTCTACCACCAAAAATAAATGACAGAGGCCATGGCACAGGCTCACCTTGCAACTGTCCATTATGTTTAATTGTCCCTTGGCTCCACTTTTGCCTGTGGCAGCTAGCATTCTCCCAGGCAATGTGAGTAGGGTCTGGGGGACTGTTCTGAAAAACATAAGGGACAAAGCCACCCTGTTTCAGGCAGGCTTAGTTGTGCTGGGAATTGTGCTGTTTGCTGATGACCAGATGCTGGCCAGGTTATTTCTGTGGGTTCAGCCTCTGCCTCCATCCTGGTACACCTTCCACACTGTCAACATGGACTCTCTGGGACTGCTCTACTTGTCTTCCTCCCCAGGTGTTTCTGGAGGTATAAAATAAGTCATTAACTCCACATGAGAAGCAAAAGTCACAGATCTAAGGCTAAGTCCTGTCTCTGAGAAGGGACAGCTCAGTGTAGGACATTCTCTTGTCACCTTTATCCTTAGGCAAAGATGACCCCAAGTATCTGCTGAGCATCAGAATCCAGCATCTGATCTGTACTGGGACATTCACCATTGAAATCTAGGATGTTTGTGGTCATACTTTTAAACCGTGTATCTAATAACATTAAATGACAGAAAATACTTTGATCTGTACATTGGATCAGAATATTTGTTCCCTTTTTTCTGTACTTGAAACATTCCTTAAATGGGTGAAATTTCTGAGTTTCCTTGCATTGCGGTTGTTTAGGAAGCACCCATCAGTAATACTGTACTTGCATATATCTTACTAAATGTTTTATAACAAAATGTAAAAAATAACAATGTACCACACAGGGTGAAGATATTCTGAAGAGGTTTGAGAGATTACTTGCAGAGAATGTCTCTGTGTATATTGCAGCAAGCATGCCAACTTTGGCTACAAAATCAACAGACCTTGAGCTTTTAGAGGAAAAAGGTAATTAATTCCCTTCAGTGATACACTCAGAGCTTCTGTATTGTGTAAAAGGCATCTGAGGGAAACGGGTCTCCAAGGCCTGTTCTGGCACGGTGCTGACATGGGTCTTAGGATAAGCACTATCTGTTCACTACTTCATGAGTTCTGTTGTCACACCCTTAAGGATTTTTCTGAAAGTTCACATTTTGCATATTTTTTTCAAGTTACTGTGGTACCATGTATTGGAGCTTGTGAATTTTGGTAATTATTACTAGCTGCAAAAGTCAGACATGCAGACATGTTCTTGCTGTTGAGGAACCATCTCCATGCTTTATCTAAACTCTTTTTTTCCCGTCCCAATCTTTCTTCAGGGGCTCATGTGAAAAAGATTGATTTTGGACATTTGACAGGAGGAGTGTTGCATAGCAAATTCTGGATAGTAGACATGAAACACATATATATTGGTAGTGCTAACATGGATTGGAGGTCTTTATCTCAGGTAAGCTCTGCTGCTGCATATTCAAAAATCTGGGGCAAAATTCGTGTTCCAGCACACAACAGAGAGAAATTATAATGATGTAGAATATTGACTGAGTGGAAGAAGCAGCAAAGAAACCCCTGGAGGTGGCTCCTCCTGGGGCTTTGATATAGTTTGCTCTCTTTGCAGGTGAAGGAGTTTGGTGCTGTGATATACAACTGCAGCGGCTTGGCCAAAGACCTCTGGAAAACATTTAGTACTTACTGGGATCTCGGATATGCTAATGCTACCATCCCATTCCCTTGGCCTCTTAATTATTCTACCCACATTAACAGCCATCGGCCTCTTGAAGCAGAATTTAATGGAATCTTGACAAAAGCTTATTTTTCTGTAAGTATGTTAAAAAGTAACATAGTAGGCTGTAACCAATGTTTAAGGACTGGCCAGGAATGTTTCTTCAGCAGTTCTCAGTTACTTGTGTTCCAGTTAGATAATAATTTTTTCATCAGATTTCTCTGGACCTACTCAAAGAATAAGGATTGACCCAGCATTGGCTGTCAGGTAGTATGGCAGGGACAGCGTGCAGGTCTCCTTTAATCACCTGTGGGCTCAATAACTATATCAATAAGTATCTGACCTATCAGGACATGAAAGTCATGAAAAATGATAGTGGTCTACCTCAAGTGCTTTGTGTTATTTAAATGAAAACTGGACAGATCTGAATATAAATGAGTCAGTCTTACAAAACACAAATAAACAAACAAACCAAATGTAAATCACTGATATCTGTGTTTTCTTCTTTACAGGCTTCTCCTCCAGCATTTTGTCCATCAGGTCGTACCCATGACCTCTATGCTATAATCAGTATTATCAGTCAGGCACAGAAGTTTGTGTATGTTTCTGTTATGGAATATTTCCCTACCAGCCGCTTCGTTCATCCAAGAAGGTATAATTTTAATCCTGAGTAAATCAGTTGACTTGTACCATATAAAGGAAAAATATGCTATTCCATTCTTTCTGTGATGAAAATATTCAGAATGGAGGGAACTGAGGCATTGCTCTGCACTTACAGCCATCCCATGGACTGTGCCTTCCAGGTACCAAGTGATAGGACAAGGGGAAATTACCTCAAGTTGTGCCAGGGAGTTTTAGACCAGATATTAGGAAAAAAAGTCACAGAAAGGGTTGTCCAGCATTGGAACAGACTAACCAGGGAAGTGGTGGATTCACCATCCCTGGAAGTATTCAAAATGTGTGAAAATGTCACTTGAGTACATGGTTTAGTGGTGAATATGTGGGGCTGCTGGGCTGGCAGTTGGATTTAATGATCCTAAAGGTCTTTTCCCACTTTAGCAATTCTAGGATTCTCTGATTCTAATACTGATGCTACAGGAAGAATGGTATCCCATACCACCCACATGCTTTGTTAGTGTTTTAAAGCAGCCTCCTATGCTCTTCACACAGCAAGAAACCTGTAAAGTGCCAGATGAGGGACAGTCAGGTACAGCTTCCTTCAAAGTTCAACAGAGCAACTTTATGAATAGAGAGAGGAAAGGGAACATGGGAAATCTATCTGACATCAGACTTTTCAGAGGAAATATTGCTTTGCTCTCCTTTTCTGCTCTGTTTTGCTTTCTTTCTGTCCTTTACTTCTGAAGAGTCTTGACTTCCAGCTCTGCTGCCTGTTTGAGGTACTTGACCCATAGTTCAGAGGACGGTTCCTAACTGTCCTTACTGACCTCTGCAATGAGAGCTGAAACAGTCTCTAAAAGAAAATTCTGTCCTTTTTTTTTTCTTCAATAATTCCATCTACGGAAATCCAGGTTTCTGAAGTGTGATGGATGTGTATAGCAGCAGCTCTCAGAGAGAAGGCGGTAGTGGTAGTCTGGAGTAAGCATAGAGTCATAGAACAGTTTGGATTAAAGATCATCTAGTTCCCACTCCCACTGCTATGGGCAGAAACACCTTTCACTAGATCAGGTTGTTAATCTGGCCTTGAGCCTGTGTGTGGTGAACCACTGCCCTGGTCCAAGTGGGCTGCCCAAGGTCACAGCAGAGTTATGCAGACTCTGCACATCAACTCAAATCTCAGTAACACAGAAAATTAGTCATAGGGCAGCACTAAGACTCCAAATCCTCTTAGATATGCTTGAATTAGGATGTTTACATGCAACCAAGTACTCTGAATTATCTGCTTATAACATTTCTGAGTTTTCCAACAATCTCAATACTCTGAGAAAGAAGTTCGTGAGATATAATTATGTACAACATGACTTGCAAAGAATAGGGTGAGGTCTAGGTTGCCATTAAGCCAGAATGATACTATGCATTATGCCCTGTGTCATGACTGTGTAAAGACTTTGCTGTTCAGCTGGGGCACGTGTGTGTTAGAGGGGAGATTTTAGGATAATAGACACAGATAATTCCATAGGCCTTGAAACAAAATCCTAAGAGTAGCTTCCACTTTGAGGATATTCTTAATAAGCCAAACACCTTAGAGCACTTTCAGTTTCCATGTCATACAGTTGAGTCTCTGGGTTTCTCATCTGCAGATTTTAGCCAAGAATAGGTTCACAAAAAGTCTCTTTCCTCTTTAGGATTGAATGTGTTAATACTCCTTATTCTTCATCTGAAGGCTTAATCCACTGTTTGTGACATCTAGGGTTGATCAGACGCAAACAAGACTTCGAAAGGCCCAGGGAAAGTGGTACAGAGCCTCGGGCTATCTCCACAGCAACCAGCTATAGTGCCATGAATTGAGGCTGATTAGTTCAGGTTAGGTTCCTCCAGCAGCTGAGACAGAGGGAACAAAGCTGCTGTCTAATGCCTGAGTGTTAATCAATTAGAAACTGATATATTTAAAAAATTAAAACTGTTCAAAAATAGCATTTCAAATAGCATGTTTTCCCAAGTCTTTCAGGGTCTGTAAGTCAGCCTGAGCCTGAGAGCACATGGCCAGACCATTTATCACAATAGGATGATGCGCAAGGAGGATTAGAGAATTCAGGCCTTTGTACATGAGACCAAAAGGATTAAGGCAAATTAATTCATCATTGCTCTTGGGACTGTGAGTGAGTGCTGGACCTCTCTCTGTATCAGCCCTCCAATCTGTACTAAAGGTGCTTGTCTTCCTCTTTGCAGCACTTGTTAGGATCTACAGAATGAAAATGCTGCTTGGGTGTTTGGAGTTACTAGCCCTGGGATGCACACTGTCCAGCTCTTAATATTATGTAGCTGGGTGAAGGAAATTTTCCCCTAAGCTACTGCCAACACAAGTATCAGAAAAGTGGCTTTTCCCATGTTCAGGAGAGCACAGCTGTGTCTGTTACCTTGGGGGCACACAGCTTGCTGAGGAAGAAAAGGAGGGGTAGAGAGGGATAGAACCTGCCCATGCTGGCTGATGGCATAGGACCACTGTGGACATTGGAAACAGTCTCTCAGACCCTGAAAAGGCCATATTCTGCAAAACAGTTTTTAGACTTTCCTCTGGGCTCTACACTGTCCTTTTTACTCTCTGCCATATGGTCAGGCTTTACATTGGAGTTGCTGTTGTTATTTTTAGTTTCCTAAGGAAACGGCCATGATGGCACCATGCTGTGTGTGTATCTGTTTACCTGCAATTACTAAGCTTTAAAGTTTTTGATCAACTTCAGCTTAGTTTGGAAGTCTCAAAACACACTGTGGAAAGAATGGACTTCGACTTGATAGAAGGCAGAAATCTTGTTTGCACCTCCAGGGAAGGCACAAGTGCTCCACTTACTAGATATCAGAGATCCCATCTGTGCACAGCATTGCTTGTAGTCTCAGTTTATTGTCACAGCTTTCTACTGAACTGTTTAAAAAATGTCCCTTTGTCCACACATCTCTTTTTCTGCAGATACTGGCCAGCCATTGACAATGCTCTGAGACGTGCAGCTTTCAACCACGGAGTGCAAGTCCGACTCCTGGCCAGCTGCTGGACGTACTCTGACCCAGCCATGCTCAACTACCTGAGGTCCCTGCGTGCTCTCAACAACCCACATGTCCACATCAGTGTTGACGTGGTATGATAAGAAACCTGACTTTGGAAAGACAGTTTGAGGATATGGCCCCACACTGATTTTTAAGACTAAGCTCCTGTTTGTGTGTGCAAGGATTAGCTTTTAGAGAAGCAGGTTGTCTGTTTTTGCCATGACTGTTTCACATCCTTGTGAAAATAAGGCTCACGATATAATCTTGGAGGAAGCAGCCACTGCAAGGCACTAGTGATATCAGGATATCAGCCTGGATATGATACTTGAGACATTATCCAGGCAGTTGCTTCCACTGAGCACCGTGACAGTTTATATGTTAACTTAGTGCTCCTTTCAGAGTGCTCCTTTTCCTGCATGGAGTAATTAATTAGTATCATTTTTTTACAGTTGAGAGATCTGCTATATCTGTTCAAGTAGACCTATTTTTGAACACTGTTACACACAGGCCATAGGCTCTAGGCTGGAATGCATCAAGTAGAATGGGAATGGTGTGGATGCCTCAAATATGATGCAGTTACCACAACAGAGAGATGTCACAGAAGATGAAATAGGTTTTAGTAAAAATTTTATATATATATATATATATGTATTTTATATATCTATTTATAAATACATAAAATGTAGATTTTTGTAGGAGTTAACACAAAAAGTTGGGCATTATTGTTTCTTGCAGTACCCCTCATGTCTGTGATCAGCCCATTTTAGCACAAAATAAGAGCAGCAATCAGTGGTAAATGCAGGTCTATTAAACAGCTGTCTAAAACTGCATTTAATTGTCTGCCCTGTAATGATAATAGCTGTGCCACTAATGGAACATTGTGAGGCAAACATTATCTGTATCTGATCTCAATTGCTTATCCATTTTTATGTATAGTAGAAGTACTATTTGTTAGTTTTCTTGGGTAAGAGTAAAATCTCTTTTATTGTGTATTTAATCATAGAGTGTGGAATGTTTTGTTCTCCCCATACAATTCTATTCTTTGAAACTATAGAAAATGCATATTGTCCAATCATGAAGTCTAGTATTTCTGTTTATATTCTTAATTTTTCTCTCTCCAGAAACTCTTCATTGTTCCAGTTCTGAATCACACAAACATTCCCCATGGGAGAGTCAATCACAACAAATATATGGTCACTGATAAAGTAGCCTACATTGGTATGTATTCCATTATTCCAAATACTTACAGTATTTCCAGATCTATTGGATTGAGACTGAGATAGTGTCTTGGTTTGAGGGGAAAAAACCAAAATGTTTACCCACAAGCGGGGGAGGGGCCTCCTCCACCATAATCACACCACTCTTTATCAAATTTAAGAAAAGGAATTTTAATACAAGAAGGATAACTGATATATATATATATATATATATATATATATATATATATATATGTAAACAGACTAGTGCAACCCACTTCCCCAACACCACAAGAGAAAGAAAAAAAAAACAAACAACAACAAAACCCAGTAGGTTTTCCTCCGGGAGGAAAAGTTGTACTTAAGTGTCAATGTCACAGCCCGGCTGGCTGCAGAGTGAGTTTCAGTCCCTTTCCAGCGAGACAGACAAGCAGTGAACTTTCAGATGGACTCCGTCTCTTCCCCCTGTGTTCGCCGTCCAAGAAGCAGAAAAGCACGAGCAACCAGGAGCAATTCCAGGGCAGGCAGCAGCAGCAACGCTGCCAGAACCGGTCAGGGGCAGGCAGCAGCAGCCGCGTGGCCACAAAGCAGTCCGGGCACAGCGGCAGCGAAACAGCCAGGAAAGCCCCAGCAGTAACCAGCAGGGCAGTCTGCCTCCTCGGAGCCCCCACTCCCGCATTCCGCCGAGCCAAGACTGGACAGAATATCCAAAAAAACCACAAAAGAGACAAACCTGCCCCCGCCCAAGTGATCAACAGTTAACTACTTTTGTTAACTGCCGGCCTGGGCAGTTAAGTGGCAGGGGAGAGAATTTACATAATAATCCCAAACTACAACAGATAGAATGGGCTGCAATATCAAAACCCCTCATTTTCACATATAAAGCAGTCTGTCCTGGGTAAAGTACAGATGTGAAGGGAAGACAATAATGTAGGTCAAGTTCCATAAGAGATTATTTCATATGATTGTGAACCATTAGAAACAGAGCATGACAAGGCTGAGTGCACAGCCTGTGACAAGCACAGTGGGAATTTCGCAGCCTGTGTGCTCAAAACGATGCAGTGATATCTGGTGCTCTAGTATATAACATTGTTGTGCTTTAATAACAAGAAATTACTGGGAGGAATTAATTCCACGCACTATTTGTTGAACAGAAGTCTAGGAAAGGAAATGAGAAAACAGTAATGTCATTTGCTGCTCAGTTCCTGAAAGTCAGGATGGTGTTTACGTTTCACCCTTTATTAGGAACTCTCAAAAAAAGAGAATTTGAGAGGGCTCTGTCATTTCAGTCACCTCATCCTCCAATCAATGCACACTCCTATCTTCCAACTGGCTGAGGGTTTGCAGCTCTATTTGCCTTTAATGCTTTAATAGCTTGTTTCATACTGAGTTGGCTTTTGAAGGCAGATACACAGATAACTTGTTTTCATGCCTAAGCACCTTCTGGAATTGTCAGTAGATTTTTCCACTAAGGCAATCATGAGAGGAAGTGCTAAGTGATAAAATGTATGTTTTTTTCACAGTATTTGATTTTCTGAATTGAGATAGCTTTGGAGAGAGACTAGACAATGTCTGCAGATGGATCCTCAGCTATGCCTGGTTTAGAAGCAGTCATTGCATGCTGAGTTCAGAACAACTTCTGAAAGTTTATTGATCAAAGGTCTAGTTTCTCCTTTTGTTTTCTTTTAACACATAAAGAGAATTAAGTCCATTAAGGACTTTTCTTTACACACAGAAACCCACGTCAAACACTGGCTTTTACCCCTCTTAATACTCAAGTGTTACAGTCTATTCCCATATTTATAATGAGTAGATTGGTGCATTCTGTCACAGGTCGTAAGGAATCAGAAGATTATGAACCTTCAGGGCTGCAGTTAATACAGAGTTTCTGAAACCTGAGGTCTAGCATAAGAACGAGGTGACCTGATTTTTGCTGCCTCATCGGTCCTAATGAGATTTGCAGTCATACAGCAAATCAACAAAGCCTGGAGATCAAACAGTACACTGGGAAATGAATGTTTTCTAATCAGCTACTTTTCCATTGCATAGGGACTTCCAATTGGTCAGAAGATTACTTCATTAATACAGCTGGCGTGGGACTAATTATCAAACAAAATTCCACCAACCTGCAAAAGAGTCAACTGCCTGTCCAGGAACAGTTGAAAAACCTTTTTGAGCGAGACTGGAATTCCAAATACGCAGTGAAGCTGGAAGATGTACAGGGACAGAAAGACTGTAACTGGAGTGGCAGACTCTGAAGTGAATTGAAATGTACTTTTAAAATAGACAAAAAAAATATATTTGAATTTTGTTCCCATGCAAATCAAGGAATGTTATTTTTGTCTTTGTCACAGAAATCACTTCCTCAGGGTGTCCACATTGATGACATGAGAATTTCTGATAGTTAGTTAGGTCCTACAGACTCTGCCTACAAAACCATTAGTCAGTGTGTGATGTTCAATTTTTTTGTATGATTACCTTATCCCAGAGTTAATGAAATGCATAGTGTTGTATGACAAGCTGTCTGATATTAACATAAACATGGAAGATCTTCATACATCAGAGACACAGATTGCTAATGCTGTGCTATTTTAACTTAGAAAATTATATATTTCAACCTAAATGGTCCATTAACAGTGTTTGCTTACATGTGTTTAAGCATATTTTTAATAAATTCCTGGCCACTTTAAGATTTGAGCCATGTATATGATCACCCACAACAGTGAGGGCAGATTCTTAAAAGCATTTAGGGATTGGGGAATTAGGGAAATACCCATTTTTAAGTGTTGAGGCTACTCACTAGAGATAAATGCCTGGGGTTTATATCTTGGGGCCAGCTTCCAGCTCAGCTGCCCTGGAGTCCTGAGTGTCTGGGGATGTTTGGATGTCTGTGTGTTGGTCTTGTGCAGCAAACAGGATGTGGGGTGGCAGGGCAAAGCTGCTGTGTGGATGCTGTTGTGGCAGAGGCATCCCCCCTACACTTCAAGCAATGGTTGCAGAGCCTCCTCACTCCTTTTGGTCTGCCCTGGTGCTGGTCCTATCGGTGTTGTGTCTCTGGGCTGCCTTTTCTTCTGCAGTCACACAGGGACCATAACCCTGAGCTATCCGCTGCCTTGTATCCACATCCACCACTGCGTGGCGGTTCTGCCCTGGGGGACTCTCTGAAGTGAGAAGGCAGGGCATGTGCTCCAGTTGTGGAGTGGTGTGAGTGACACCTGGCTGGGGCTCCATGAGCCTTGGCAGGGCTGTGAACCTCTGCCTGACACTGGAAGTGGAGTCTCAAAGTGAACTTTTCATTTGGAGACTGATGCATAGCAGAGGGGAGAGACCCCATAGAAGGACTGGGGAAAACCATGTCCTGACACTCCATCTCTGAGCTGTGAAAGCACAGCTAGTGTCTCCAGCCCCAAAAGGTGTGTGGCAGTGCATGGTTTCACTCTTGTCCTGACAGGGCTTATTCAGTTGCATTTTGGCTCTAAGGCCCCTCCCTTGCCACAGACACAGCCCTGAGTGGGGGGAGTACAGACTTCCCCATCACAGTGCAATCTCCCCACCTTATCCCCAGAGGAAGTGTTTTTTGTGGGTTTGAATCCCTGCTCTGTGCTGAGAATGACAAAGGGACCTGTTGTGATCCTCTGTATGTGGACTGATTTATACTTCTGTGAATACACACATATTCAGAAATGATCCCAACCAATTTTTCATTTTTTGATTTTCAGACTACTCCATAGCTATCTCTTCCAGATGCTTCCTAGATTCCTTGGATTATTTTACCCATCCTTACAAATCAATACATCTTGTTACTAAGGCAGATTTTTTTAAGACATGTAGTTACATTTACAGGTATCACTGAAATTCTGTGAATATTCACATACATTCAAAAATATTGAGGAATACGCAGGTGCTTTTAGTGTTCTCATCCCCTATTTCCTTACCAGAGTCAGCTAGAAAGTCTTTGTGGGAAGTTGCATCTTTAACCAACAAAACATTTTTCTGTAACGGAGTGCACTCCTCTAGATGGCACTCGAAGCTGTGTTTTTGCTGTTTCGGAGGGGATAGATACTGCAGCATAAGAAGAAAACTTCCTTCTTCTCTAGTAGTGATCTCAAATTTGACAGCACTGGATTGGTTGTTCAGTGAGACAGAGTTTCTGGACAAGCTGGCAGAATTGTGTTAACCCCCACAGGCTTCATATGGGCATAAGGTTCAGCTTATGGGGGAAATTGATGCTTATGAGAGTGCTCTTTTATTTTCTCTGCTGAAACTACTGGTTTTCCTCTACATGTGAAGGGTGGATTTACAATAAAGACAATGCAATAGATCTAGGGGAAACTTGAGTTTATTTCACTGGTTTCCTGTGAGACTTTTAGGTCTCTTCATAGCTTGATTCTTATTTACTTGTTCTCTATTAAAAAGGTAGAGGATCCTGTAAATCATAACCAGGTTTTGAGTCTCAGTTTGTTTCTTTTCCATTTATGAAACAAAGTTATAATAGTCATTATCTATTTATTTATTTGTCTCTTTCTCTAGATTGTGACTTCTTCAATCTAAGGATTGTACCAAATGTCAGCTGGGGCCTCCTCCAGTGGTATTCATTAGCATATATTTATTATCCTTGCATGGATTGGATACTAGAAAAATGTTCTTCACCCAAAGGGAGATTGGGCACTGGAACAGATTTCTCATGGAAGTTGTCAGAGTATCAAGCCTGACAGAGTTCACAATGTATCTGGACAACACTCTTGGACATGTGGCATGATTCTTGAGGATGTCCTGTGTAGAGCCAGGAGTTGGACCTTGTGGGTCCCTTCTGACTCGGGATGTTCTATGATTTTCCAGTTTCATTGCAGGCTGTTCAGATTTTTGCCAGTATTGGTTTAGTTACATCTACAAAGAGTTGCTGGTTTGGATCTTGAGCAAGGATGCTCTTCTCTGATCAGTTCATCTCATGTACCTGTGTTATGAGGGAGTACAATGTGAATGAACCGGCCCTGGTTTACCTTAGTGGCTTTCACCTGGAGCAGCTGCACTGCTCTCCCAGCAGGCTCCTTTCTGAGAGCCCTTGGTTTTGTGCAGTGCCTTGTGGCTACAGCACTGCTGACAGCAATGGAGATGACAGCACAGGTTATGGCTCCACAGGTTATGAGCACTGACAGGAGTCATTTGGCTTCACATGTTAGACAGCAGCATGTGCCAAAAGCTTCAGTATTACCTGGTTTCATTTTTTCCTGCCATTACCCAGGATTTTCCTTTCCCAGTTGTTCCAGATACCTGTGTTGGTTTTGCCCAGATACTGAAAATATTTCATCTACCATTTATGCTGTACCAAGGCACTCTTAATTTCGTGACAGTCAGAATTATCTCACCAGTCCCTAGAAGATAGCTCCAGGGTCATCATTGACAGACCTCTGCTCTCTGCAGCTTTCCAAGAAGGGGAAGAAGAGAGGAAGGTGCTGATCCCTTCTCCCTGGTATCCAATGATAGATCTTGTGGAAATGGTTCAAAGCTGGCTGTGTGTGCTCAAAGCCCAGAAAGCCGAATGAACCTTGGGCTGCATCAAAAGGAGTGAGGCCTGCAGGTCAAGGAAGGTGATTCTTCCCCTTTACTCCACTCTTGTGAGACCCCACCTGGAGTTCACGTAGAGTTTTTGTGCCCCCAGCATAAGGAGGGTGTGGAAATATTGGAGCAAGTCCTGAGGAGGGCCACAAAGTTGCTAAAGGACTGGAGAACCTACCCTATAAAGATAGACTGAGAACGTTGGGGTTGTTCGGTCTGGAGAAGAGAAGGTTGCATGGAGACCTCAAAGCAACCCTGAAGGGAGCCCAGAGAGAAGCCAGAGAGGGACTCTGTCATGAACTGTAGTGATAGAGAAAGGTGTAATGGGTACAAACTGAAATGGGGGACATTTAGATTAGATATTAGGAAAAAATTCTTTACTGTGAGAGTGATGAGATACTGTAACAAGTTGCCCGAAGAGGTTGTGGATGCCCCAACCCTGGCAGTGTTCAAGGCCAGGTTGGATAAGGTCTAGTGGGAGGTTCCCTGCCAATGGGACTGGAACTAGATGATCTTTGAGGTTCCTCCAACACTTTAGCATTCCATATAGAAATGAAGAACACCTCAACCTACAGACGGTTAGAAAACCAAATACACTTCATTTACAACCCAGTCTCTAAATGTTTTGCTGTGTCTGCTTTCCCTGTACTAAGCAGAACATGGAGAAGGAAAAGACAGGATTAAAAAACTACTATAATGAAACCTGATGCAAATTTGGGCTGGGATTTTCAGAATCAGAAATGTCAGTAACTCACACTACTCAAGTTATTATTCATATGGTGAGTTTATTGTGACTTAAGAATATAGACTGTTTTACTGGTACATGTGAAGGCTGTCACATACACACTCTGGTTTCCATTGTGCATTTGAGAGAAGCATTGATATAAACAAAGAAGCAAATAATTATATACATCTCCTTTCCCAGAAAATCTTTGAAGCAATTCCACCAGTGTGGCAGATCATTTTAAGCATTTAACTATCCCATAAATATATACATTAAATTTTATTTATCCACATTTGAATAATTACTCTTTGTAAGCATGGTTTATTCTAGTATCTTAAAAATGTTAATTAATTACATGGGTTTGGTCTTGAAATTGTTCTCTTGTGTTTTGTTTCAGTATTTTTAAAATCTTTTAAGGCTAAATATGACCCACCACAATAATAAAAAAAAATGAGAAGAGAGGAAGAGGTAAAGCATTAGTCTCTCTACACTAGTATTTAATTTTTATATTTTAAATAAATGCTTGTGGAATATACATACTACTTCAGCTGAAATAAAGAAAAACATTTTAATGAGAAAGCAAAAGTAGGTCAGAAAGGTCCACAATCTAAGCAGGTAAATATAGTTCTTATAGTACTAGTTTATAATCCATTCTGGAAATAGTCTGTAATCTACACATAATTAGATGATGTGTTTTAAGAAGCCCTTTTCAAAAGCCTTTTGCTATCATTGAGCCTTTCAATGGTTTACTTTCATGATTCAGGTATATTTTTTCAGATTTTGCTCAAACTATGGCCTCCTCTGTACTTGTCATAATTGCTGTCTACAGAGCAGACTTATAGAAATCTATTTTTATTAGTGCACAATATAGTACATCCATGTACTTGAAAATTTACATGTGGTAAATTCTGCTCAACTGTTTTCATGAATACCAGCCTTGGGTTTTAATATTCAGTTACTAAAAATTAAGAGAACATTCCTTTCTGTACATGTAGATCTTGTTGTCATTGAAAACTGAGAAAATACAACCTTCATTTGGCAGTATCTCCATCAATATTAGATTTACTATCTTTTTCTTTCTCCAACAAGATTAGTTCAGTTCTTGCTGAAGATGTCACGATAGATGAGGCCCCATCAATTTCAACTTTTTCATCCCCTGTTGTTTCTTTAGGTGATAAGCTTTCTTGTGCATCAAAAAATACATCAGGTTTATCTGATGGGCTATCTTCATCTGAGATTCTTCCCTCTTTATGACCCATCTCTTCTTTGTCAACAGACTTAGCCTTTTTGGATGGAGATGTAAAACCAAGCTTGGGAAATTTAAACCATCCAGTTTTTTCAGTTTGCTTAGAGGAATCATCTGATGTGTCAGCAGGTTTCACATCTTCTGGAACTGTTTCTTTTACTTCTGTTTTTGCATCTGTGCTTGTTTCATCACCAGTAGATGAAAAGCCAATACTTGGAAGCCAAAGCTTAAATCTTCCAGGAGATCTTTTGATATCAGTCTTCTCTTTTTCATTGGTTTTGTCTTTTTCTTTACCTTCCACTGCTTCAGCTACATCCTCATCTTTAGAGAGAGGACCTGAGCTTATTCTCTCTGGGGATTTATCTTCAAGTTTCCTGGAAGACTTTACTTCAGCAGCATATGTTTTTAACTTTGGCAAACTTACTTCTCCACTAGACTCTTCAGATTCATGATGTGGTTTGTCAGATAGTTTAAGCTCAGCACTGCCAGTTGTCTGTGCTTCTACTCTGAAGCTTTCCCCAGCACATGTAGGTTTTCCCAATGATACACCTTCCGTTGGAGAGGGCTGCAGGACTGGCACTTCTAAGTCACTGTGTGATTCAGGCAACTTTGCCTTGAGCAATGAAAATCCCAAAGTAGCAGTTTTGACTTCTGATGACAGAATCTCTGATTCTTTCAATATTTCAGTAGTGTAAATCTCACATCTTTCAATAGCAACATGTTCAAGTTCTACTTTCTCAGTCACTTCTTGGCCCTCTACATAAGACCAGTGAATGTCTTGCCCTGCATTTGAAAGGGAGGACTCTATGGTAGTTGTCATTTGTGCTGTTTTAATGTCAGGTTCAGTCACTGTCAGAATTTTACTTTTTGCCTTTTGAATACTCCCCTCTAGAGCCCCTGGTGTTTCCTCAGGGATAGCAGAGCTTGCTTCCAGTTGCACTACTTCAATGTCAGTACTAGATCCCTTTGGATCTGTTACCACTTTTGACACTAAAACATCAGCTTCAATTGGGAGAGTTTTAAAAGTGAATCTTGGTATTTTTAGTTTGGGAATCCTTACAACTACTTCTGGGCCACCTTGTGATCGGGCCACTGTTTCCCCTATTATTCTGGCAGATGCTTCCTTACAATCTAGAGCTGCACTTTTCAGTCCAATAGATCCTTCTGGGTTTTGTAACTGTATTTCTGCTGTGCCTATTTCACTTTTAGATACTGAATCAGCTTCTGACTTTGCCACACTGATATCATCTTCAAAACCCTTGACTTCTGAATGCAACATTCCAAACTTTGGAATCTTAAACTTGTATGCTTTAATTTTACTTATTTCTGCTCTATCTTCTACTTGCACTTCCACTCCTGCAGACACATCCTTTTCTACACTTTTCACTTGAAATTTCATTTCAGGATCTACTCTAGTAATTTTAACATCCATCTTCACTCCTGGAGCTTCTACCTTTAGATCTTCCAGCTTAGCAGTAACATAAGTACCATCTTCTGATCCTTTTGTTGTAGACCATTCACAAGTAGTTCTTTTTAACTCACTTTCTTCACTGTCTTTTCCTATAATTTTCACCTCACCCTCTATCTTTCCTTTTTTAATTGCTGCTGCTTTATTTTGAATATCTAGCTCTTCCTTTGGAAGATTAAAAGCTATTTTCTCCTGTGTTGCCTCCAGAGTAATTTCAGCTGATGATCCTTTGCATCTTACTACTGAAGTCTCTGACTTAGTGGAACTTTCTGCCTTTGGGACTTCTATATCATGTGATTTAACTTGATGCTCTTGCAAAGTCAGAGTACCTGTAGGAAACCTATTTGTTGAACTTTTGTCTTTGTCAGTTTCTGAAGCTCTAAGGTATGATTTAGACAATTCTGCTGCAGACACTGTGAATTCTAAACTATGTGGTTTTTGTCTTTCAGCACCGTGCTTAACTATATCTGCGTAAGTTTCAGTTTTTGGAATATTCACTCTACTGTCTGTTCTTTCTGTGGATAATGAAGTATCTCCTTCCATCTTCGACAAGCTAACATCAGAACTCTTCACAGAATCTTCTAATTTTTTAATCCCTTCTTTTTTAATAGTAATTTCAGTGACTGCATGTGGTAGTGAGAAGGTATTTTCAGGAATACTTGTTTCAGTTTTTACTTTTGCAGAGGGAATACTTGCCTGAGCTTTCTCCATACTTTTTTCAGTATCAGCATCACATTTTTTTTCCTTTAAGGATGTCCTGCCAAATGCAGGTATTCTGAATTTTGGCATTTTAAACCATCCCTGATGTTCTTCAGTCTGAACTTCTTCAGCTTTTATTTCATGTTCTTCTTTTAATTTGATTTCTTTTTCCTCAAGACTCTCAATTGCTCCCTCTGTCCTTGTTTTAGACACTGACTGGCTGCTTATGTCTACTTTTGGATCTTCAGTATCAGTAGTTAGTTCTTGGGGTGTTTTTATCTTACAAACAACTACTCCAGTATCTGACATATCAGATATAAGTTCTGATTCTGGAACTCCCACAGTAATATCAGCAATTTCATTTGTCATTTTTAGCTGGAGTTTTTCAGCTTCTCTTTTTGGAGACCTGCTCTCTGCCTCTGGTCTTTTCCCTTTTGTTAGGGAGATTCCAAACTTTGGTTTCTGGAATTTGGGCATTTTAATCTTCCCTTCAGGACCTTCAAATTTCATTTTTCTTCCATCCACAACTGATAGTCTTTCTGTTTCTACATCAGGGCTCTTCAGTTCAACTGAAGCTTCTCCTTTGGGGAACTTAATACCTGTTTTTTGAATGTTATATTCATCAGTAGAACTCGATTTTAGGTCAACCTGTTGAAAACTCCCCTCTGAGGGAGTCAGAGCAGCATCAATCTTCACTGAGCTAACTCCCATTTCATTTTGAGAGGCTTCGGTTTCTATTTTGGAAAACTCGAGAGTGTGGAATTTAACATCAGCCATTGTCATGCTTACTTGTGCCCCTTCTTCAGTCCTTTTGGAATGACTTTTTTCTGTATCAGGTATCTGAATGGAATCATGACCGTCTCTTTCTATTTTAGGAAGAGTAGCATCAGCTTCAACTTTTGGTGAATGAGACTGAGATTTTGGAACCTTGATCTTGGAGAGAGAAATTTTGGGCATGGCAAACTGAGGTTTTTTAATCGGACTTTTCTGTTCAACTTTTCCAGTAGATAATTCCAGATCAAGGACTGTCCCACTGCCTTCATCATCAGTTACAGTTCCTCTCACTTCTGTGTCTATTCTGCTTGACATTACAGCAAGTTTTGGGTCTTCCAAATTTTCTCCAGAATCTTGTTTAACACTTGCTTCCTTCTTTGGTGACCAACTGAAGGATGGAAGTTTGAATTTTGGCATTTTGAAATGTCCTTCTTTCTCTTCTCCATCTCCATCTTGCTTTATTTCTCCTTTGATTTTTAGCACTGCAACTGAATCCTGAATATCACTGTCTATTTTTGGAATAGAAATGTCAGCTGATGGGAAGTGAACATCAACCTCTGATGACTTACTGTCAGTTTTGGTCATTTTGCCTTCAGGGCTGTAGGACTCTAGTTCTGTACCACATTCCACCTCCAAGTTTGCTGCTTCGACAGCAATGTCAGATATTTCTACTGTTGCTTTTAGTTGGGGAACCTTCACTTGTGATTTGGCTTGGCCTATCTCCTTTTCTGACCCTTTCCCTTTAGAAAGTGCAATTCCTAACTTTGGCATTTGGAATTTAGACATTTTTGTTTTCCCTTCAGGACCTTCAGCTTTTATTTCCACATCACCCACACCAATTTCACTTGAAGTTATTTCAACACTTGTGTCAGGACTTTTCATCTCAAGTGAACCTTCAGCTGTCATCTTATTATCTGAAGTGGAGAGGCTGGCATTAGCAGCAGCTGATTTCAATTTTAGATCATCTTCACAGGTAGGAAGTATGACCTCACCTACAGGCCTGCTAATATCCATCTCTATTTCAGGAGCTTTGACTTCTGGTTTGGAAAATTCCAAAGTTGGGACCGTAATTTTTGGCATTTTTATGCCTATTCCTGCCTCTTCTCCACTACTCTCTTTCTCAGATTTCTGTACTGAAACACTTTCTTTTTCTTGTTCGGGATTACAAACATCATTTTCCGCTACAGGAAGAGAGACTTGGACTTTCTGACCCTTAATTTTAGGGAATGAGATCTTTGGCATGGTAAATTGGGACTTCTTGTTTCTGACCTTTTCACCATCTTTTTCCATAGATGTATCAAATTCTACATGAACATATTGATTCTCAGGAGTAGGAAAAGTTAATTCAGATTCAGTGTCTCTAGCTAAAGTAGACAAAGTGGGTTCTTCCAGATGTTCCTCAACATGAGAACGAGCAATAGCTTCTTTCTTTGGTGACCAACGAAATGAAGGCAGTTTGAATTTTGATGACTTAACTTTGTTTTCTTTCTCCTCAATATCCTTCTCTTTTGAAATTACATCTTGTTCTGCCTTGCACTTCAAGTCTGGACCATGGATTTCTGCTTCTAATTTTGGCATGGTAACTCCTACTGGTGAAAGATTGGGATCCAGCATTGGTGCATCCAGAACAACTTCAAGTGAAGGCTTCTGACACATTACATCAGAGATCTGAATTGGTTTGTCAGTATCAGGATCAGTTATATCACATGTTATCTTTCCCTTGGAAATTTCCGATTCCACTTTGGAATCAACATCACTTTCTGATGCTTTTGCCTTAGATCGAATTCCAAATTTTGGTTTTCGGAATTTATGAATTTTAACTGTAACCTCACTGTCACCCAGAGATATTTCAGAAGCTGTTCTTATACTTTCTAGTTTAAGACCTTCTTGCTCCACAGTACCATGTTCACTTAAAATTTCAAAATCTGAAAGATTTTCATCAGCAAGAGGTGGTAATTTTGATTCAGATTTGGTTAGATTAGTTTGGGATTTCGAAAGTGTAATTACCCCTTTTTGAAATGAGGAATCCTGGGCAATTTCAGATGAACTCACATCAACTTTAGAGAAACCCAAGCTAGGAATTCTGAACTTAGTACTTTTAGGCACAATATCCCCCTTGAATTCAGGCAAAGGTTTAGATTCGACAATACCAGAAAGAATAGGAGAAGCTTCCTCTATTTCAGAATAACAAACTGATTCTGACACTGAAACATCAACTCCAGACTTACTTTCTGCATAAGGTTTCAAACTTTTAGAAAGAGAAACTTTAGGCATTCTAAAGTGAGAACTTCGAGAATTCAACATCACGTCTGCTTTATCGGAGTGGGAATCTATTGCATTTCCAGAAGCAAGAACTTCGATCTCGGCCCCAGGCATGGTCACGTCCACCTCGGCGGCTCCCGAGGGCACTGACACTTGGGGCTCCTTCAGACTGACGTCCACCTCGGCGGCCACGCTGCCCTTGGCCTCTCTGCTGCTGGACCAGCCAAAGGAAGGCATGCCGAACTTGGGCATCTTGAACTTGCCATCCTTGGTCTTGGCGGCCTCCTTTTCTGGCGCTTTCACTTCCCCTTCCAGGCTGAGGGCCGCCTCGGGCGTCTGCAGGTCGACGCTGGCCTTTGGAAGGCTGACGTCGACGGAAGGCAGGCTGATGTCCACCTTGGGAGCTTTGATGTCAGCTTGGGGCATTTTCACGGAGGGCTTCTCCAGCTTCCAGCCGGCCCCTTCGGTTTTGGTGCCAGAGACGTCGGCTTTGAGGTCCAGGGCGGGGCCCTCTACTGCGGCCGTCACGGTGGCGGAGGGGATCTCCACCTCTGCGCTGGGCAGACTGACCTCAGGCCCTTCCGCCTTGGGCGAGGACACTGCGAATTTGGGCTTGTCAAACTTGGGCATCTTGAGCTTCCCCTTCAGGCCCGTGGCCTTCAGCTCGGCCCCGTCGAGCGAGACTTGGCCAGAGGGCGCTTTCAGGTCTATGTCGGGTGCCTGCAGCTCCACTGAGCCTTCGACGGAGGGCAGCTTAATGTCAGGGGCCGTGATGCTGACATCGCCGGTGCCGGCCTTGAGCTCTGCCTGCGGGAGGCTGACGTCTGCGTCCAGTTTGGGAGACTTGGGGGTGGGCTTGGAGAAGACCACGCTGGGCACCTTGACTTTGGGCATGTGTATTATCATGCCGCCGCCCTCAACTTTGCCGGCCGCCACCTCCAGGCTGCCTTCGGCCTCGGGGCCCTGCAGGGCGACTTCGCCCTCCTGGCCTTTAGGCAGCGACACCTCGGCCTTTGGCAGGCTGACCTGCGCCTGGGGAGCTTTCACTTTGGGCAGCTTGATGCTGGGCATCTTGACGTCCGGCATCTTGACGTCGGGCATCTTGAATCCACCTTTCTCGCCCTCCCCTGCAGCACCCGCCTCCACCTTCACCTCCACGCCGGGCGCTTGGATCTCGGCCCCAGGCAGGGTCACGTCCACCTCGGTGGCTCCCGAGGGCACTGTCACTTGGGGCTCCTTCAGGCTGACGTCCACCTCGGCGGCCACGCTGCCCTTGGCCTCTCTGCTGCTGGACCAGCCAAAGGAAGGCATGCCGAACTTGGGCATCTTGAACTTGCCATCCTTGGTCTTGGCGGCCTCCTTTTCTGGCGCTTTCACTTCCCCTTCCAGGCTGAGGGCCGCCTCGGGCGTCTGCAGGTCGACGTTGGCCTTTGGAAGGCTGACGTCGACGGAAGGCAGGCTGATGTCCACCTTGGGAGCTTTGATGTCAGCTTGGGGCATTTTCACGGAGGGCCTCTCCAGCTTCCAGCCGGCCCCTTCGGTTTTGGTGCCAGAGACGTCGGCTTTGAGGTCCAGGGCGGGGCCCTCTACTGCGGCCGTCACGGTGGCGGAGGGGATCTCCACCTCTGCGCTGGGCAGACTGACCTCAGGCCCTTCCACCTTGGGCGAGGACACTGCGAATTTGGGCTTGTCAAACTTGGGCATCTTGAGCTTCCCCTTCAGGCCCGTGGCTTTCAGCTTGGCCCCGTCGAGCGAGACTTGGCCAGAGGGCGCTTTCAGGTCTATGTCGGGTGCCTGCAGCTCCACTGAGCCTTCAACGGAGGGCAGCTTAATGTCAGGGGCCGTGATGCTGACATCGCCGGTGCCGGCCTTGAGCTCTGCCTGCGGGAGGCTGACGTCTGCGTCCAGTTTGGGAGACTTGGGGGTGGGCTTGGAGAAGACCACGCTGGGCACCTTGACTTTGGGCATGTGTATTTTCATGCCGTCGCCCTCAACTTTGCCGGCCGCCACCTCCAGGCCGCCTTCGGCCTCGGGGCCCTGCAGGGCGACTTCGCCCTCCTGGCCTTTAGGCAGCAACACCTCGGCCTTCGGCAGGCTGACCTGCGCCTGGGGAGCTTTCACTTTGGGCAGCTTGATGCTGGGCATCTTGACGTCCGGCATCTTGACGTCAGGCATCTTGAATCCACCTTTCTCGCCCTCCCCTGCAGCACCCGCCTCCACCTTCACCTCCACGCCGGGCGCTTGGATCTCGGCCCCAGGCAGGGTCACGTCCACCTCGGCGGCTCCCGAGGGCACTGTCACTTGGGGCTCCTTCAGGCTGACGTCCACCTCGGCGGCCACGCTGCCCTTGGCCTCTCTGCTGCTGGACCAGCCAAAGGAAGGCATGCCGAACTTGGGCATCTTGAACTTGCCATCCTTGGTCTTGGCGGCCTCCTTTTCTGGCGCTTTCACTTCCCCTTCCAGGCTGAGGGCCGCCTCGGGCGTCTGCAGGTCGACGCTGGCCTTTGGAAGGCTGACGTCGACGGAAGGCAGGCTGATGTCCACCTTGGGAGCTTTGATGTCAGCTTGGGGCATTTTCACGGAGGGCTTCTCCAGCTTCCAGCCGGCCCCTTCGGTTTTGGTGCCAGAGACGTCGGCTTTGAGGTCCAGGGCGGGGCCCTCTACTGCGGCCGTCACGGTGGCGGAGGGGATCTCCACCTCTGCGCTGGGCAGACTGACCTCAGGCCCTTCCACCTTGGGCGAGGACACTGCGAATTTGGGCTTGTCAAACTTGGGCATCTTGAGCTTCCCCTTCAGGCCCGTGGCTTTCAGCTCGGCCCCGTCGAGCGAGACTTGGCCAGAGGGCGCTTTCAGGTCTATGTCGGGTGCCTGCAGCTCCACTGAGCCTTCGACAGAGGGCAGCTTAATGTCAGGGGCCGTGATGCTGACATCGCCGGTGCCGGCCTTGAGCTCTGCCTGCGGGAGGCTGACGTCTGCGTCCAGTTTGGGAGACTTGGGGGTGGGCTTGGAGAAGACCACGCTGGGCACCTTGACTTTGGGCATGTGTATTTTCATGCCGCCGCCCTCAACTTTGCCGGCCGCCACCTCCAGGCCGCCTTCGGCCTCGGGGCCCTGCAGGGCGACTTCGCCCTCCTGGCCTTTAGGCAGCAACACCTCGGCCTTCGGCAGGCTGACCTGCGCCTGGGGAGCTTTCACTTTGGGCAGCTTGATGCTGGGCATCTTGACGTCGGGCATCTTGAATCCACCTTTCTCGCCCTCCCCTGCAGCACCCGCCTCCACCTTCACCTCCACGCCGGGCGCTTGGATCTCGGCCCCAGGCAGGGTCACGTCCACCTCGGCGGCTCCCGAGGGCACTGTCACTTGGGGCTCCTTCAGGCTGACGTCCACCTCGGCGGCCACGCTGCCCTTGGCCTCTCTGCTGCTGGACCAGCCAAAGGAAGGCATGCCGAACTTGGGCATCTTGAACTTGCCATCCTTGGTCTTGGCGGCCTCCTTTTCTGGCGCTTTCACTTCCCCTTCCAGGTTGAGGGCCGCCTCGGGCGTCTGCAGGTCGACGCTGGCCTTTGGAAGGCTGACGTCGACAGAAGGCAGGCTGATGTCCACCTTGGGAGCTTTGATGTCAGCTTGGGGCATTTTCACGGAGGGCCTCTCCAGCTTCCAGCCGGCCCCTTCGGTTTTGGTGCCAGAGACGTCGGCTTTGAGGTCCAGGGCGGGGCCCTCTACTGCGGCCGTCACGGTGGCGGAGGGGATCTCCACCTCTGCGCTGGGCAGACTGACCTCAGGCCCTTCCACCTTGGGCGAGGACACTGCGAATTTGGGCTTGTCAAACTTGGGCATCTTGAGCTTCCCCTTCAGGCCCGTGGCTTTCAGCTCGGCCCCGTCGAGCGAGACTTGGCCAGAGGGCGCTTTCAGGTCTATGTCGGGTGCCTGCAGCTCCACTGAGCCTTCAACGGAGGGCAGCTTAATGTCAGGGGCCGTGATGCTGACATCGCCGGTGCCGGCCTTGAGCTCTGCCTGCGGGAGGCTGACGTCTGCGTCCAGTTTGGGAGACTTGGGGGTGGGCTTGGAGAAGACCACGCTGGGCACCTTGACTTTGGGCATGTGTATTTTCATGCCGTCGCCCTCAACTTTGCCGGCCGCCACCTCCAGGCCGCCTTCGGCCTCGGGGCCCTGCAGGGCGACTTCGCCCTCCTGGCCTTTAGGCAGCGACACCTCGGCCTTCGGCAGGCTGACCTGCGCCTGGGGAGCTTTCACTTTGGGCAGCTTGATGCTGGGCATCTTGACGTCCGGCATCTTGAATCCACCTTTCTCGCCCTCCCCTGCAGCACCCGCCTCCACCTTCACCTCCACGCCGGGCGCTTGGATCTCGGCCCCAGGCAGGGTCACGTCCACCTCGGCGGCTCCCGAGGGCACTGTCACTTGGGGCTCCTTCAGGCTGACGTCCACCTCGGCGGCCACGCTGCCCTTGGCCTCTCTGCTGCTGGACCAGCCAAAGGAAGGCATGCCGAACTTGGGCATCTTGAACTTGCCATCCTTGGTCTTGGCGGCCTCCTTTTCTGGCGCTTTCACTTCCCCTTCCAGGCTGAGGGCCGCCTCGGGCGTCTGCAGGTCGACGCTGGCCTTTGGAAGGCTGACGTCGACGGAAGGCAGGCTGATGTCCACCTTGGGAGCTTTGATGTCAGCTTGGGGCATTTTCACGGAGGGCTTCTCCAGCTTCCAGCCGGCCCCTTCGGTTTTGGTGCCAGAGACGTCGGCTTTGAGGTCCAGGGCGGGGCCCTCTACTGCGGCCGTCACGGTGGCGGAGGGGATCTCCACCTCTGCGCTGGGCAGACTGACCTCAGGCCCTTCCACCTTGGGCGAGGACACTGCGAATTTGGGCTTGTCAAACTTGGGCATCTTGAGCTTCCCCTTCAGGCCTGTGGCTTTCAGCTCGGCCCCGTCGAGCGAGACTTGGCCAGAGGGCGCTTTCAGGTCTATGTCGGGTGCCTGCAGCTCCACTGAGCCTTCGACGGAGGGCAGCTTAATGTCAGGGGCCGTGATGCTGACATCGCCGGTGCCGGCCTTGAGCTCTGCCTGCGGGAGGCTGACGTCTGCGTCCAGTTTGGGAGACTTGACGGTGGGCTTGGAGAAGACCACGCTGGGCACCTTGACTTTGGGCATGTGTATTTTCATGCCGCCGCCCTCAACTTTGCCGGCCGCCACCTCCAGGCCGCCTTCGGCCTCGGGGCCCTGCAGGGCGACTTCGCCCTCCTGGCCTTTAGGCAGCGACACCTCGGCCTTCGGCAGGCTGACCTGCGCCTGGGGAGCTTTCACTTTGGGCAGCTTGATGCTGGGCATCTTGACGTCCGGCATCTTGACGTCGGGCATCTTGAATCCACCTTTCTCGCCCTCCCCTGCAGCACCCGCCTCCACCTTCACCTCCACGCCGGGCGCTTGGATCTCGGCCCCAGGCAGGGTCACGTCCACCTCGGCGGCTCCCGAGGGCACTGTCACTTGGGGCTCCTTCAGGCTGACGTCCACCTCGGCGGCCACGCTGCCCTTGGCCTCTCTGCTGCTGGACCAGCCAAAGGAAGGCACGCCGAACTTGGGCATCTTGAACTTGCCATCCTTGGTCTTGGCGGCCTCCTTTTCTGGCGCTTTCACTTCCCCTTCCAGGCTGAGGGCCGCCTCGGGCGTCTGCAGGTCGACACTGGCCTTTGGAAGGCTGACGTCGACGGAAGGCAGGCTGATGTCCGCCTTGGGAGCTTTGATGTCAGCTTGGGGCATTTTCACAGAGGGCCTCTCCAGCTTCCAGCCGGCCCCTTCGGTTTTGGTGCCAGAGACGTCGGCTTTGAGGTCCAGGGCGGGGCCCTCTACTGCGGCCGTCACGGTGGCGGAGGGGATCTCCACCTCTGCGCTGGGCAGACTGACCTCAGGCCCTTCCACCTTGGGCGAGGACACTGCGAATTTGGGCTTGTCAAACTTGGGCATCTTGAGCTTCCCCTTCAGGCCTGTGGCTTTCAGCTCGGCCCCGTCGAGCGAGACTTGGCCAGAGGGCGCTTTCAGGTCTATGTCGGGTGCCTGCAGCTCCACTGAGCCTTCGACGGAGGGCAGCTTAATGTCAGGGTCCGTGATGCTGACATCGCCGGTGCCGGCCTTGAGCTCTGCCTGCGGGAGGCTGACGTCTGCGTCCAGTTTGGGAGACTTGACGGTGGGCTTGGAGAAGACCACGCTGGGCACCTTGACTTTGGGCATGTGTATTTTCATGCCGCCGCCCTCAACTTTGCCGGCCGCCACCTCCAGGCCGCCTTCGGCCTCGGGGCCCTGCAGGGCGACTTCGCCCTCCTGGCCTTTAGGCAGCGACACCTCGGCCTTCGGCAGGCTGACCTGCGCCTGGGGAGCTTTCACTTTGGGCAGCTTGATGCTGGGCATCTTGACGTCCGGCATCTTGAATCCACCTTTCTCGCCCTCCCCTGCAGCACCCGCCTCCACCTTCACCTCCACGCCGGGCGCTTGGATCTCGGCCCCAGGCAGGGTCACGTCCACCTCGGCGGCTCCCGAGGGCACTGTCACTTGGGGCTCCTTCAGGCTGACGTCCACCTCGGCGGCCACGCTGCCCTTGGCCTCTCTGCTGCTGGACCAGCCAAAGGAAGGCATGCCGAACTTGGGCATCTTGAACTTGCCATCCTTGGTCTTGGCGGCCTCCTTTTCTGGCGCTTTCACTTCCCCTTCCAGGCTGAGGGCCGCCTCGGGCGTCTGCAGGTCGACGTTGGCCTTTGGAAGGCTGACGTCGACGGAAGGCAGGCTGATGTCCACCTTGGGAGCTTTGATGTCAGCTTGGGGCATTTTCACGGAGGGCCTCTCCAGCTTCCAGCCGGCCCCTTCGGTTTTGGTGCCAGAGACGTCGGCTTTGAGGTCCAGGGCGGGGCCCTCTACTGCGGCCGTCACGGTGGCGGAGGGGATCTCCACCTCTGCGCTGGGCAGACTGACCTCAGGCCCTTCCACCTTGGGCGAGGACACTGCGAATTTGGGCTTGTCAAACTTGGGCATCTTGAGCTTCCCCTTCAGGCCCGTGGCTTTCAGCTTGGCCCCGTCGAGCGAGACTTGGCCAGAGGGCGCTTTCAGGTCTATGTCGGGTGCCTGCAGCTCCACTGAGCCTTCAACGGAGGGCAGCTTAATGTCAGGGGCCGTGATGCTGACATCGCCGGTGCCGGCCTTGAGCTCTGCCTGCGGGAGGCTGACGTCTGCGTCCAGTTTGGGAGACTTGGGGGTGGGCTTGGAGAAGACCACGCTGGGCACCTTGACTTTGGGCATGTGTATTTTCATGCCGTCGCCCTCAACTTTGCCGGCCGCCACCTCCAGGCCGCCTTCGGCCTCGGGGCCCTGCAGGGCGACTTCGCCCTCCTGGCCTTTAGGCAGCGACACCTCGGCCTTCGGCAGGCTGACCTGCGCCTGGGGAGCTTTCACTTTGGGCAGCTTGATGCTGGGCATCTTGACGTCCGGCATCTTGAATCCACCTTTCTCGCCCTCCCCTGCAGCACCCGCCTCCACCTTCACCTCCACGCCGGGCGCTTGGATCTCGGCCCCAGGCAGGGTCACGTCCACCTCGGCGGCTCCCGAGGGCACTGTCACTTGGGGCTCCTTCAGGCTGACGTCCACCTCGGCGGCCACGCTGCCCTTGGCCTCTCTGCTGCTGGACCAGCCAAAGGAAGGCATGCCGAACTTGGGCATCTTGAACTTGCCATCCTTGGTCTTGGCGGCCTCCTTTGCTGGCGCTTTCACTTCCCCTTCCAGGCTGAGGGCCGCCTCGGGCGTCTGCAGGTCGACGCTGGCCTTTGGAAGGCTGACGTCGACGGAAGGCAGGCTGATGTCCACCTTGGGAGCTTTGATGTCAGCTTGGGGCATTTTCACGGAGGGCTTCTCCAGCTTCCAGCCGGCCCCTTCGGTTTTGGTGCCAGAGACGTCGGCTTTGAGGTCCAGGGCGGGGCCCTCTACTGCGGCCGTCACGGTGGCGGAGGGGATCTCCACCTCTGCGCTGGGCAGACTGACCTCAGGCCCTTCCACCTTGGGCGAGGACACTGCGAATTTGGGCTTGTCAAACTTGGGCATCTTGAGCTTCCCCTTCAGGCCTGTGGCTTTCAGCTCGGCCCCGTCGAGCGAGACTTGGCCAGAGGGCGCTTTCAGGTCTATGTCGGGTGCCTGCAGCTCCACTGAGCCTTCGACAGAGGGCAGCTTAATGTCAGGGGCCGTGATGCTGACATCGCCGGTGCCGGCCTTGAGCTCTGCCTGCGGGAGGCTGACGTCTGCGTCCAGTTTGGGAGACTTGACGGTGGGCTTGGAGAAGACCACGCTGGGCACCTTGACTTTGGGCATGTGTATTTTCATGCCGCCGGCCTCAACTTTGCCGGCCGCCACCTCCAGGCCGCCTTCGGCCTCGGGGCCCTGCAGGGCGACTTCGCCCTCCTGGCCTTTAGGCAGCGACACCTCGGCCTTCGGCAGGCTGACCTGCGCCTGGGGAGCTTTCACTTTGGGCAGCTTGATGCTGGGCATCTTGACGTCCGGCATCTTGAATCCACCTTTCTCGCCCTCCCCTGCAGCACCCGCCTCCACCTTCACCTCCACGCCGGGCGCTTGGATCTCGGCCCCAGGCAGGGTCACATCCACCTCGGCGGCTCCCGAGGGCACTGTCACTTGGGGCTCCTTCAGGCTGACGTCCACCTTGGCGGCCACGCTGCCCTTGGCCTCTCTGCTGCTGGACCAGCCAAAGGAAGGCATGCCGACCTTGGGCATCTTGAACTTGCCATCCTTGGTCTTGGCGGCCTCCTTTTCTGGCGCTTTCACTTCCCCTTCCAGGCTGAGGGCCGCCTCGGGCGTCTGCAGGTCGACGCTGGCCTTTGGAAGGCTGACGTCGACGGAAGGCAGGCTGATGTCCGCCTTGGGAGCTTTGATGTCAGCTTGGGGCATTTTCACAGAGGGCCTCTCCAGCTTCCAGCCGGCCCCTTCGGTTTTGGTGCCAGAGACGTCGGCTTTGAGGTCCAGGGCGGGGCCCTCTACTGCGGCCGTCACGGTGGCGGAGGGGATCTCCACCTCTGCGCTGGGCAGACTGACCTCAGGCCCTTCCACCTTGGGCGAGGACACTGCGAATTTGGGCTTGTCAAACTTGGGCATCTTGAGCTTCCCCTTCAGGCCCGTGGCTTTCAGCTCGGCCCCGTCAAGCGAGACTTGGCCAGAGGGCGCTTTCAGGTCTATGTCGGGTGCCTGCAGCTCCACTGAGCCTTCAACGGAGGGCAGCTTAATGTCAGGGGCCGTGATGCTGACATCGCCGGTGCCGGCCTTGAGCTCTGCCTGCGGGAGGCTGACGTCTGCGTCCAGTTTGGGAGACTTGACGGTGGGCTTGGAGAAGACCACGCTGGGCACCTTGACTTTGGGCTTGTGTATTTTCATGCCGCCGCCCTCAAATTTGCCGGCCGCCACCTCCAGGCCGCCTTCGGCCTCGGGGCCCTGCAGGGCGACTTCGCCCTCCTGGCCTTTAGGCAGCGACACCTCGACCTTCGGCAGGCTGACCTGTGCCTGGGGAGCTTTCACTTTGGGCAGCTTGATGCTGGGCATCTTGACGTCCGGCATCTTGACGTCCGGCATCTTGACGTCGGGCATCTTGAATCCACCTTTCTCGCCCTCCCCTGCAGCACCCGCCTCCACCTTCACCTCCACGCCGGGCGCTTGGATCTCGGCCCCAGGCAGGGTCACGTCCACCTCGGCGGCTCCCGAGGGCACTGTCACTTGGGGCTCCTTCAGGCTGACGTCCACCTCGGCGGCCACGCTGCCCTTGGCCTCTCTGCTGCTGGACCAGCCAAAGGAAGGCATGCCGAACTTGGGCATCTTGAACTTGCCATCCTTGGTCTTGGCGGCCTCCTTTTCTGGCGCTTTCACTTCCCCTTCCAGGCTGAGGGCCGCCTCGGGCGTCTGCAGGTCGACGCTGGCCTTTGGAAGGCTGACGTCGACGGAAGGCAGGCTGATGTCCACCTTGGGAGCTTTGATGTCAGCTTGGGGCATTTTCACGGAGGGCTTCTCCAGCTTCCAGCCGGCCCCTTCGGTTTTGGTGCCAGAGACGTCGGCTTTGAGGTCCAGGGCGGGGCCCTCTACTGCGGCCGTCACGGTGGCGGAGGGGATCTCCACCTCTGCGCTGGGCAGACTGACCTCAGGCCCTTCCACCTTGGGCGAGGACACTGCGAATTTGGGCTTGTCAAACTTGGGCATCTTGAGCTTCCCCTTCAGGCCTGTGGCTTTCAGCTCGGCCCCGTCGAGCGAGACTTGGCCAGAGGGCGCTTTCAGGTCTATGTCGGGTGCCTGCAGCTCCACTGAGCCTTCGACGGAGGGCAGCTTAATGTCAGGGGCCGTGATGCTGACATCGCCGGTGCCGGCCTTGAGCTCTGCCTGCGGGAGGCTGACGTCTGCGTCCAGTTTGGGAGACTTGACGGTGGGCTTGGAGAAGACCACGCTGGGCACCTTGACTTTGGGCATGTGTATTTTCATGCCGCCGGCCTCAACTTTGCCGGCCGCCACCTCCAGGCCGCCTTCGGCCTCGGGGCCCTGCAGGGCGACTTCGCCCTCCTGGCCTTTAGGCAGCGACACCTCGGCCTTCGGCAGGCTGACCTGCGCCTGGGGAGCTTTCACTTTGGGCAGCTTGATGCTGGGCATCTTGACGTCCGGCATCTTGAATCCACCTTTCTCGCCCTCCCCTGCAGCACCCGCCTCCACCTTCACCTCCACGCCGGGCGCTTGGATCTCGGCCCCAGGCAGGGTCACATCCACCTCGGCGGCTCCCGAGGGCACTGTCACTTGGGGCTCCTTCAGGCTGACGTCCACCTTGGCGGCCACGCTGCCCTTGGCCTCTCTGCTGCTGGACCAGCCAAAGGAAGGCATGCCGACCTTGGGCATCTTGAACTTGCCATCCTTGGTCTTGGCGGCCTCCTTTTCTGGCGCTTTCACTTCCCCTTCCAGGCTGAGGGCCGCCTCGGGCGTCTGCAGGTCGACGCTGGCCTTTGGAAGGCTGACGTCGACGGAAGGCAGGCTGATGTCCGCCTTGGGAGCTTTGATGTCAGCTTGGGGCATTTTCACAGAGGGCCTCTCCAGCTTCCAGCCGGCCCCTTCGGTTTTGGTGCCAGAGACGTCGGCTTTGAGGTCCAGGGCGGGGCCCTCTACTGCGGCCGTCACGGTGGCGGAGGGGATCTCCACCTCTGCGCTGGGCAGACTGACCTCAGGCCCTTCCACCTTGGGCGAGGACACTGCGAATTTGGGCTTGTCAAACTTGGGCATCTTGAGCTTCCCCTTCAGGCCCGTGGCTTTCAGCTCGGCCCCGTCAAGCGAGACTTGGCCAGAGGGCGCTTTCAGGTCTATGTCGGGTGCCTGCAGCTCCACTGAGCCTTCAACGGAGGGCAGCTTAATGTCAGGGGCCGTGATGCTGACATCGCCGGTGCCGGCCTTGAGCTCTGCCTGCGGGAGGCTGACGTCTGCGTCCAGTTTGGGAGACTTGACGGTGGGCTTGGAGAAGACCACGCTGGGCACCTTGACTTTGGGCTTGTGTATTTTCATGCCGCCGCCCTCAAATTTGCCGGCCGCCACCTCCAGGCCGCCTTCGGCCTCGGGGCCCTGCAGGGCGACTTCGCCCTCCTGGCCTTTAGGCAGCGACACCTCGACCTTCGGCAGGCTGACCTGTGCCTGGGGAGCTTTCACTTTGGGCAGCTTGATGCTGGGCATCTTGACGTCCGGCATCTTGACGTCCGGCATCTTGACGTCGGGCATCTTGAATCCACCTTTCTCGCCCTCCCCTGCAGCACCCGCCTCCACCTTCACCTCCACGCCGGGCGCTTGGATCTCGGCCCCAGGCAGGGTCACGTCCACCTCGGCGGCTCCCGAGGGCACTGTCACTTGGGGCTCCTTCAGGCTGACGTCCACCTCGGCGGCCACGCTGCCCTTGGCCTCTCTGCTGCTGGACCAGCCAAAGGAAGGCATGCCGAACTTGGGCATCTTGAACTTGCCATCCTTGGTCTTGGCGGCCTCCTTTTCTGGCGCTTTCACTTCCCCTTCCAGGCTGAGGGCCGCCTCGGGCGTCTGCAGGTCGACGCTGGCCTTTGGAAGGCTGACGTCGACGGAAGGCAGGCTGATGTCCACCTTGGGAGCTTTGATGTCAGCTTGGGGCATTTTCACGGAGGGCTTCTCCAGCTTCCAGCCGGCCCCTTCGGTTTTGGTGCCAGAGACGTCGGCTTTGAGGTCCAGGGCGGGGCCCTCTACTGCGGCCGTCACGGTGGCGGAGGGGATCTCCACCTCTGCGCTGGGCAGACTGACCTCAGGCCCTTCCACCTTGGGCGAGGACACTGCGAATTTGGGCTTGTCAAACTTGGGCATCTTGAGCTTCCCCTTCAGGCCTGTGGCTTTCAGCTCGGCCCCGTCGAGCGAGACTTGGCCAGAGGGCGCTTTCAGGTCTATGTCGGGTGCCTGCAGCTCCACTGAGCCTTCGACAGAGGGCAGCTTAATGTCAGGGGCCGTGATGCTGACATCGCCGGTGCCGGCCTTGAGCTCTGCCTGCGGGAGGCTGACGTCTGCGTCCAGTTTGGGAGACTTGGGGGTGGGCTTGGAGAAGACCACGCTGGGCACCTTGACTTTGGGCATGTGTATTTTCATGCCGTCGCCCTCAACTTTGCCGGCCGCCACCTCCAGGCCGCCTTCGGCCTCGGGGCCCTGCAGGGCGACTTCGCCCTCCTGGCCTTTAGGCAGCGACACCTCGGCCTTCGGCAGGCTGACCTGCGCCTGGGGAGCTTTCACTTTGGGCAGCTTGATGCTGGGCATCTTGACGTCCGGCATCTTGACGTCGGGCATCTTGAATCCACCTTTCTCGCCCTCCCCTGCAGCACCCGCCTCCACCTTCACCTCCACGCCGGGCGCTTGGATCTCGGCCCCAGGCAGGGTCACGTCCACCTCGGCGGCTCCCGAGGGCACTGTCACTTGGGGCTCCTTCAGGCTGACGTCCACCTCGGCGGCCACGCTGCCCTTGGCCTCTCTGCTGCTGGACCAGCCAAAGGAAGGCATGCCGAACTTGGGCATCTTGAACTTGCCATCCTTGGTCTTGGCGGCCTCCTTTTCTGGCGCTTTCACTTCCCCTTCCAGGCTGAGGGCCGCCTCGGGCGTCTGCAGGTCGACGTTGGCCTTTGGAAGGCTGACGTCGACGGAAGGCAGGCTGATGTCCACCTTGGGAGCTTTGATGTCAGCTTGGGGCATTTTCACGGAGGGCTTCTCCAGCTTCCAGCCGGCCCCTTCGGTTTTGGTGCCAGAGACGTCGGCTTTGAGGTCCAGGGCGGGGCCCTCTACTGCGGCCGTCACGGTGGCGGAGGGGATCTCCACCTCTGCGCTGGGCAGACTGACCTCAGGCCCTTCCACCTTGGGCGAGGACACTGCGAATTTGGGCTTGTCAAACTTGGGCATCTTGAGCTTCCCCTTCAGGCCTGTGGCTTTCAGCTCGGCCCCGTCGAGCGAGACTTGGCCAGAGGGCGCTTTCAGGTCTATGTCGGGTGCCTGCAGCTCCACTGAGCCTTCGACAGAGGGCAGCTTAATGTCAGGGGCCGTGATGCTGACATCGCCGGTGCCGGCCTTGAGCTCTGCCTGCGGGAGGCTGACGTCTGCGTCCAGTTTGGGAGACTTGGGGGTGGGCTTGGAGAAGACCACGCTGGGCACCTTGACTTTGGGCATGTGTATTTTCATGCCGCCGCCCTCAACTTTGCCGGCCGCCACCTCCAGGCCGCCTTCGGCCTCGGGGCCCTGCAGGGCGACTTCGCCCTCCTGGCCTTTAGGCAGCGACACCTCGGCCTTCGGCAGGCTGACCTGCGCCTGGGGAGCTTTCACTTTGGGCAGCTTGATGCTGGGCATCTTGACGTCCGGCATCTTGACGTCGGGCATCTTGAATCCACCTTTCTCGCCCTCCCCTGCAGCACCCGCCTCCACCTTCACCTCCACGCCGGGCGCTTGGATCTCGGCCCCAGGCAGGGTCACGTCCACCTCGGCGGCTCCCGAGGGCACTGTCACTTGGGGCTCCTTCAGGCTGACGTCCACCTCGGCGGCCACGCTGCCCTTGGCCTCTCTGCTGCTGGACCAGCCAAAGGAAGGCATGCCGAACTTGGGCATCTTGAACTTGCCATCCTTGGTCTTGGCGGCCTCCTTTTCTGGCGCTTTCACTTCCCCTTCCAGGCTGAGGGCCGCCTCGGGCGTCTGCAGGTCGACGTTGGCCTTTGGAAGGCTGACGTCGACGGAAGGCAGGCTGATGTCCACCTTGGGAGCTTTGATGTCAGCTTGGGGCATTTTCACGGAGGGCTTCTCCAGCTTCCAGCCGGCCCCTTCGGTTTTGGTGCCAGAGACGTCGGCTTTGAGGTCCAGGGCGGGGCCCTCTACTGCGGCCGTCACGGTGGCGGAGGGGATCTCCACCTCTGCGCTGGGCAGACTGACCTCAGGCCCTTCCACCTTGGGCGAGGACACTGCGAATTTGGGCTTGTCAAACTTGGGCATCTTGAGCTTCCCCTTCAGGCCTGTGGCTTTCAGCTCGGCCCCGTCGAGCGAGACTTGGCCAGAGGGCGCTTTCAGGTCTATGTCGGGTGCCTGCAGCTCCACTGAGCCTTCGACAGAGGGCAGCTTAATGTCAGGGGCCGTGATGCTGACATCGCCGGTGCCGGCCTTGAGCTCTGCCTGCGGGAGGCTGACGTCTGCGTCCAGTTTGGGAGACTTGACGGTGGGCTTGGAGAAGACCACGCTGGGCACCTTGACTTTGGGCATGTGTATTTTCATGCCGCCACCCTCAACTTTGCCGGCCGCCACCTCCAGGCTGCCTTCGGCCTCGGGGCCCTGCAGGGCGACTTCGCCCTCCTGGCCTTTAGGCAGCGACACCTCGGCCTTCGGCAGGCTGACCTGCGCCTGGGGAGCTTTCACTTTGGGCAGCTTGATGCTGGGCATCTTGACGTCCGGCATCTTGACGTCGGGCATCTTGAATCCACCTTTCTCGCCCTCCCCTGCAGCACCCGCCTCCACCTTCACCTCCACGCCGGGCGCTTGGATCTCGGCCCCAGGCAGGGTCACGTCCACCTCGGCGGCTCCCGAGGGCACTGTCACTTGGGGCTCCTTCAGGCTGACGTCCACCTCGGCGGCCACGCTGCCCTTGGCCTCTCTGCTGCTGGACCAGCCAAAGGAAGGCATGCCGAACTTGGGCATCTTGAACTTGCCATCCTTGGTCTTGGCGGCCTCCTTTTCTGGCGCTTTCACTTCCCCTTCCAGGCTGAGGGCCGCCTCGGGCGTCTGCAGGTCGACGTTGGCCTTTGGAAGGCTGACGTCGACGGAAGGCAGGCTGATGTCCACCTTGGGAGCTTTGATGTCAGCTTGGGGCATTTTCACGGAGGGCTTCTCCAGCTTCCAGCCGGCCCCTTCGGTTTTGGTGCCAGAGACGTCGGCTTTGAGGTCCAGGGCGGGGCCCTCTACTGCGGCCGTCACGGTGGCGGAGGGGATCTCCACCTCTGCGCTGGGCAGACTGACCTCAGGCCCTTCCACCTTGGGCGAGGACACTGCGAATTTGGGCTTGTCAAACTTGGGCATCTTGAGCTTCCCCTTCAGGCCTGTGGCTTTCAGCTCGGCCCCGTCGAGCGAGACTTGGCCAGAGGGCGCTTTCAGGTCTATGTCGGGTGCCTGCAGCTCCACTGAGCCTTCGACAGAGGGCAGCTTAATGTCAGGGGCCGTGATGCTGACATCGCCGGTGCCGGCCTTGAGCTCTGCCTGCGGGAGGCTGACGTCTGCGTCCAGTTTGGGAGACTTGACGGTGGGCTTGGAGAAGACCACGCTGGGCACCTTGACTTTGGGCATGTGTATTTTCATGCCGCCGCCCTCAACTTTGCCGGCCGCCACCTCCAGGCTGCCTTCGGCCTCGGGGCCCTGCAGGGCGACTTCGCCCTCCTGGCCTTTAGGCAGCGACACCTCGGCCTTCGGCAGGCTGACCTGCGCCTGGGGAGCTTTCACTTTGGGCAGCTTGATGCTGGGCATCTTGACGTCCGGCATCTTGACGTCAGGCATCTTGAATCCACCTTTCTCGCCCTCCCCTGCAGCACCCGCCTCCACCTTCACCTCCACGCCGGGCGCTTGGATCTCGGCCCCAGGCAGGGTCACGTCCACCTCGGCGGCTCCCGAGGGCACTGTCACTTGGGGCTCCTTCAGGCTGACGTCCACCTCGGCGGCCATGCTGCCCTTGGCCTCTCTGCTGCTGGACCAGCCAAAGGAAGGCATGCCGAACTTGGGCATCTTGAACTTGCCGTCCTTGGTCTTGATAGCCTCCTTTTCTGGCGCTTTCACTTCTCCTTCCAGGTTGAGGGGCGCATTGGGGACCTGCAGGTCGACGCTGGCCTTTTGAATTGTGACATCAATGGAGGGCAGGCTGATGTCTACCTTGGGAGCCTTGCTTCCCGTTTTTGAGACTTCTTGGTTTTCCTTTGATTTTATACTCAATTGAGCTTTTTCCATTTCAATATGAGGATATGAAATTAGGATTTCTTCATTTGTTGTTTCAAAATCATTTTCTCTCAATGAAGGTTTTGCTGTTATTTTTTTTTGGCTTGGTAACTCGACCTTTGGTCTTTCTTTGATGTCTTTTTCATTTATTTTTCCTTTTGATATCCCAGTTTCCTTTTCAACACTTTGAACCTGAATTTCTTCTGCTTCTCGACATACATCTTCTTGTGCTCCTGTTTCTAGTGTTGATACTTCTCTTTCCATTTTTGGTATCTGTGCATTGGTTTGTCCTGTTTCATCCTTTGTAGTTGTCCAAGTAAATGTAGGAAACTTTAACTTTGGCAATCGGAATTTGCTTTCTTTTCCATCTACTTCCTTTTCTGCTGTCTTCATTCCAATTTCTAACTTTAAGGTTTTGTCACTTCTGGGCATTCCATCTTCTATGGATTCCTTTTTTATATTACCTTCTGATTCACCTGTGCTTTCTTGTCTTGCTATTTTCATGTCAGTTTTAGATGTTTTGGTCATTTTGAATGATGGTATTTGTATTTTCCAAGTAGATACTTCCAGTTCTGCTTCAGGCATGTGTGTTTTCACATCCAAATTTTCACCATCCTCTGAGGTCACATGAGCTATTTTTTCTGGCCCTGACTGTGGAATATCACTTAGCAGTTTGGTGGTTTCAGTCTCTGTTTCTTTTCTGCTTGGCATTGAAACTCCAAATTTTGTTTTCTGAATTGTTAATATTTTTGCATCCTCTGCTGGTTTTCCTACTGTTTCCAGTGTGTCAGATGTGTTTAATTCTGCTTTTGCAGTGCCTATTTCTAGGCCTTTCACCTGTACCGATCCTTGAGCTGTGTGACCCGTCAAGTCTATATTAATTCCACTTTCGCCTTCTTGTTTATCTGCTGATCCTTTCTGTTTCTTTTTTCTGGATTTTGATGATATTTGTGATGGTTTCTTAGTTGGACTTTCTTTCAGATCAGGTGTTTCTAAACTGGGCTTTGGTATCTTTGTTGTTATGCCTGATACTTCAGGTAAACTAAATTTTGATGTTGATTCCTTGTCTTTTTCTTTTTTAATGCTTATTTCAACTTCAGGGCATTGTTTTACATGAGATGGGATGCCATTTTTCATATCTTTTAAGTCTTTTGTTAATGTTTCATGTACTTCCCCTGTTTTCATTTCATAAGCAGGAGATGTATATTCAACAGTTAGGATTTCAGGATTTTCCAGGCTTATATCTTCTTCATGTATTTTTTCTCTTTCAGAGATCAATATAGTTTTTATTTCTTTTTTTTGCTTCTCCTGTAGTTCTGTTTTGGACCTGTGCATTCTGAATCCAATGCTAGGGAACTTCATCTTCTTTTGGCTTCCTTTTTTTTCTTTGGTATAGTCTTCCTGTGGAAATTGAGATTCTGTGTCTGTGCTTGTAGGGGAAATATCCTGGACAGCAGGCTCATATGCATCTGATGTACTATGAGATCTTCTGTGCCTCAGTATCTTTTTATTTTTGATTGACTGGAATTTTGGCCATGATAATCTATCTTTTTTAGGTCTCTTGCTTCTTCCTACTCTTTGGCCTGCAATTAATGTTTCCCTGTCTTCTTCTGAAATGGCTTTTCCTGAAACATGAGGTGTTTCTTCAGGAATGCTCGCACTGAGTTCTTTTTCCTGAAAGAACAAATAGTAGTCAGAAGTTTAGAAGTAACCTAAATATAGGTGCAACAGAAAATAAAAGACAAACTATACAATATGTAGGAAAAGGTTCTTTTATTAATTCTATCTCCTCGTTACATTAAAAAATACTGAAATATATTTATATAGATATATGTGTGAAATGTCAGGAAGAATCTACACAAAACAAATGGACCATATGACTGTAATATATGGATTTCTGAAGATTTATATTCTTTGCACACTGTAGTAGATAGAAGTTTCTATATATATCTGTACAAATATATTAATATATATTATTTATATATATGCATATGAAGAAAAGAATAATTTTTAAGGTGATGGAAACCTATGAACAGATCACGTCTATCAAGGTAGTGATTAAACACATATTTTTAAGAAAAAAATCTCTTGGATGAGCTTTGGAGAAAAATATTTACTGATATTTTACATTTTACAAAATATTGAATGCAATTATTCCAGAGACTACCTGAGCTTATTCTGTCAATGGACAATTAACCAAAAAAAATATGCTGACTCACTACAAAATATTTTATAACCTAAGATTGTGGATTTCTGTAAAATCTATGGTCTTACTCAGGATATTTAAAAAGCTGAAAATAATGTATGGTGGTTGGGTTTTTTTTTATCACAAATAGTCACAATAGTAAATTTAAATGTATGTCTAAGTCTTAAGAAGAAACAAGTGTGAGTTTTCTGTTGTATTTCCACACACAACATTACTATGCTATATGATCCAAACTTTATAAACTAATCAAATATGTACCTGGCTTATTCTTTCCTTTTTGTATTGGCCTGTAGAATCTTCTAGCTCTTCTTTCACAGCAATTTTTCTTTTGAGGCTGAACTGGACTCTGTATGGCTCAGAATACTGGAGAATCTTGAGTGCATCTTCATATTTGATATTATCAAAAAATATTGTAGCACTTAGAAGCTGATCACCTGCAGGTGGAATAATGCATCATTTTAATTACTTTTTTTCATGCAATTTTTCCAATTCTGTTGAAATAATGCAGTGCTAGGCTGAACTGGCAAAATGCCAATTGCTGAACACAGAGACAGAAATCCCCAACAACCCTGAGGGGGAAAAATCCTACAACTAACACTTAAAATGGCAAGGTTTCTATATTGTGCATAGAAGAGAGAAAATTAAAAACAGAATATAACACATATATATACAAGTGGGGGAAAAAACCTCAAGAACAACTTTACGGAGTCACTCACCCAAATAATACAGATTCCAACCACCTAGACCCACAAAAACACCTCCAAAAGACTCTTCCAGAGAAAACTCCCAGCAAGAGAGGAGAAAAATTAACAAGAAAATGTTCACCTCCCTAGATAACACAGTACTGGGATGGCAGCAAGGCCTCATCTCAGCAAAGGCAGGGCAGCACGTCCTCCCAGGACTGAGGCAAAGACCAAAACACAGAGAAGCTCCACCTCCCTCTCCTTTTATACTTGTTTTGATGTCAGATGATAGGAAATATCTCTTTAGTTGCTTAAGTCAGGTGATGTTTTTCCAGTGTCTGACCACCCTGACAGTGCCAAAGATTTTTCTTCTTTTTTAATTATTTAGACTTCAGACTTCTGTTCTTGTTTAAACCATAATTTATTGCAGTTCTGTGGAATGCTATTTTGTGAAAGAATCGAAGGCAGGTTCTTCATGAATGTCATGAGTTGCGAGTTTGGGTTTCTTTATTTTAGTTTTGTATATACTACTTTCTACACGTCTTTCTCATTGTTCCAATGAAAATGAATTTTTTTAGGGTATATAAAAAGGTCACATTTCATTATTCTTCAAATAAGTGAACTTTGAAATTATTAATACAGACAAGTTAGGCTCACACATAACTTTAGTTGTTTTGAGATCTACTATTTCTGTTACCTAAAGAGATGACAAATCAAGCAGGTATCTATGTGCACACACAGCCATATATCTTATTTAAAGATATAGAATAAAAGCAAAACAAAATAAAAAATCAGACTGTACCTTCTCTAAGACTAAATATTTTTGAAGCAGGAGATTCCTTAAGTACTTTTTTAATAAATATTCCTTCATTTCCTCCACCTTTCACACTAAAACCACTAGCACCAGCTTCTGCTTCTGTTTTCATGGTCACTTCCATTGTCTCCTAGAGATAGAAAAAAGTGTCAATTTTTGATTTTTATTCATTTGTATTGAAGAGTTCTACATTACAATAAAAAGTTGAGGCTTCTCAGGTATATTTTTTATAGCTCAGGAAACATCATCTGAAATAGAGATAACCCACTTGTTCAGTGTGGGTTTTATTCTGTTCTAAATTAGAATTAAGCACGTGTGTTAGGGTTACATGGGATCAAGGCCATCGGGAAAATAGGTTATAATTTTAAAATGTGAAACATATGGAACCTTTTAGGGCTGAAAGAATTTTCTGTGATGATGTTAAGCACTCGAATTAAAGTCAATGGGCCAGAAAAGTTAGACTAAGAGCTAATGTTGTGCTGTACTGTACTCAAACCAGAGAAGGCTAAAGGAAGAATGCTAAGAAGAAATATAGAAGGGCCTCAAATAGGACAAGTGTTTATGCTTATGCCACAACCAGGCAATTCATGAAGTTCCTGGTCAAAACAAGTCTAAAATGATTCTTTGCCCATTTATCCTTCCTTCTGTCCATTGTTCATGTGTGTGCTATGATAAACTCATAAGCTCATGCCTAAAAATACAGAGTGCTTTTAGACTGACCTGTGGATGACTGTGTTTTGATTTGTCTGTAGAATATTTTTTGTTTTCGTCTTGAAGCTGAAAAACAATTTTCAATTATTTACTGTTCAGAAATCATGCTGTTGTTAAGTACAACAAAAGTCAGTTAAAATTCCTGGTTTAGACTAAGAACTGAGGCTGACTTTAATGGCAACAGAGCAAAATCAGGATCTGCAAGTGCAATATACAACATGAATGATTTAACTATACTATTCCCAGTAGTGAATTAGATGCCAAGGCCTCCCTTCATTGTAAAAAAAAATTGCATTAAATGAACGCCAGAGACCAGATGTCTTAGAACATTGGGAACTTTTCTCTGTGTCTTAATGTAGCTCATTGTCCATAATTATTTTTGTAAACATACTTTTTACTTATTGGACTTCAACATGAATTTCAATCTGCTGCCTACTTATCTTAACATCACTGTACTAATTAAGTCTTTAACTTTGAATAACCAAGATGTACAGGTAATTTTGAAATACTTATTAGTTAGATTCAAGCCAGTTATATATTCTAACAAGAAAAACATTGTAATTTCTTTACACTCTCTGCCCCATGTCCTTTACAGAATGAAGTCAAATTCATTTTTTTGCCAAGAAATAGCAACATGGCCACCACATCCAGCACAAAATAAAATCATCTATGAACATGGACCAGATTTTGGTGGGGACAAGAAGACAATATGACTGCAACAATACTCCATTATATGCCATGAGTCTCTGCTAGTTGCAGGAAATAAAGCCTCTTGAAGTAACTTGTTAATTGATACTTGCAGGCAGGTGATGCCTGCACAAAACCTAAGTGTCTTGCCTCTAAATACTCTTCTTCTACGGGACACTCATAAACTGGAGAGGATCCTTGTGGCCTTGGACGAATGTCTTCTACTGCCACTTCATTAACCTGTGGAACAGAAACAAGTGGTGATAAAGGAACATCCACCATTAAACAGTGATACATTTTCTTAGGAGAGTTTCTCTAGTTACTCATGGTCTCCTTCTGAGTATAAATCTTTCATCAGTAGTGGTGAATGAAAACTAACAAATAACTCTTTTCTCAGGTCAATAACAAATACACTTCTCATGTTAAACTACTCAGAAACACAAGGGGCAGAGTCCTGAGAGACAAAAACAATTGTATGCTGATTCCAGTTTTCTTTATGTATTGTTTGTATCTACAGATCGAGCAGACTGACAGATCAATAAGTAATAATTGGAAAAGGCAAAAAAATCTATCCCCTGCTTTATCTGAACACCTAAACTTTTCATCCTGTGGCTTCAAGCTTTATTGCCCTCTATAACCATGCAAACCATGAAAAAGTCCTGGCAGGAATTTCTGCTGATAAGTGCTTGGCATGCTTCCTTCTGGAGTCAGACAACAGGGAACCTAAACCATCTACATCTCTAAAGAAACACTACTGCAGTTAACAGCCATGTAATAGTTTGCTAAGTCCTGGTAGCAAACTTATGCTTGTGAATCATGACAAAAAGCAAAGGCCTGAAGCATCTTTCTAGCTTTTGAGCTGAGAGGACAATCCCAAATACATTTTTAATGAGGAGGAAAATCACCAGCAAGATCCAGCTATAAACAAAATATTTAAGATCCCATTATGCCAAACTCTCATCACAGAAAAAACTCAACTCTAAAAACTCACAGAATCTTCATCCTCTGCATCTGCATCCGCATCTGCATCACCCGGTTGCTCAGCTGGTCTCAGCTGTCGTCCAGAACCTGAAAGCATCACACAGGTTGTTGGTGTCTGCAGAATGGCCACAGAGCACAGAGCTTGCAAGCTGAAAACCTCAGCAGCACACTAGGGGACATGCAGGGGGCAGCGGTGAAAAGGACTGCTTTCTTTTAGATTCCTATCATCACAGAATGGTTTCGGTTGGAAAGCACCTTCAGGATCATCCAGTTCCAACTCCTTGCCATGAGCAGGGACACCTTCCACTACACTGCGTTGTTCAAAGCCCCATCCATCCTGGCCTTGAACACTTCCAGGGATAGGGCATGCACAAAAGATACCAGGAATATTCATATCCAAAAATGTAAAGGCTTTTGTAAAGTAAAAAATCCGCAGATTGCTGAAAATGTAGAATTAGAAGTTACCCATATTTTTGTATTATTATTACCAAGTGGAGTTTGAGCTGTGTATTGGGCAGAAATGGCAGGGGTTTGGCAGTGTTGTGGCTGTGGGGTAGTCTGAGAGATCACAGACCACCCTGTGCCAGATGCAGTGTTTGCAGACAGCTCCACTTGCAATGCTGAAGTGATTGGAGGAGTTTCTGTCATTTCTGTGAAAAAGTGTGCAAGAAAAGGAGACAACACAAACAGAGGAGGAGGGCGAGAGAGAAGACACCACCAGAGCAGGAGGAGAGAGAAGAGATGGTAGAGCAGAGGGGAAGGGGCTTGATTCTGATGCATTCATGCTTGATGAAGGAGCCCACCCTGAGGCAACTGACTATGAAGCGATGAGTGGGAAAAAAAAAGCAAAAATTATGTAATGACGCCTGTCTACTGCACCAGTCCTCACCTCCCCAAAGGGACTGAGTGTAGCCCACAGTGAGGAGATAGGAGAAAAAGGGAAGGAGAGCTGTATGGAGGGAAGCTGAAATGTTTTTCCCTAAGTTCTTATATTTTTTAAAATGTCAGAGTTAAAAACCCTAATTAAAAGTTTGCTAATTCACAATAAATTAAATTGACTGAAATCCCCCATATTGAAACTCTTCCTTGCTTCTGACAAAGGTCTTAAAAGCAGGAAAGTAAACATCATGAGGCTCTCACAGTCACAAAGACTACTTTCTTGGTTTTTAGAAGTACTGAGGACAGAGAGAGATGAGGTGAAGGAGATGGGCTGTCTGAAAGTATGATCCTGTTGAAATGCCTTAAATTGGACACCAAAGAATGAAAACAGCATGAATGTAAACATCATTTTCAGAGATCCAGGCTTAGCCAGCAGAGGACAGTGTGGCTGAACTAGACATTCCCTGATGCACCAACTATTCTAACACATGCAGAAGTCCTTGTGCTTATGTCTCTTTCCTGTCTGCACGCTGCTTTTTCCAAGCCATCGGAGTGTCTAACTTCCTCACACCCAGTTCTGCAACTCTCAGGCACATGGTTTTTCTCAGGGATGGTCTTGTGCAGGGCTCAGGGTTGGACTCGATGATCCTTATGAGTCCATTCCAACTCAGCATCATCTGTGATCTTTATATTTTATACATAGTTTTAGTGCTCTTAAACAGATCTTCTAGTTTAAAAATATGATCAAACAGTAGAGAAGACAATCAAAAGAAGAACTGTGCAACTTATTAATTATCTACTTTAAATGGAGACTCCTTGAGCTGCAACACAACATTTCTGGATGTGGATATTACATGCTGTGTATGCAGACAAGCTGTCACAACTTAGGGATGTATGCAACTGCCCTGACTCACACCGTTGCCAAGCTCTTGTTAAATTTTTGTTGTGATTTTACTAATCATTCTTCATAGGTTTCTGATCTCCTCCATTTACTTTTTCCTTGACTTTTTTGAGCATGAACCTATTTATCCCAGGCAGAGTTTTGGAATAGTTACACCCTATGATTAATGATGGACCACTTTGTCAAGGTGAGTAGAAATACTGTGCTCCCAGTGGGAATGTCCCATACCAGTCTGTGGGTCAAGCTTCAAACTTGGTAGAACAGAAGTCATCCTCATTAGTCTCATGTACAGCATCTTAATCAGCTCTCCTGTGGTATCTTAGCTTCAGAGTACTAGAACCCATCAGGGCTGCCAGACTATGCCTCCTTTAGCCTTCACAGGACTAGCTGACACCTATGATGGGCAGTTCTAGAAAATTCTAGAAAATGATCTTAATGAAGACCCTAACTCAGTTGAAAGACCTTCTTAAAATTCGGTGGCTTCTTCTCCTTTTTTTTTCCTTCCCCTTAAAGCTCTAGCATTTGCAATCTTCAGAAGCAATTGGAAAATGAGCATAAACTTGTTAAAAAATTTAGACATAGATTTATGGACCTGACTTCAGACATTTTTGCTTGAGAATTCTGGAATCCACTCAAGAAACACTTTGCCACATGTATTTTAATAAGCATCATATGAGAAGAAGAGCTACAGGATTGATGCTTGATTGTTTAATTTGCTTAGTGCTTCTAAAGATTCAGTTGGCAACAATGATTTTTATTGCTCTTACTAAAATTCCAAGAAATAATAAGCACTTAGTCTTGTGGTATTGCCATATTTTTCACTTGGGATAATCCCACCCACAAGTCCTGCAGTCCAGTAGAATGAGTTCACAGAAGATTGCTTGGATCTCTGGAGTGTTTGCTCTTCGCTGCAGCACTTCAATGTTAAATACAGCATTGATCCCTGGTGGCTGCCAATAATTTCGCTACTGGAAAAGAAACAGGAAAGACTCATCTGTGAGACTTCTTAGACTGGTTCACTGCTGTTTCTCTTGTTTCACTCTGGTGTAACTTAAGTGACAGTTCCGTTGTCTAAAGCTGGAGCAATGCCAGCACAGGCTGCCCTGATCTCAGAACATGAATGGTCCTGTACAGTTTGTGCTGCGGATTTTTCACCATTCAGTGGGGCATATCCTTTGAGAATGGGATTCTGTGGCTATCCTACAAGTTCTAACTGAGTTGAAGTGTCTAAACCCAAATATTTTAAACAAAGGATTCTTGGAATGATTAGGTGACCAACACCTTTAAAATCTTCCTGTTATTGAGACTGGACTACTCATAAAATCCAAAAGAATTAGATCACTTTGTGCAGAGAGACCTGAACACTTATTTTCCATCATGATGCCATTTCAAACTAAGAAATAACACTGCCAGTTCTTGTTTGGTGTGGATATAGAGAGGTAGACCTGGCCAGGATGACATCTCATCTGGGACAGGACCAGGAAAGGAGTTTCCCTAGCTATGGATCAAGCAAAGCAGTGCTGTATGAGGCACAAAGGGGCCTTCATGTGCTTGGCCAAGTATTGCTAGAAGATTGCTCTCCTGGTCCTTGTTACAGGGGTTACGGATCAAAGTTTGCAAAAATGTCCCCAGAAAAATCCCCTCCTCTTAAAAGGATAATCTGTCAGAATAAAAGCCCTCTTTCACCCAGCTCATGGTGTGTAGGAAGGGACAGAGTCCTCCTGTGAAAATCTTTACTAAACCATTACCTCTCCTAAACAATGATAGTAGGGCCCTTTCCTACAAAGTGGAGCAACAGATTACTGTCACCAGGACTAACAGAGATGTGGCTGAGATTGCATAGAGGGACACAGATGACCTTCCCTCCCAAAGCTTCACACCAAGGCCTTTCCATCCACCTTGATTTCCCCAAACTCTGCCTCAGCTGCCCCTCTACAACAGATAGCCCATGTAATAAAAGACTTGTTGTGCCTTTGATTCCTGCTGTAGACTAGGATTTGGTTCTGATTTTTTCCTGATTCAGAATACTTAAAAAAATCCATAAAAGAGAATTAAAGTATCTTTTCAGCAAAGCCTTCCTTCTCAGTATGAAATCCTGTGCCAATAAACTATGATTTATATGCATGTCGTTCTCATGCCCCAAATAGCAGTGATGCCAACATTTTATACATTTTAGCTTTTTTCATGAACCTTGGACAATCAGTGCTTTATTCAAAGTGTTTTCATAAACAAGATGGAATTTACATCAGTGACTACTTCTAATAGCCACTGAACTGACTCCAGAACAAGGGAATTTTTTGAAAGTAAGCAGTAGGAGTCATATAGCCTAGATCATTTTCATATCATATGACTGAAATGTGTATCTGAAATTTTTTTGAAATGCAATTTCTAAAAAAATATTTTATCTTTAGCCTAGCAACCCAGATGGACTGCTCTAGGTAAAACCACAAAACAAAAAAAGGAAAAAACGGTGGGGTTTTTTGTGCTCACATGGGTAACAGTCTCCAAAACCACATTTGAGACAATATAATGAATTTCAAGTATGAGTGTCATTGAATTCAAATCAATTGCACTTTAATGTACTGTATAAAGATAAACCTACCTTTAGTCAGAATACTGGCATATAAAATTACTGTAATCTGTGTATTTTAAAATAAAGTAAAACAGCAAATGAGAATACCAGAGATGCTAATAAAAGAAACAATAACACTATTTGCTGATCATCTCATCTTCTTTGCTTATGAACAATTTTCCTTTCTCTGCAATTCCTAGATTTGGCTTTCTGCTTTATAAGATTTTATACCAAAGTTAGGTTTTCATATGAATAGTGAATTTAAGTAATCTGTTCTTATCTTTACCCATATTACTTGCATCAACTTCAACTTTAATTCAGCAAATAGTTTCTCTTAACAGAGAGAAATCTGATTCACTATAAGTATCTGTCCACAGGTGAAAATTTTGTGCGTTGCTCACTCATTTATTATTATTTAAGTGCGCAACGTGTGCCTTTTCTTTATCAGAATTCTGATGTTTGTTAATCACTATTTCTAAGCTATGATAAGAAATTAACAGTCCTGTTTGTGCAGTATTGTGGAAATTAATAGCTTTGAGTCCATAGCACGAGAAGACTCGTGCCTTGACATATGGGGCAAGGCTGGGACATCTTTAGATCAGGTCTTTTCTGACAATGCAAAGCACACTCTGGGCATCTAACCCAATTTGTATGATTAATAAGGAGAAGGAGGAGTGAATAATTGCAAGACAAACAACAACAGCAATAATTTAATATCATTGTCATTGTTGGCACTGTGTTTGACCCACCAAAGAATTCATACATGTAGGTCAGCAGTTTTCATGGTGCTTCCCCTTCTGCTTATGTCTTGTAAACACAGATGTGCATGGCTGCTGTCATGGACAGCTTCAGCTGGCTCCTGTATCAGACCTCTCTTCCTGCAACCATCAGTCCCTGTGCCTGCAGCAAGTCTGTCTGTCCCTCTGCCCTCAGGCACTCTGTCATGGGTCTGCTATTTCTCATGCATGAACAGCTAGTAGCTGCTTATTGCTTCAGAATTTCTTCTGTTTTTAAAATTGCATCCCTTTCTCAAGATGGGTGGTGTGCCTGATGTTTTTCCCCCACAGCTTGTTCTCCTTCTCTGCAGGTATCACAATTACTGGGATTCCTTGTCTTCCCTCAGAGCTCTCACAGTCACCTGAGCAGCGCTGCTGTGAAGTCCCACAACCCCTTCTAACTCTCTTCTTATATTTGAAATAGGGAATACTTGGAATAGCTGGAATATTTAAAATCGTGGGTCCCAGTTCAGGAAAGCACTTGATAACAGGAACACTATGCACATGCCTGGCATTCATCTTGGCCTCTCAAGAGCACATTTTCAGATAGGCAAGTTCACCTGACTTCCAAGCAAGCAATGATGGAGGAAAATGATCCTGCAAGCATCAGTTGCAAAGATAAGAATCTGAAGGGATCTGCAAATAAACCCTGTTACCCATGTACTGTGTTCCTAAAGGGAGCTGCCATGAGGTTTAAAGCATAGTTTTTGGCACAGTCTGTGTAGGCTTGACCATGAGCTCCAGCAGGTTCACAGCATTCCCCGTAAGCAACTCCAGCTATGCTGGGGAAAACCGTCAGAAAAAAAATCAAAACATTCATCTTCTACAGAGCTTTCCCAGTGCATTCCAGAGACCTGGATTCATTCCATTGTCCTGCAAGATCCCACGGACTGAGTTACAACAACTGCTGGGCAGGGCTCTGGGGCATGGCAGGACCGCAGTGGGAATGCCGCGGCTGTCACTCTATCTGGGCAGGATACGTGGCAGAGGGGCGATGCGGGCGCAATGTCACGGAGAACGCTGCCTCTCCCAGCCCTCCATCGCAGGAATGTCATGTTACTTCACTTGAACGACTGCCAGGGAGACAGCGGGGGCACCCAGTAGCTCCACCTAGAAGAACCAGCTTGTCAGCTCTGAAAAGAATGACTGACACAGTGGGAAAAGCAGCCGTTCTGCCTCAGAAAACGTGATAAAACGAGGATCAGTACCTCCCCCCTAGTGTTTCCCCTCTGCCCTGTGCTGGGAGTGGGACGCTCCCCACCAAGCCCTGAAATTTCTGTGGGATGAAGACAAAGGGCTAGTCTGTGGAGTGAAGATAAAGATTTTGCTGCTGAAGGGGTTTAACAGGCCTTATTATCAGCGGGATGCTATCAGAACCAGCTGGGCCGGTGTTTAAGCTCTACTCCTGCCTTTGTTTTGCATGGGTTTGGTAATGCCCCTTGGCTGCACTCTGTCCCTGGGCTGCATACTTGTGCTGTGATGAATGTAGCTCAGCCTTCCGAGCTGAAAGCAGAGGCTTGTAGCACAGTCGTGCTGAAGGAGCAGCTACTCCCAAATAACCAACGTGTGAATAGTTTCCTTCCATTCAAGGCATGAACAAGATGTTTTGATTCAATGCCTTGGTATGTTAAGCTGCCTCTGTTGGCTGTTAGAGCACTTCACTAAAAGCCTTCAAATCATTTCATCTCAAAACCTTTTGAAAACAGAATATATATGTAAGTTACAATCATGAGTCTCTTTGCCCAGCCAGAGGCTTGTCCATGCAGTTAGCGCCTGCTTTTATCAAAAGGAACAGTACTCTGCTCTGCAAGTACATCCAAGTAGAGAAATGTCTTTGGAACTAAGTTTTCTTACAGACCATATGAGCTCTGTCGGATTTTATAGAGCATTTTCTACAGGTTGACTAATATCAGGAAAGATGTAAAAGAGCACTGGCAACTAAGAACAGATATAAACACTACCATAAAAAGAGAAACTAACAGCCTCTAGATGAAAAGAAGAATGAATGGCTTTCCTGTGAGTGTGTGTTTATTGATAAGCTCTGCCCACAGATGTAAAACTATGGAAAGCATTCCTGCTCACACTTCACAATAGGACCAAAACCTTTAGGAAGACTGATCAGAAAGGAACTCTTGATTCTTACAGTAGTCCACCTTTCTCTGACAGTAAAGAAAAAACTTAACAGAATCCATAGGACAGTTCAGAGCATGAGAATAAATCACTCTGGTGGAGCTCTGCACAGACTTTCTGAGTCTGAGTCATATTTAAACCTGAAAAGCACAGAGGACTTTTTTTTTAATTGTCATACTGAAATTTCCCAGATCCTGGGTTAATGACTTTCACCTAGCTATCACCATTTATTGGTTACTTGGCTATACAGGAAATGTAGTTTGGCCAGATTCACATAACTCTTCTGGTACAAGAATAAAATATTTACTAAGGTATTTCATTAGTCTGATATTTCACCTCTTACTAAAACAGAATAATGTTTCACAGAGAGTTTGAAAATAAGGTCTTAACTGAAGTTTGCTGTGAGAACATGAACAGAGTAATTTCCAAAAGAGAGAGCAAAAGCAGTTAGCAGTGGTTGATATCAGAATCTGTTTTCCTGGTCTATCCACCCTCTTGCTAGCTAAAACACAGCTACAACTGGCAGAGGGAAAAAGGCACTGGAGAAATGCTTATGGTACCCAGCAAACAATCAGAGTTTTGGTGATGTTTCTCCTGTGCCATGGTTTCGTCTCAGAAGCAAAAGTTTTCTATCATCTCTGTAGTTTCAGTATGATTGCCTGCAGGGTAGGTGTAACATCCTACCCTATATCTATGTTTGCTGTCTTACTCAGGAATTTTCCTCTCTCAGGTTTTATGTGACCGAATGGGTTTCCAATCTGTGTTTTACTTCCTTCATTAATTCCTACAGTGCATAATTATTGTGAAAATCAAGTTAATTATCACCCTCTCTGATAATCATCAATTCTGATTTTTCCAGGATTGCAGGGTGTCTATTCTCACAAAGTTGGTAAGAGAAGGGAATCATTTTTTAGCAACTGTTGTTATGTATGCCCTAACTCCTGGACTGCACCAAAACTGCTTACCACCCTTTTGGCCAGGGCAAAACCAAGTTAGCAATTTATAGGCAAATAAAGAAAAAAAGACCCATCTAATTTGCTGTGATCCTCAACAATTTTATCTTCTGAGACTCTCAACAGTTTATTTCTTGGGATATACTAGTTTTACTTCCAACTGAGTCTCTACCACAATGTAAATAGTTGCATAGATACCCAGCTAAAATTTCCTGGAGTGTCACTGTCCGTCTGGATGGTCTGGGTTTTAAGGAAGGCTTCTGGGACAAGTTGCAAATGAAGAGCTCTCACTTGCTTACCAGCTCCAGAAATCCCAGCAGGAACTACTCTGCAACTATTTGGCTATCCAATATATTGATGAGACATGTTGCCATTTTACTCCCTCTGAAGAGAACCCTTTCACCTATGCAAAGAACCAGACTTCGAAAGTGAAGCATAGCTGCCTTCCTCTCAGAGTGAGGAGCTGATTCCTGCTGTCCTCCCTGTTAGATAGCTGTGAATTCAGCTCTTACCACAACTTGCCTAGAAGCGGAGGCAGGTGGGTCTCACTGCAGATATGGCCCATAAAGCTCACATGAATTAACTTTTCCACATTCCTTCTCCTCACTGATTCACCCCTCCAAGAATCCAGGCTTCTCCCAGGGCGGATTGCCTGTTCTACTGCCAAAACACATCCCTGCTCAGATTTATAAATGAATCAAATGAATACATTTATGGAAAATGATCATTTTGCTTGTGTAGGCTTGATTGGCAGCCCTGGAGACTCAACTTCCCAGGCCACAGAGTCAGTATTTCTTAACAAGCACTGGCTGTTAACCCCAAGATATCTCTTAAGATAGCCCAGAACTGACCAGAAATAGCAAGGGAAGCTGACTCCTCTTTATCCTCTCTCTGACACATTAAAGGAAGATGCTAATTCATGGCAGTTTTGGTAGAAAGCACATTTTTTCCCCCTAAGAACAGGTCTTAAGATAAGAATAAGAATAGAGGATCTACTAACATTATGCAAAAAGCCCAAAGTGAACAACGCAGGCTTTATATAAATGGCACTTACCACTCCAAAGTAGAAACAGACCTTTCAGCCCAAACTGCTAAAAAACACTCTTCAAAACCACTGCTTAGCAAATGCCTTCATCAGAATCAGTGCTCAATAAAAATTTTGGTATTTAGGGATAAATATAAACATATATTTACATATATAGAAAGAAGATTCATATCATGATCATTGTGGTCTTAAGATCCGTATGGTCTAGGAGACTTCTATTTCCCTTTACTCCACTGATAAAATTCAGTGCATATTTAAGTGCCCAGATAAAGTAATATTAATGGAGTGATGTTACTTTTACCATCTACTTGGTATGCTGGGCATAGCCCCTCTCAAAACAGGAATGCAGAAAAATATGTGTAGTTTTTCCACAACTTTTTATGGGGGCTTTTATATAAATATCTGCCCTTGGAAACAGGGTTTCAGTTTGAGAGAAAATTCCCTGTGCAACTTGTTTTGATGTAAATCATCACAGGAAAAAATACCTTTTAAGCCTTTAAATTCCCTAATGTATATGTAATACAAAGATATGGGATAAAAGTGACAGAAAGTTATTATGGGAAAATATTTTACATCAAAAATAAAGTTAACAGGTCTCTCACTTTGTTAAGATAAAAATCTTTTCAGTCAATAAACAGTGAGGGTAGCAAAATAGCATTTGGCACAGCTCACTTTCCTTGTTTTTGTGTGGTAGGAGATTATCTTTAAAATTAGAGAGAATTTCTGGATGCAGACTGTGGGTTTACAGAAGCATAAAAGATAAATTACAGATAAACTAATCCATTGAGTCAGATAAAGAAATAAATTAGTATAGCTCTGTCCACATCAATGTAATTCAAATCTGAATAAATGGACAATAAACTTTACAGTCACAAAAAGGTCAGATTTCAAAAGGATTGAGTAAGTTACTTACCAAATTATTGTTTAAAATATTGTCTCTCGACTTTCATATATTGGTTTGTACCTCCTTTTTGAACATCTTTCCCTAACAGATGTGTACCTTGCTCTAGCATTTTCTAAACGCATCATTTGATAACTGTCTTAATGTACAAATTAAAATCTGTGAACTTAATCTTTACTCTTTGAAATTAAAAAATAATTATGTAAAACTGAAAAGCAATGGAATTTTAAGTGCATATTAAGTTATAGAAGTAAAAACTGAGGATGATAAACTTCAGCCACATTGTATTATTGGAAAAAAAATTAATCTTTGCATGTGGTTTTTAAATGATCCAGTGCGACCTTTCATTTCTGTGCCTTCTAGCACCCAACAATAACAAACCAGGATGCTTGCCTAATAGATTGGAGAAAAACACCGTTTAGTTAAGGAAATAGATTTCAGTTTCCTGTTGCATAGAGAGTAGTATAAAGCATAGGGAGAAATCATTTCTCTAAAGACTCACTACTGCAGTTCTGGATTTCTTTTTGGTTAAAGACTCCAACAGCGAGAAAGCAACTGCACTGTGGTTCATCCTGAGTTAAATATTTTTTAACTCAGTTAAAACAGAATGCATTCTTTTTGAAGGCACATGGTAAGGTTTTTCTCAATGAACGGCTGTGCTAGATTCAGGTTAACGTAAAAGGGGACTAAATTACATTCTGCTCTTCCCTAAATCAAGGGCTCCATTGAAATCAAACAGCCTTCTACCACTGCAAAGCCAGTATAAGCAAAAGGAAGACCCTGGAGGCTTCAGTTACAGTCTTTGAGAACTGCTGCAAATAGGTGGATCTAACTCTTGTCACAGGTGACTTCTTCAGAGTAATTTAAATCTGTTCATTTAAATCCAGTGGCTTGTCCCCACCTTGTAGAATAGCAATGACTGCCTTGATTTGTGGAACTGTGAAGAGTTTGAGTGCAAGAGGAAAGAATGGGAGGCACCTGGAGATGTACTTCATCAGTCCATCTGTAGGTTTTTCTGCATATCCTTGCAAAGAGTATTTTTAAACCAGTGGTGTTTTCCTATTTACATTCTTCTGTACCCTGCCTGATCCAATGGCCCAGTGAGGACTCTGCTCTCTGTGAGCTGCAGTTCACTCTGTGTAGCAGATTGCTTTCTCCTAAAGAAAGTGGAAGAGGATATTGAGGGGAGACTTCACTGCAGTAATAACTTCGTTGTGAGGGGAAGAAGAGGGGCAGGCACTGATCTCTGTGGCAACCAGTGACAGTACTGGAGGGAATGGCCTAAAATTGTGCCAGGGGAGGTTTAGGTTGGATATTAGAAAAAGATTCTTCACCCAGAGGGTTGCTGGGCACTGGAATAAGCTCCCCAGGGAAGTAGTCACAGCACCAAGCCTGACAGAGTTCAAGAAGCATTTGAATGATACTCTCAGACACATGGTGTGGCTCTTGGGGGTGGGCTCGTGCAGGGCTACGGGTTGGACATTTGTATGTCCCTTGTGGATCCCTTCCAACTCAGCATATTCTGTGATTCTGTGGATTTGCATTCCTTGCACTATGGACAACTTATGCACACTGTACTATGTTCACAAATTATTGTCAATAAAGCCAGAAAAGGAGACTGATTGCTACCGTGAAATTATCCTGTCTAAAACAAAAAGCTCCACCACCATCTTACTGTGACATTTTTTAATTCCACAATCCCAAACTTCTCTGTGGACTGAGATTTCAATAACATTTTAGTAGTGACTAAAATATTTGCTTTATATAGGAGTGTTTGAGCCAGTTTTGACAGAATTTTGCAACCACATTGGGAGCAGAATTTGTTTCTTTCTTCATTGCAAATACTTTGAACACTTTTGGAGGTGTGTCCCCATCTGACCAAAAGAGCATAAAGGAAACAGAAAAGCAACCTGCTGATCTTAGAAGACAAACAGCCAGAACTCTCAATTTTTCAGAGAAATCAAGTGCAGAGCTTGATGCAATGGGTCACAGATGGCAAAAGGGCAAAGACAACCCACAGACAGACCAGAGTAAGTCACAGAATCATAAAATCATGCAAAGTTTTGGAAGGGACCCTAAAGATCACCTTGTTCCAACCCCACTGATGCGAGCGGGGCACCTTCCACTACACCAGGTTGCTCAAAGCCTCCTGAAGTCCTGCTTCAGGAGCCCCTAACTGAAAAACACATCCTTGTACACACCTACATCAGGTAAATCTGTCATGGAAAAACTATCACAAAAGGTTTTGAAAAGAAATCTGGGCCTCAAGTGGGTAGGGTCTCAAGTGTGTAGGACCCAGATCCAACAAAAAGAAGCGAAGCACAGTGAACAGGGTCAGGACTAAAATTCAGGATCTTCTAGGGCACATTTCTCCTGACATGGGTTTGGTTTGAGAAAAGAGCAATTTGTTTTTTGGAACACAGCTTGGTGCTAGGTCTTGTTCTTGATCCCTGGACTTCACAGGCCCATTCTCAGAGTGCTTCAGCACACATATACAAAGTACATGTTGCTGTGGGTTTATCCTCTGCAGCTGGAACCACTGGACCAGTTAACAACTCCTGAACTGCTTGCTATGAGGAGACTCCGATAATTTTGTTACTCTTATGGCTAGGGCAGGTGTGGATATTACATCTGTGCTACTCTGCACACCTACCTCTGCACAAACATTTCACAGCTATATGTTCGAAGAGGGGGATCTGAAACTGTATCTGAGGAGTTTCTAGAGAAGTTTAAGCTCTCCTTACAGAGCAGTGCCAGCTCAGGAATACTGGAAAACACATTTTTCATGCATATGTTTTTTATTAAATGCAGCTGTCAAAACAGAGCAGGGCTCATGTTCCTGAAAAGGTGCAGGGAAGAGAAGACAAATGGTTGGAATAAAGCCTCCCCTGCCTAGGCAAAAATCACCACTTCTGTAGAGACTTCAGGACAACCTTTAAACTAGCTGGCTCAGGGACTAGTAGCTGTCTAGCTGTGGGATTTCAGTGAATGCTGTACAAACCCAACCAACACCCCACGGAAGCCAGTGCTTGCTGCACAAGCCACTCAGCCTGTGCCCAGACTGGCTGGATAGACACTGGCTCTGCCCAAACTGCACCTTCCCAGAGCAGCGTAGGCACAACCCAAGCCTCAGTCTCCCTACCATGCTGCAGATAATGTTACAAGTGTGTTGGCAGTGAACTTAAACCATCTACCGCAATCTGGTAGTACCTAGCTCTAATCATTTTGTTGGACTAGAATTAGGATAGTGAAAACAGCAAAGCAAGATTTTAATTTTTTATTATAATTTTCCTCTTATTCCATAGACATAGATTCAGACTATGTCCACTGATTTAAATGTTTGTTCTGAAGGTGTTCAGCTGATTAACAGCAGCACAATAGCAGAATTTGACTGTGATCTTCAGATGACAATGTCAGTTAACAGACTTGCTTATTTGTCTGTAATATTTTATTTGGGTTTGCTATTAAGTTCCTATTCAACAAGGATAATAGTCTAAATACGATGCAGTTGTGTGGCAACAGTGTACCAGATAAATTAAGCTAACTCTGGGTAATATCACAAAAAAATATGTGTTTATAGCTTCATGCCAGTTTCTGACTAATGCTTTTGTTTGTTGCTATAGCAAACCACACATGAATCTGATAGCCAAAAGTGTGTTTATGACTAACCTTAGCTCTCTGGGGATTTAAAATATGGAATTAAAAAAATCCCAAAGCCACAATACACAATGTCAGGAGAACATGATAGGAAACACCTTTTTTGGCACGAGTTACTATGAACATTAAAAAAGAAGAACATCATGAGTGGAAAACATTAGGAAATGGGAACTGTGGGAATAACCGCCTTTAACCCACTGTGATTAAAACAGAGCTTTTACTTTACATTGCAAAGTTGCCTGTGAAGGACTTAAGAATGTTGCAGGAAGTCCTGGCTGCACGTTAAGGGATAGATTTAAGGCTCTGAGATCTGGAGAAGCTTTGTACCATACTTTAAAATATTCAGACCACTTTACTTGAGATCCTTTTTATACTCTGCCTTGACACCTAGGACACTGGTATTCACTTAATTAATTTCTATTACCATTTATACCTTGGTAGTTTCCAAGAGCCTGTCCCAAGCCTGACACCTCATTATGCTGTACAAATACACAATGGAGAACAATGCTGGCCCCAAAGGGCTTTCTGTCAAACTAACAGAGACAGCCAAAGGGAGAGGAGGATGGACAGAGTGGGAAGGAGAGAGGCAATGCGACTGCATTACCCACCAAATCAGAGTGTGAACCCAGGTGTCTTGCACCCCAGTTCAACTGACTGATTCAAGTTGCCAAATACGTTCCTGTGGGAAGAGGAATTTATGTTCCCTGCAGAGGAAAGAAGATCAATACAGCTAAACTAGGACAGCTTACAACAAAGCTACATTTTGTCAGGCCAAATTTATGCTAGCGTTGCCCTGTTGTTCTTAATAACCTCTTTCCTTCATAGGTTAAAAAGTGTAAAGGGAAATACTGCAGTAGCATGTATAGACTAGATCAGTTACTATTAACGTTTTCTATTGATATTAATTACTCTGGCTCTAGGTTGTATATTGGATATTTATTCACAGACTTGTACTGTGTATAAATGTACATGGTTATTGCAATCCATAGCAAGTTCTCCCATCATCTATACCAACACTTAACTGAGTCTTGAGATCATGTACAGCTTTGTGGTGAACCAGGTCTGCCCAAGCTTTCATGGTCCAGTTATTTCCAAGAGGGTTCATGAAAGACACGTTGACCCATCACTAGGATAATGAGAACACTGCCATAAGGGGAAGCTTGCAAAAACTGGTAGGACTCAGATGGTATCTGCTGGTTATTTAGTGCCACAGGATCAAATATCGAAATATGGAGATTTCATTCAGCGCTTACTCAAGCAAGACATTAATTGGCTTCAATGAATCTGACACATAGCATGTTACGTTGTATTAATCTTGTAATTCAGACTGTGATAGGGGCTGAGATCAGCTTTGGTTCCATCTTGTAAAATCCAGCAGAGCACACATCACTGCTCACAGCAATCATGCCTGCATCCTTTAAGAGTAAAAACTTTTATAAAAAAATGAAAGCATTTTTGTAGATTAGCCATGAACTCCATTGATATATAGAGGAAGTAGCATTAAGACATCACTGTTATATAAAGTGAGAAACAAAGGCAAATAAGAGATAGGCAGAAGTTTTCCAGCTTTTGCCTCAATATCACTACTGGAGTACAGAGCCATTGCTGGTGACATGCAGAAGGCCATATATGACTCTCTCTTTGCTTTCACATGCTTTTTCAGTTCTTCACATTTGGCAAAAACTCATCTTACAGAAAAGAAAAAGAAGGAAGCTGCCAGGCTTCTTTCCCTCACACTGAGATCCTGAAAACAGCTTTGGTTACTGGAAGTACAAGACAGAGACCATTTCAAAACAGCTACCTCATTGCCTGTGATTTATCCCAAAAGCAATTGCTCTTCCCTGGGAGCACTTTAGCAAATGAAATAAGAGATCATAGGTAGAAGTTGCCAACCCAACTCCAGCTCCAAATGACTTTCTGATCAGTAGTAGCAGAAGGCACTGGTTACTAGTACTTATGGATATGTGTTTAAGCAGGTGTGGTGCTACTTAATGAGCCTCTTTCTCTTTAGGCTCTCAAAAGGCATAGCTACCAGTCACACCCCTCTAGGGTATCTGTCTCCCAGACAGCACTGCCTGGCACATGTGATTATGCACCTGCCCAGAGCACCATGTGAAACAAGGTGAGCTCTCCCCACCTTGCAGAAAATAAGACAGCAAAACGAAAAAAAGAGACTTTCTCAAAGTCACAAAGCAAGTTGGCAGTGGAGTCAGCAATAAATACAACCCAGATGTCCTGGATTCCACCTCCTCCCTGCACCATGCTGCCTCTCTTAGCTCAGTGCTGGAAGGAAATGTTTTACGTTTACTCATCCCTCCTTTTCCTTTGTCAATAGAAATTAAAGCAGGCATCTGACTGCCTAAGCCTTGAATACTCTGATGGTTTCCAAGGCTTGCAGTGAAGTCAGCCAACATTTCTATTGAATCCAGCCCTAATGGACAACTAGAAGTGATTTCTTTGCCAAGTAGCCTATCAGTGCAAAACTCATTTAAGCATATACTGCTTTTATATAGATATGCATTGTGTGTACAAATATATATTATGACTATATATATATATTTCAGTTCTTTGCAAAGAACGACTAATTACAAAAATACAGTTTTTTAAACTGTACTGGTTTTGGCTGGGTAGAGTTAATTTTTTTCATAGTAGCTGGTATGGGGTTGTGTTTTGGATTTGTGCTGAAAACAGTGTTGATAATTCAGGGATGTTTTCGCTATTGCTAAGCAGTGCTCACACAGAGTCAAGGCTTTTTCTGCTCCTTACACCACCCCACCAGTGAGGAGGCTGGAGGTGCACAAGGAGCTGGGAGGGGACACAGCTGGGACAGCTGACCCCAACTGACCACAGGGATATTCCAGACCATATGGTGTCTGCTCAATGTATAAATCTGGGGCAAGAAGAAGGAGGGGGAGGACACATTCAGAGTCATGGCATTTGTCTTGCCTACTCACCATTATGGAGTCCTGATTTCCTGGAGATGGCTGAATACCTGTCTGCCAGTGGGAAATGGTGAATACCTTCCTTATTTTGCTTTGCTTGCATGTGTGGCTTTTGCTTTCTCTATTAAACTGTCCTTGTCTCAATCCACGAGTTTTCTCACTTTTCCTATTCTCTCCCCATCCCATCATGAGGGGAGGGATGAGAAAGAGGCTCAGGGAGGCTGAGTTGACATCATGATGAGTTGATATGACACCAGCTCAGCCAAGCAGTGAATAGACTGATACTACTACTATAAAAAAATACTGCATGGTTATTTTTGTATGTATAGATTTAAAGCAAGCCTCTCTACCTTTTTACTTTGTGGAAAGGCAGGAAGGTCTGTTAGGATGTTTCTTGCATTGAACTCACTCAGGTCTGCCAAAGGACTGATAGCTACTTAGCATTAATTTACCATTAATTTATTTTGTGAACAGAATGTTCAATTATTTAAAATTTGCTCATTAAACTATCTATGGTGTCTGTGTGGTGGGCCACATCCATATGTTTTTCAAAAGCAATGTAAATCCCATTTCCATGGAATACGTCTTGTCCTGTCAGCAAAATATCCTTACTGCTGTCAGCCCAAAGTGAGTCCATGTCTCTTAGCAGCTGGACACATTCTTACTTGCCTGGTATTTTGCCCTGAAGGTGAATGCCATTCCATTTTTTCTACCTGTCATCATGCAAAGCCTGGTGGGATTGTAGGTGTTGTGCTGCAGTTGCTATAACTCCACTGCCAATGTGCTGCTCTGCCTACCAAAGGTGCTTCAGGGGAGCTGGCCAGAAGTTAGAAAGAAATGCAGCATTTCACACTGTATCCTCCTCTCCCCAAAATACTCAAGGGGCATGAGAGTGGGAACAAAAACTTTAGCAGCTGCTAAACACTTAGCTCCCTCCTTTTTCTTGCCAGGAAACAAATGCCCTCCAGATTTTGCATTCAGGTCTCCTATGAGAGGCCTCTGTTCCTCTGCAGAACAGCAGCAGGGGATTCCACACATGGTAAGGTCACAATATTCATGCTTTTACTACACGCTCTCGTATTATGTGCCTCCACCATGAGCATTTTGCACAAACCCACATGCCAGATAACTGCATCCATAGCTTTGCTTCAGTCAACAGGGCTTTATTATGACCAAGAATTTCTGAGATTTTTTAGACAATGAAACAAACAAAAAATGCAGCCCAAAGAAGCCTTCCCTCTTCCTCTGTAGAACTGTTTTCACTATTTCCTCATTATTGTCACTGCCATTTTGCTCAACTTGCTTGACACAAAACTTCTAAGTTCTCCAAGGCACACCTGGGTAGGAGGCTACATATCACTTAACACTGTGGGACCTTAGCCTGCCATCAGACTGCAGCAGCAATAAATGACAAGAATAGATCTTGACAAACATGGCTGGGTTGTGCCGTTTTTTGTGCAACAATCATAAGTTTGACAGATTTGAGCCTGCCTTCATGCCAGAGACTCTGCTGTCTGCAGAGCAGGAAGGTCTCAGTCCTCCTCAAAGCTATTGCAGCCAGGTCAAGGACATTGCTCCTTGCTGCAATCTGTCATTGCCAATTTAGCAAGTCCCAGTTCTCTTCCCCTGAGTGGACAGGCTCTGGCTGGCCTTGCCCGTAGTTCCAAGTGTGCCTGAGAGCCAAAATCTTATCGCAGTCCATCTCTGTCTCCTTGCAAGAGCAGAGTTGTGGAGGAGTTGGCGTGGTCTGTGCTGGTATGACAGCCAGCTCCTGTTTTGGATTAGAGGATAATGGTTTTCCCTCCCTCTAGATCCCTCACTAGGCATTTAAAAGAGAAGGATTTGTGTGAAGGAGAAAACACTCATGCTGGGTTTTATACCTCTTTTGCCCTCCCTTTGCTCTGTTGAGAGTGAAAGCCCCAGGCCAATGGGCTGTATCTGCGTGTGCTATCAAGGGGCCTGACTTTTCTCAGCCTAAGCCATGAAATAACAGTGTGATAGTGAGGAGGTGTTCATACAGCACCTGAGCTTACCTGCAGTTCCCCACACAGAGGGCTGCTGGCAGAAGGCCAGTTTTCAGTGCATGTCACAACTTGGGAGAGCATTGCAAAAGTGCCACTTCCCTATCAAATGCCAGGGTGGAGATCTGCTGATTCCAATCCCCATGTTCCAAAGCAGGGCAGAGACTGAATGTGAACCAGCAATAAGCCCCAGACACAAAGAAGTGCAAATAAATTAATAAAACACAGCTGAGAGTGGCGGGGGCAGCAGAAACACCCCAAACACTCCAGCCACTGGAAGGACTGCTGTACTGCTGATGTGCAACACAGCGCCACAACACCAGTGTTTGCTGCAACACCTTCAAGAGGTTTCCCCTGGGCTCAAAAGGCTGTGGTTGCCCATGGAGGCAAGGAGGAGGTCCTCACCCAAACTGGTTTTCACTGGTCTGGCTGAACTTGTCTGTGTGTGGCCCTGCTGGCTGCTCTCTCAGTGCCCGTGAAAAAGAATCTAAAATCACTGGTTTTCTTTCCATGCTATTTGCTTCTGTAACTGCTCTGGGGTTGTCTTTGACTCCATCACAGCATCTTGAGGGTTTGCAGGCACATTTAGGCCACCTTGTTGAGGCAGTAGGCTGTGGTAGCAGGGTGTGCTGTGGGCTTCCCTGCTCCTAAACCCCTGCTCCTTGTCTTTTTGCCAAGTTATCTCCCCTCAATGCTGCCTCTGCCAAGCAGACTGATCCCAAAGATAGCAGCCTGTAAAGGACTTCAAGGTAGGCCTGTCACAAATGTCCTTCAGCAGTGCTGTATGAATTTACTTTTCTTCAAAATAAATCTAGAAACTGAAAATAGGAAATCAGGGGGTTTTCCACAGGTTTTCCTACCCAAGCCTTTCCATTAACTATAGTCCACATCCAACAAGTTAATCTGATTCGACTATTTCAACTCCTCTGTTCCGGAGCATGTTGTGTCCCTCAGTGATGAGTGCCCTGAACACCCCTGCCAGCATCGCACTACCTCTCTGAGCACCATTTGCCTGCCTGCAAACACCCAACCTGCTGCCCCATCACCCATCTGCTCTGCCATCTGCCTGCCACAGCCTTCTGTGTTTCTGCACCGTGCACTGTCCTCCCGGAAAAGCCACAGTTCCATGCTTGAAGAGAGGGACTGCAGCATGTTTTAAATCAAGAGAGAGAGGCAGTTCTGAATTTGTAGAACAACGTGGGTTGACTGGGACATCATCTTACTAGGCACTGAGTGATGCACAGTAAATGCTGCTGACACATGTACCTATTCATGCTGGCCCCAAAATGACAAAACATTTGTGCTACCAGATTCCCCCTACCTACCACTGTTGAGATCCTGCCAGTCTGGGATGTATTTCCAATAGCCTCTGAGCAGCCTGACTTCTGAACAGGGATAGCCCATGTACCTGACATGTTCCCAGTACTGCTGTGCTCAGCAGCAGAAGCAGAATGATGGTCCGGGTCTCCAGGAGGAACCCTATGGCCTAAGGCTGACCACGTGGGGTGTGAGTGGTTCTGCAGGACTAAGGCTGTTTATCCATGGTAGAAAAGAAGAAAAATGGAGAAAGGGAGAGGAGGGGGAAGCACTGGGCAGAGCTCCCAGGATAATGTGCTGTGGACAGTTTGCTTGTGCTCCCCAGAGACTCCTGGTTGCTGCTCTGATCTCCTCACCATGAAATCCAGTGATGATTTGCTGTCACATGAGCTGAGCACCCTGTTCCCTTTCTAAGAAAAAAGCTGGTATATTTAGGAGAGATTACATTCATGCTTGAGCTTATCTGCAAGTGCTAGGCTTATTCTCTGGGTTTTAAGGTTTATTTAGACTAAATAAGGTTTATATATTTGGTTGGTGAAGCATACAATGTAGACATTATAATTATGTAGTTAATGCACTAATCTCTATGATGAGCTTTCCTAGCATAACCCAGTACAGTTATCCAAAAGCTTCTTTTTAATCCCTAAGGAGGGATAATTTTAAAAAGAAAAACATGATTTCTCCTACTATTTCTATCCAAACCCTTTGATTCACAGATTGCTCTTAGACTGACTGTGAAGATATAATCCAAATACAGATGTAAGATCACAATGCCATTACTAGACTTATTCCTTTCATAGCAGTTCTATGGGGGTCCTGCCTCTATCTAGCTCTGTAAATCACTGGAATGTCCCCTCATAAATACCTGTGTGCAAAATAACTTTCAAAGTTTGTTTTACACCATTTACGTAGTTGATCATTTTCTAGTCCAACACATGACCTGAAAAAGGAAACCGATAGCAGAGCCTGAGAACATGTTACCCGTGATGACCACTCTGTTCATAGAAAGCCTGAGTAGCAAGTTGGCATCACAACTGCAAACATCACTGCGTTTATAGCCACTCATCACCATGAACCCAAAGTGCTGCATGTAATCATTCTCATGTGAAAACCCCTGGTTTGTCTCCAAAATTACTTGTTATTTAGGCACTGAGATGCTTAACATTGGGCAAACAATTTTTTTCTCATAATGAAGCCAATTATGTGGAAAAGTCAACCTTAATGAGTGTGAGGACACAGTTCATATAAAAATCAATGCAACCTTTCACTAAAGCATAAATCAGATCATCTCTGACATATATGAAAATATTTGGGGAATGCTAAATGACATTTTTGTGTTCTTGAAAATTACGTGCTTTCAGCTGAATTTTGAAGCAGAAATAGGGAAAGGTTATTTCATACCAGGAAACATCGGCAATTGAAGCCACTACCTTTCTCATCATAGTTTCACAGGTCTTCATCTTATATACCCTCCAAGGTACCCACACACATAGAATCATTAATATTGGAAAGAGCTGCTATCCTCATTGAGGTTCACCAAAAGCTGATTTCCAACTAATTTTCAAAATAAGAATGCCTAATCCCATTCAGACATTTTTCCCCTTCAGAATATAATGCAAATGTCAGTTGAAGCTGTTCTTGCTGCATAGAAAAGTTATCTCATTTACTTTTGCTCCTGCATGCATGTCCTTTGAGTTGCTTCCTCAGGCTGAAATTGCCATTTTGGAATTTGCTCCTCCAAGTAACTGTTCTAGAGCCAGTTCTTTGGCCCTAAAAAGAGAAATACAGGAGGCAAGAAAAAGTTCCTGCATGTACTTCCTTTGAGGGACAAGTAGAGCATTGTGCCTGGCTGACAGTCAAAGGCCTGGGAGCTGGGCAAAACATACAGTGAGTAACTGAAAAGGGGACCTGTGGAAACCTGACTGACATTAGCTGTCTCAGGCTGGCATAGAGTATGGGAATCTTAGGAAAAATGGGGCTGCCTGGACTAATAAAATGTGTGAACTTTCAGGACTCATTGCAAGGTGGAGTATTTTATATCTATAATAGTTTATTAGACTATGTATCTAGGACTTGTAGAAATGGGAAGAAATATGTGCAGCTTGAAACCTTTGATTTTCAGTGCTGGTTGGCTGAGGCTGCAAACATACCATTCTTCAAGGAGAGATAACTGGGAGTTCAGTGGGCAGGTAGAAAGGTATTTAAAATCAGAGGGCTGCATGGATAAGAGCTGCTCCCCTGATTCTGTGAATGTCAGGCACAGACCACTGCTATCAAATTCAAGTGGTGTGTGTTCTCTTAACTACAGAGAAGAAACAACATTTGCCCAGCAGTGAAGAGCAGTTACTGTGGCTTTGGAGCCTTGGGCATTTATCAGCAGGCTTGGAAATCACATAAACCTTATCTACTTGTTTGTGTTTTCGAAAAACAGATAACTTTGCCCTCTGAAGACACTGTTATCTTTATTGGGCAGATTAATTGGGCTTGGTGCCTGCTCTTCTTCAGGCACTCGCATTCCTGCTTCATGGAATTTTGCTGGGATTTGAACTGTTACTGTGGCTTGGGACTCACTCCCTGCAGAGTTGTCATCCCTAACTGATGGGTCCTCTATCAGTTATCTTGGCTTACTTATTATTTACATGTCATAATAACCTTAACATATTTGGAGTTGTTCCAGTCACTCTGAACTACGCATTTGGTCATGTTTGGATGGTGAACCCATGGGTTCCCCTTCTCTGACAGAAAACTGTGGACACATTCCCTGCAATAAGTTACTGGTTACTTTCAGACATTTGGCTACCTGTAGTGTCCTTTCAGGAAGAAAACATGTTAGTAGGAAGGATTTAGTACATGAAAGGTCCTCTCTTAGCCTGAAGTTTTGTTTTCCAATATAAAATAATGATTTCCAACCCTGACTTTGAAAGCCGGAATGAGATGAGATGCAGCACATGGGTTTAGCAAATTTCCCTTGGTGCAGCAATAATACTCTCACACCATGGCTAGGCACAGCTGTGGGTCATCAAAAGGACCTTTCTTGCCACAAGAGTGTTGCCTTGATTTCTGTTGCATGTGAAGAGGTAGCAACCTAGTGTTGGTAGGGTTTAAACTCAGCTCCATTGAAAGCTGAATCCCCTACATAGCTCATTGCTGCTCCACCACTTGGCTGCTGAGGGAAGAGCCTGCTGGGCAAGTTGGAAGTTACAGCTAAGGGAAAGGCACTAGTTATCAGCTGATGTCAGGAAAAGAGGTTTTTTGTGCACTTGTGGTCAGGGATGTGGCAAACTGCCCGAAAGCAAATGCTCGCCCTTGTCAGGTCTCCCTGTGCTGGTGCAGAGGACCAGGTCCCCTTCTTGCTCAGAACAGAGCTAAAGGTGAAGTCTTTTGCAGCCTTACTGGTTTGGATTGAACCTGCAATACAGAACCCAGAAACACACTGAGATGTTTTTCCAGGGTGAAAGCTCTGGGTTCTTTCACTGCATATTTTGTTGTTCCGACATTGTGGAATGCAAAAATAGCTAGATGTTAAAAACAGATTGAATCTATTTACTCAAATATTTACTCAAACTATAAGCTTTCACATCTTTCAAATACACTGCCTTATATTCTGATTATTTGTCTCTGAATGTCAGGAACGTTGGGGAAAAAATCTTAGTTAAATCCCTCAGTGTTTTACACTTGCATAGGGTGAATTGACTTCTTCCCCCTAGTAGAAAACTTGAGCTAAAAAAACCAACCCACAGCTCTATGTATATTCAGAGGTTCAAACCAAGGGGATATACATTCCTGTGGCTTCACACAAAACATGACACTTCAGTAAGACCCCGATGCTTATGCCCTGCTCACTCAACTCAGTGACAATGTTAAGTGAAATGCCTGGGAAGTTCATGGTGTGACTTCATGGAGAAGGGTACCTCCAAGAATGGGGCACTGAAGCTAACAGGAGGTCAAGTCAGATTGTAGCTATTGCCATAACCATGTATTGCAGACTGTTGGATTTTGTTTCAGTGATGAGCTTCTAGTACAGCCAAAAGCGAATAGAGGCACGTTGACCTCATAGTTTTGTGAATACAGATTGAGCATCCAAGACAATTAAAAGCAGAGAATACGTGCCATCTCCAAACCCCTGGTGAATCACTGCCAGAAGTTACCGCTGCCCCGTCCGACTGAAAAGACATTAACACCCGCCACAGAGGAGGTTGGAAGGCAGCCATCCTCGATGGATTGCTTACGAGCACTGACTAGAGTCAAACCGACTTCAGTCAGAGATTTACACAAGCCTCATAATCTAATAGTAGAGTTTACTTTAGGAGAGTGCCACACCAAAGATAGTAAAATGCAGTTTTAGCTAACAAATCGACATGCCTCCACAGAAAAGCTACAGCCATCATGGAGCGTGTCAGCACTGCAGAGCGCCTGGCGCAGATTTATTGTTTTCAGTTTATTGCCGAAGAGTTATTGTTAACTCCATTGTTATAGACTTGCTGCAATTAAAAGTTCCAGTCACACTTATCATTTTTAAACACAGCTAATAAAACTCAATAAATTCTAAGATCCTATAGGTTTTACCATGCTGTTAAACATCTGAAACTTTTTTGTGTTGGACTTCTGACTTATGTTAGGATAGATTTTGAAAGTAAATTGGCTGTTATAATCTGCTTCACTTGTGATGTGCTTGGATCTGCAAAATTTCTTACAGTTTTTCTTTATTACAGTAAGAGATACAGCAAGGCAATACTTAGATGTTTTCCCTTGTGCATGCAACAGGTGATCATAAGCTAAGCATTGTGTCTCTTACAGGTCACCTTCCAGTGTTCTGGGTTTCTTGTGCCATAAATTATAAAGAATAATGGTTATTTTTGTTGTAGCAGTGACTTTAGGCCTTTTCTTTCACATATGTAATATTTTCTCTCTTTTCTATCAAAGCTTTAAGAAAATCTACTTTTTGTTTTCTCTACAGGTGGCTACAGACACAAATTCTACTTCTGATTATCTGTATTCATGTGTTCTTAAACATATTAGGGTACATGGATGGGGCACAGAACCTAGACAGGTGGACAGAATAATTTTACTCTGTGTATTTCCCAGCACTTTGTGAACTACTCTCAACAGCCTCACTTACAGGATCCAAATTCTACTGACAAGGTTATGGATCTACTTTTTAAATGCTTCAAGGCTAATCTTAGTTTCAAATTCCATGAACATTAGAGATCCTAGTGCCAAGTCAATATACTTTGTGATAAATATATTGCGAATGGTATCTATTGCGATATATCCACACAAATAGAATTCCTCTTATAGGAGCACAGATACTATAAAAAATCCAAACATATCTAGGGGAAAAAAACCCAAAAAGCAGAAAATTCACATTCATCAGAAAGCAACTTTACTGTACAAAAATTGGTATTTGTACCCTGCAACTCACTGCAACAACCGGGACTGGCTCTTTGCATTACAAAAGAGTTTCACTATCTTTGAGATTGTCCGATGGGTTAAGTATACAGACAGAGGAAGTAAGAAAAACAACGTGCATGATCTGGAATGGAGATTACTGAATGGAGGGGTGTGTACAGGACTGAGAACCAACATCCCTCTGAAAGCTTTGGGAGGCTTAGTGCACAAGCTTGAAACCCCTGCATTAAAAATGTGGATCAGAAACTTTTTATCAGGTTGAACACATTTGTTCATCCCCGATCTCATCTCTTCCCATACACCAGAAAGAGGCAAAGCTTTATGCCAGGTGGGATGCACCTTGGCTGAAGCTGTGGGCATACTTTCCCCCAGCGGTATCATTTAACACACAGCATCTTCAGGTTTCTCTTATTAAGTACAGCAGCTGGGAACATTGTGTCTTTACAATCAGAAAGTCCAGTTTTTGTATCAAAGGACGCAAAATGCACACACCCATATATCTCTGTATTTTTAAAAGCCCATGACCTACTGCAAACTTGTGCAATCTGCATCAGAGATTTAAAAGAAATAAAGAGAGAGAGATAGGTTTGTCTTTTAAGAAAAAAAACTTACCAAAAATAAGTGAAGTTCTCTAAAGTTGCCCTGAAGTTGAAATAGCCCAGAACACCAGTGCAGAGCCTGCCTTAAACTCTCTTTCTCACTCCCCCTCTCTCTCCAGCAATTGGAAGGAGGGCTGTGCAGAAATTCAGCAAACAATTTTCCTTCTATGTCGACCGGGGCGTTCCTCTACGGGCAGAAAGGGGATGGCTAAGCCTGGGTGAGGCTCGTTGCTCTGCCCAAGCCAAAGAGCACTGTCGCAGATTACACAGCCTGTGAAATCCAATCCCTTTCTCTGCTCAGGCAACAGCTGTACGGCTTCAGCTGAGGCGGGAGCAGCGGATAGACCCAAGGCTTGTTGCTGGTCAGGCTTTCCATGCTGGGGAACGGGGGGTACACGGGTTTCCGTGAGCTCCGTGTCTTCTCCCAGTTTATTCCTGCAGCCACGGGCAGGAGTACACAGGGTGGAGATACGGGACAACTTCCGCGGGACTGAAAGTATATGGGATGTGGGCGCCCGCGCAAAACAAACATCTCTTTTCCTGAAATTCATTCCTAGCCTTGCTTCAGGACATAACCGGGTAATTAAGGTTATACGTATTAGTAAATTCTCATGGAAGCATGCACACACACAGGATGCAGCCTGTCAGCCTGTCACAACAGTGCTGTTCAAAGGGGTTTCAAGGCTGTTCTAGTGTCCTCTCTAAGTTCGTTTTTCCTTGTCACTTTCAGTCAGCTGTTTAATTCTTACAGAAAAAAAAACCTGAATCTGAGCTGACAGTCCTTACACCAAGTGAAGCACTATGGTGGGAGTGCTAGCGTGCTCCGTGCTGGCTTCACTGTGTTTCCTGATACTCTACACTTGAGGAAGGTTGCTTAGCTCCAGCAAAAATGGATTTATGAAAATTCCTGGCCTGTCCTCTCACCTGTTTCTATTTCTACACCCCATGTAAAGGAAAGAAATTTATAATACAGTTGATTCCTACCCCTCTAAGGAATTCCACCAATCCTCTGATGACTCCTCCCTGAAGCTTTAAAAAATCACAGCAACAGATTTCAGTACGGGTTTCCGTGTGTCAGAGAAGCATTTGTTTGCTGGTTTGCATGCTGTCAAATAGGGGTGAGGTGAGACAGAGTGCAAAATTCAAACATTTCATAAGCAGCCCTGGGAGTGTCTTGCAACCACTGCAGTTGCTTTGCCAACATCCCAGAGCAGGTAAAAGACACACCAGCAAAAGGAAAACCCCTGTGTTTACAGAGCATTCTCTTTCATCTTGGGGCAGATGCTGTGGTGAGGATTTTTATGCTTTTGGCTCTGAATGGTTTCAATACCTGCAATTCTGCAGATGTTGGATTTCTGGACCCAAGTTTAGAACAGGAGCACACCATTTCTACAGAGGGCATGTGGAAATTCAAGAGGGAAAACTGAGGGTAGAGTTCTGTTTCCATCCTGTGTGAATACTTAACACAGGCATTTAATGAAAGCTGAGTCTTAACAGAACTACAGTATTTATTTTAAAGCCAATTCTGTAATTTGTGCAATTAATGTATACTATTATATGGATACACTATATATTCATTATAGAAGACCACATATATAACTTAATTCAAAATACCATATGTAATTTTATTTAATTAATATACGCAGCTTGTCCGCATATAAACTGAATAATACTCCATAAATGGTGTCTAATTATTCCATGATTCTATTGGGTATCTATATAAAATATATAATATATAACCACATATAATGTGTGATTATATATTACATATATAGTCATTCATAATTAATATAAATATGTTATGAAGTACTGTGCAGTTCATACACAACCTCTACCTTCTTGTGAGTGTGGCATCCACATTAAGAAATAAAAAAAAAAAAAACAACCCAAACAGGTTGGCTGTAGCCAGGGCAGGGAGGTAAAGCTGCAAAGGAGGAAGATGAGGCAACGGGGTTGTGTCAGCACAGGGGTATGAGACTCTTCAAGGTGGTATGGCAAAGTGTTCAAGACGAGGCTGGATGGGACTTTGAGCAACCTGGTCTAGTGGAAGGTGTCCCTGCCCATAGCAAGGAGGTTGGAACTAGATGATCTTTAAGGTCCCCTCCAAACTAAACCATTCTATGACTCTTAACGTTTCAAGCAAGATGTCCTGCAGCTGCCTTGAGGATGGAGGCGCCCAGAAGCAATAAAGGCTTCCTGAGGTGTGGTCAACAGCAGTAAAGTAAACTAAGATGGCTGGGAACAGGAACAAGACCTCTCTAACAGCAAGATTTAGGCTTGCTCTGCTGCCATCCAAAGCAGTCTATCTCCCATCTTTAGGACTATACCGAGGTCCAGCCTTTCTGAACCATCTTTGAACATCCTGACAAACATATATTTTTAGAAAGAGAACTGCAAAACAAGAAGCCCAACCTACGTCATAAATTGATGTGGAGACAGTTCATTTGGATGCAGAAATCTGGCTCCTGCCTCCAAAGCCAACAGTGCCAGCAGCAGCACTTGAGCAGGGCACAGGCTGAGGGATAACAGCAGCAGTGTGCTCCATCCCCATTCAATGCTGTATTTCAGCTGTCTTTGCTGAATATATGGATGGGCGTTGTTTCGATCTTTTAATTTTTAAAGCCCACATGAGACAAAACCCTGGCTAAGTTGAGAGAAACCAACTGGTTTTTCCATAAACCTGGAAGAACTGACTACTTTTTTTTCTTAGTATTGGGAAATCCACGTTCATTGTTGCTGGCTTTTTTCCAGTTTCATCTCAGAACTGAAGATATAAGCCTGACTGTCTGAGCAGTGCCCTGCTGCTCTAACTCCAGTGTAGACAACTCCTGTGTTGGAGATCTATTCCCACACGACTCCAAGCCTAAAATCTTCCCTCTTAACAGACAACATGGTACAGTTCTGTGACTATGAAATTATTTCAACGTCATTTGACAGACATGAATGCATAATGGTCAATTGTTTTATTTTTAAGTATTTATCAAATCCATTATTTGTCTACTGAGCTATTGAAAAAAATGCTATTGGATGGATGATTTCCCATTCTCCAAGTGCTTTGATCACAACAGAGATGACTCATTCAGTGGTCATACTCCAAACAGCTGTCGTGTTTACTCTTCTTGATAGACATCTAAATATTAAAAGATAAATCTCTTTGAGTTGTGCTGTGGCAATATTGAATGTTCCTCTCTGCTCTACTGCCTTGCCAGGGAGCACCACCGTATCTCACATTTCTCTATCCCACCTCTAACCCCATTTCTCTACTTCCCTGTATTACAATGTTGTGTTCTTTACTCTGATCACAGGTAAGGCTGAGAACACACAATTGAATGACACAAGCTTTCTTTTATTATTGTTACTCACACCCTGACCTGTGAATGGACTGATGTTAGACTTACACATAAGGGTGTGCTGCTCTACTAGTAATTGAGAAATGAGATGAAAAACAACAGGAATTTTCTGGTGTTTTCTTTGGCTTTAAGAGAGAAAGACAACATGTTCCCTGAGATTATACTAAAGCATGCTCTGAAACACAAATTCCTGTCATTTATTTTAGAGGATGCAAGGGAAAAAATTTTCTATTATTTTTTCTTTTTAGCAATTAGGAATCTTTAAGTATTTGAGGGAAAAATATGAAGCTACAAATTCCCACAAGTAGGCAAGACTGGGTTGCAGAGAAGACCAGCTAAAGAAAGTGAACTTGCCTGCACAATTGAAAAAGGAGTTAAAAATTGAGGACCTCCAGCTTCAAGAGAAATGGGCTGTCAAGAGAAGGAACCACAGAAGAAAGAAAAAGGAAAGCCGAGATCAGTGTGAACAGAAGATGTAGAGGAGTAGATGGAACTGAATGTGAGACTGGCAATGAGAGGAATGGATGGACAGCTGTGAAGGGATCTGGCCACCAACTCTCAGTTCAAGGCCAGAGGAAGATAAATGTAACATTAATCACCAATTTACAGGCATCTCCTATGCTTTGTCTCCCATGACTCTGCATTTTGTTATGACATGGAAATGTATATATTTATCTATTTTACAGTCACTTAGTTTGAACTAAAAAAGTATTTAGGCCAGTCACACAAACTTCCTCGGAATTTCTTCTCTTTTGCAATATGTAAGCCATGAATTTGATTGATTTGCTTCAACACGTTTTTTGCATAAAACTCCTCCAGTTGCAGGTAGACATATAACCTCACACACAGAAAGAGTGCCAGGTATGGAAATGAGGTTCCATCTTTTAAGAAGCCTCAGTGTTGGACTCAAAGACTTCATTCTGAAGTTTAGTCAATTCAGATTAATTCCCCCTCAAAAAAGTGAATGGGTGTCATTCATGTATCTTGTAACCTAACTGAAGTCTGTCCTCCAAATAGATTAGTCTTGTGTTCTTTATAACATTTTCATCTGAAAATTTACTCAAGAGGCTCCAGTGTCTACCTGGTGTTGATTAAGTTCTACCAGCCCTATCTGCATGTTATCATCACACCAGGATGCAACCACTAGTATTTTGTGTAGTATGATGTCTCTCCTTTGTGAAGATAAACAAATGTCAACTCCACAGTTACAGGGACGGAGGAGTAAAATCCAGACTCAAGGGAAAATAGCCCAAAGAAACCCAGTGAAGAGTTGTCTATTTTCAGAAAGTTATTCTCTTCTGGGATGCCTAAATAGATATTACATTTTTTTTTCAATTTAGTGGTTAATGTTCTTGCTAATGAAAGGGGAAAAAAAGTTAAAAATGCTGATCTGTAACCAGCACAAACAAAATCCTACCAACAACAGAGAAAGCATTATTTAAAAACCAAATGAGACATTTCCAAGACCAATCCTTTAGCTACCAGGAGGAAAAGAAAAAGGAAACGAATTCACTCTGGACAGTTTGTTTTACTTTGTCCTCGGGCACATGTTCCATCTCCCTTTGTCCCCCAGACACGTTTCCACTGGCCCTGACTGTGTAGCCAAAATAGCTTGGACAGAATGAACCAGAAAAACAGGAGCCAGCCAGAGCAAGGGGCAACAGAGCCATGGTCACAGACCTGGGGGAAAACTGCTATAATTAGTAAGGCTCGTAGAAAAACCACGCTCCGCGAGGAGCTGCTGCCCTCCTGCCCTGCAGTTGAGCATTAGATCATTCAGAGCAGAGGGGAGCAGAACCATCGCCTCCAGGACTCTTCATACACCCAGGCCTGACCATCAACATCCTCCTCTGCTGCTGGTGGAGATCCATCTCCGGACTGTGTGCTGTGGAGGGCTTTACCTAAAGGTAATATTTACTCCATGTTCCCCACAAGCATCTCATTCACTTCTCTCTGCTCTTTTTACTTCCCCGCTCAACTGGAATTCAGAGCTGGTTGGCCGTGGACCTTTGTTATTTTACAATTTCAAAACCTGAGATATTGTATAGAAAAGCACACCCGGGCTCCTCCCTGAAAAGTGAATATTAGTGACAAATAGCAGACACCAAGAAAACAAAAGCATCTTACCAAGCTGTAAGGATAGGTGTTAATTACCCGTGAACAACCTGTTTGTATTGGGCGGTAATGCTCAAGCATCCGGAAAAAGAACTATTTTAAACAAACTATTTCTCTTTCTGCCATGTCATTATGCTGCCTTAAACACTTTTCTTTCCACAGTTTTAGTATCTCTGATGATCACCAAGTCAGTAATTTTTCTCCAGTTTCGAAATCCAGGGAAAAAAAAAACACGAAAGCCTGCCAAACTGTGAGCTCAACATTCACAAACTCTGTATTTTCGAACATCTATTGAGTTGGACATTTCTGTAGAGAACAGTACTTTTAAGAACCTTCGTGGGACATTTTTATATTTGACCAAGACACTTTTTTCCTATCAAATTGAAAGTTAAATGATGTTGCCACCGATGTTTCTAGATCTCATACAAAAAGCAGACACCAATAAAAGCTAAGAATAATTATTAAATCTAGTAGCTCAGATGCCATCGGAAAAAGCAAAAGTTTCCACTTGTTATAGCAAAACACAATTCAGATGCTTTGTTATGGTTGGTTTTGTTTTTGGTTTTTTGTTTTTTTTTCTTTTTACCAGTCCCCTGTATGGAGTGGCATGAACTCTTGGGTTTTGTGGGGGCTTGTGTGGTTTATGATAGAGTCTATTTCCAGCTGTGGAAATGCTTCTCAGTGAACCCTCCCTCGTTGTTTTTCTCTCCAGTCTTAAGAACAGTTCTTGAACAAAACTCTTAAAATAAAAGTCCTGGCAGATGATCTCACTATGTGCCCTGGGGTTTCCATGGCATTTAGTGAACCACCAGTAATTAGTACATTTGTTGAAGGGGAGCAGATAAAGGAGTCACTGGGAACTGCACTGAAATAATCCCTTTTCTCTGGCTTCGGGGTCCCGATGAAACCTGCTTTTGGTGATGGAAATACTCATCTGGGGACCTGGCTGTGCCCATGAAGACCCAGTCAGGAAAGGGCTGCTTGCTGGCAGTGGCTCTGGGCACAGAGGGGGGACATTTCTTACAGTTACTTCTCTCTTGAAACTGTTTTAACTAAGCCCTCACATGCATCTGGAATGCCACCTGTTACTGGATTGCTTGCAGCTGTTACTGTGTCCTGCCCGGTGGGCAGAAGCTGGCAGATGCTGCCTTTGACAAAAAGCAAGAAGCCCAGGTGAATGAGAAAAACAGGAGAAACTCCGTCAAATTGGAAACGAGCAAGCACTCGCTCCTGTCACGCTATTAAAAGAAACTGTTTTCCTCCAGATGATGAATGCTCACCCTGTTTTGCCCCTCCATTGCAGGGGCACACAGGGAGTCTGGCGATTAAACGAGGGTATTTCACACACACAGAGGGGTTGCTGTGTGCCCGTAGCTGGCACACACCACTATGGAAAAACAGGGTCAGTGCCGCTGCTGTGCCTGAGACTCGGTGTGCATCTTCAGGGCGTGGGCTGGGACAGAGAAAGGACTCAGCAGATGACAATGGGGCTCACTGTTTGCTGTAGGATGTCAGCAACACAGCAGGGTTTACTTCTTAATGAAGTGAGTCACTTGATCGGTATCAAGTATCTGTTAAGTTGAGTGATGGGGTGGATCCAAGTGTTAGAGGACCTCGTTTTAAATATACTATTCACCACTCCAGACTGGTCTGTGCTGTGTAAACAACATCAGTGAGAGATGGAAATACATTAGGTTAATTCCATCTGGGGCTTCGAAGTCTCCAGCTGAGACTGATTTTCTAACAACAGGAAATTCACCTCAAAGCCCTACATCCCATTACAAATAAGCCTTCCCTTGGAAAGGGAAAAGCCTGAAGTACAGAGTAAGTAAAATCAGATAATCAGCACAGTTATCTGACTTCTGTACTTAAGCTTACTCGGCTGAACTGGCTCACTGGTGCCCCAGGAAGGAAAACTGTGGGAAATTGCAGCCAGGAGGGAGTAAGAAAAAGATTACTCCTTTCACTGCATTTCTGATGCCATTTGCTTTATCTTGTGCAGTTCTCAGCATCCTAAAAGTTGGAATTAAATATTTGGGCATTAAGGATCTTAGCACATGTACCTTAGCATCCCAGAGCTTTGTAGTTTCAGGCCTTTTCATTCCATTTTGCTGTCACTGAAATCAGCTGGAGTAAAATGTTACTGAAACTGCCCAACCCCTCGATACACATCCAGAAATTGAATTTAAACCACTGATAGATGCTGCTGACAGAAAAAAAAAAATCTGCTTGACCAGAATGAATAGGATTCCCTTGGGTTCTGATTAAGTGTTCAGTTGCACAGTAGTGTTTGTGTGTGAAGTCGGGAGGAGGATGGATCCCTGGTACCTGAGACACACTGAAATGAACTTTTCACCACCACTGTGCTGATGTCTGAGTTCAGCTGCCAACCACATGGCTGAACAAATAAACCTAATGTGTAATAATTAATTTCTCCTAATTTGACAATGATGCTCTTGGTAAACAAAGTCGCTGTTCAGTCTTGCACAGCACACGGTGCTGTGTTGGTTCTGCCTGCATTTGCCAAAAGATAGGAATCAACTGAGAGCAAATAACTCATATTTTTTAAGGGAAGACATTATATATATAGTGCAGTTTTGACAGCAAAAGTGGTCTCAGTTGCTGATGCAAACGCCATGAACACAGGCTGAGAAGAATGACTGCAGAGCCCAAAATGGGTCAGGAGCAGAGAACACTTACTCTGGGGAGCACAGCAAACTGAATTCTGCCAGCAGTGAGTCCTGTTCTTCCACAGTCTGTTATTTCACACAAGTGCTTGTGTTTTTTCTTTGCTTGTAAATAAAAATATTTTAGTTTTATTTTTCCTAAATAAAAGATATTGAATGTACTTGGGGGGTAGGGGGAAAACAGAATTTTAAAGATTTTTACACAGTGTTCATGAAAGGATTTGAAAAGCTAAATCAAGAATTACCGATAGTTTAGCTTTTTCTTTATGTTGTTTCAAATAAGGAATTATGTTATTAATGAAAAGAATCCCAAGAAGTACTTGGACTGATCACTGACAAAATACAACAGCAAAAAAGAAGGGAAAGAGGGTGTAGCTCTGCTGTTTTCTATCTCATGACTGGCCAGCTTACTGATGTTAGCTTTATTTAAACACTTTTCTTTTAAAAAAAATGGGAAAAAGTGTTCTTAAAGTTTCTTGTTTAAAATGAATACTCCTATGGATGAATGAGTAAAAAAGAAATTATTGGGGAATTTTTTAAACACATTTTTTAGCCATTGCTAAGTTCTTGCTCAAGGAACTCAAATGGAGGCTGTTGTGTTCCTCATGGTAACTCTTACATGATCTGTCCTGCTCACACAGTCCTGAACTCCCTCTGAGCCCCTCTGGCTGCTGCAGGATCCTGCACAGAGTAGACTCTTGTCCGGGCATACCCATGTGCTGCATCCCAACCCATGGTTCTGAGCAATACGAGTGACTCAGGAAACAAACACATGTGACAGCTCACAAGCAGCTCTGTGAAGGCTTCCAGTTTCACACCAAACAGACACATGATCCATTGCCTTCTTCTGCTGATGGTATCCTATGTATAGAGTGAGTCAGTTAAGCAGCACTAGCCCTAGAGATTGCCAAACTCAAAATCCTGGTTTCAGGAAACTATTCCTTTTCCAAATATTCAGCAAATAGGTGTGATAAGGAAATAGAAGAGCAGAATTGCAATTAGCATTGAATGCTCAAGTCTGATCTGTTACCTCAATGAAGATTTTTGGATGCATGAAGAGAAGCAAGTCATCCTTTAAGCAGTATTCACTGACTAAGAAGGACACTGAGTGTCACAGTACCCAGCAGCACCATAGTAAAACAGCACAGACTCAGTCATCGGGCTGCTTTTTTTTTTCAGTTACAGCCATAAAAGGGCTCAGGGTATCTTGTGATAAACTACTGCCTGAAGCCCATTTCCATCTGTAATTGTTAGCACAGCTGATTATTGTCCATGGGTTAAAGGAATCACCTGTTGTTCTGGGCTCCACTTCATGACTCAGCTCCTGAGCACTATCAGAGTGGCAGAGGGAGAAGCTGCCAGGCTGGGATCCCCTTCTGTTTTCTTTGTGGAAATAGGATGTGGCTTTGCATGACAGGCGTTCGTGCTCTGCAAACTGTCTGAAGGGATTACATGGAGAAAGGCCATAATCGTATGGTCTGATATTGTTGATGTATTATAAATGATCCATTATTCATCCACATGAGCAAAGCCAGAGGAATGGAAAATTAAAACGTGAAGCCAGTGAGCACAAAAACTGAGCAAGTGATTCATGCCGTGTGGAAAATGGGCCTCACTGGGTGTAGGTCTGTAGTTCTGTACCCCACTAACAACATTTGGCTTGCTCTCTGTCCTGAAAAATGCACATGCACCCTGGGTGAGACTTCACCATGTCTGCTTCTCCAGGTGCCTCTCAGCTCTCCCAGATGGCTGAAAGAGGTGGAATTCTATTCTTCCCCTGTGAACATGGGGATAAGAGGGAAGAACAGATTTTGCCTAGCACACAAAATGAACACAACAGCAATTAACCAGACTTTATTTGTCTTGTGTTCCCTCCTCTCTCATCTCCAGTTATGCTAGGTTCAGAGGGTTTCTCATTCACTCTCATTTCCAAGCCTGTCTCTTTGGGGAGGTCTATAAGAAACATGAGTACACCACCTGTCTCCTGCAGAGCTGCTGCAGGAGCTGGAAGGACTGGGCACATTGCATGGGGCGCTCAGCATTGCCAGTATGACCCTGTCAGAGACAGTGTTCTCTCACCTCCCTTTCATCATATTCAGCTCCAAGACTTAATTCTGAAAACACATCCATAATGCTGTGGCCTTGAACTATTCTTTCCCTGCATTAGAATATAGTCCATTTTGTCAAGGAATCACAGCAGAAAAGCTGATTATTCTCTCACTCCTTGCTGAAAAGGTTCTCTCTGCTGAACAGTGAAATTTCAAATGAAATGGTTTATATTCAGACATAAATTCTCCCTCAAAGAGAAATGGATTTTTTTTTCCTCTGGGGAAAAGAATTAATTTCCTCTCCTGAATTTTGAACTTTATTCCTTCCTTACAGATCCTTCAGCAAGAAATGAAGGGCCCATTAACCATCTCCAAACTGATCATGCACCACAGAAACCCAGAAGCCCTTGGAGGTGACGGGAAGTCCCCAAGCAACAAACTGAACTTAAAAACTGGTAAAGGAATGAAGGAGTGAAACGTCCCAGATGCCCAATTAGTCAGTTTTGTTATCATATCGTGTGTGGTCTCTGAGAAAACCTAGCCACATCTCACAAAATCTGAGACCATCAAAAAGATGTTGCATGTGCACACCCCATAATAAAGCTATTAGAAACCCAAGAGAAGATTTCTAATGTGAGTCATGCTACCCAAGAAGAGATGAGACAGGGTAGCCAATTCACTTTTAAACAGCAGTGTGAGCCTAGTGTGAAATCAGCAAATCCAGATGACCTGGATATTGCACGCAGTGTTTTATTTACAGCCTCAGAAATGCCTAAATCTCAACCAAGCTGCAAATCTAACTTCTGAACTGATTTGGAGGAAGAAGGGAGAGTGCAGATGCAAGCAACAGCTTCAAAGATTTATCTGCAGTCTGTAGCACCCACCTGACTTTCCAGTAAACTTGGAGAGAGGAGGACCAAGGACTGTGAGACAAAGGAGCAAGCGCATGAACTAACTGATTCTGGGTAACTGTGCAGAGGGGAAGCCTTACTGAGACCTTAAAAGACAGCTTGGAAAAGAGATTAGTTTCAAGTACAGCATTATTCTTTCATTTTCTTAGTTTACACTTTTTTAATTCCATGTAGCTTTTAACTTTTAAGAAGAAAACAAGTTATAACAGAGCAGCACTGCAGAACAGCCCTTGGGGTGTCTACAAACCAGAACAGGTTTGGGGATCAGTAGCTCAAGGGCCAGAGTCATCATCCAGTGAGCTGCAAAAGGAAAAAGTCATCCTGCCAGATGTTACCTAGAGCCTTCCAGCAAGGCTGCACATTAATTTTAAGAAACAGCCACTTTATGAAGACCAAACTGACCAGGAGTTGGGCCGAACAGTGCCAGAGCCAACATGGTGAGCACATTTGGTATGCACTCTAGAGAGAGCCAACCTGAGACAGACAGGAGCCTGAAGCAACCCTTCCTTCCCAAACATGGCAAGATTTTCTTAGCTGTCTAACTTAGTTCAGTGGCCTTGCTTGTTCCCCCTTATAACTTCACTGTTTCTGGACAGAACATGTCCCTACCATGAACACATCCCTTTGAGGAGAAGAGGTTGCCAGCATATCAGCCTCTGCTTGTGATCAGTCTTGCAAATGGCAGAGGATATGACAGACAGAATCTATGGTAGGCTGGAGTGATTAGATTCAAGTACAGGTTGGACCTAGTCAAGGCTCAGCCAAGGAGAGCACATGCTCACCTGGACTGAAAAAGAAATGTGGTTGAAACCCTCTGAGCTCTTGGAGACAGAACAAGGAGGAAGAGAATGTTGGAGAGATGGGTCTGATGGGAAACAATGCTCTCAGCTGTGTAGCTACGATTTGCCTCTCATGCATTTGCCCCTCATGCATTTTCTGCCCACCACAACTGCATTTCCTAAATGTTCTAGCACTCAAGTTCATAGGGAAGAGCCTGCAGGAGCAATTTGAGTGTATATTAATAGTAGATAAAGAAATTGGGTGGTACAATTTCTCTAGCCAAGGTGTCTCCAGAGATGGCCAAACAATACAATTCCTATCTTAGACCTTGAGCATTCAGGGCAAAATTTGATACTGACCAATATACAGAGGACTCACAGCTGGAAACACACAAACTATTATAATGTCCCTGGAAATCTATGAGCAAGTAATTTTCATTCATGAAAGATTTAAGCTTTTTGAAGTGGCACTTTTCCAGTAGAAAGAAAGGTTGTGCAAATAAAAAAGTACTGTTTTTAATTTTGAGTGCACCTGCTGATCCTGACTGACCTGGTGGCAGGTGGAACACGTTGAGTGTTTCATAACACATAAATACTGTGTCCCTCTGCATAGGATGGACTCAGAACTTCACATAGTGTCATGCACTGAAGGGCCACCCTTTCTTTTGTACCTACTGACATATCACAAGGCAACTAAAAGCTGATTTCAAAGCCACTGATCCTTTCTGGGAGTCCTACAGCCCTTTGTGTCCTTTTGTCTTTAATTTCAATCAGCCATTTCAATTATTTCAATTCACTGCTGACTATTTATTCTGAAAACAGGGATGTCCCTCAGGTTTAGGCAGAACCATAAATACACACATCTTGTCAGTGATCACAAACGATGAAGGACAAGCTTGGTTGGTAGAAACAAGGGTGTAGCTAAAGGCTTTTGCATCAAGTCACACCTTCCTCTAACCTCTAGGCTGAGAAGCCTGTGCATGCTCCAAGTCCAGAGAGGTGTTAGACTGAATATACTGGGAGCCAGTGTGGGTTGATGCCTGGTTAGAATCTTTCCATGGTCCTTTGAAGTATCCATACGAGACAGAACAGCAAGAATTACAAGAAAATTGACACCCTCAAGCCAAGACAGACTTTTATTTTGAAAAAACTACTTAAATGCAATCTGCTGCTGTGTAATATATATGCCAGCGGGACAAAATATGGTGTAAAGATCTCAGAAAACTGAGATCCAGCTTACATATTTGGCCTGTTTAATCCAAGGATGAAAATAATTACACAGAGTCAGTCTAAGCAATCCCAGAAGGATTTGAACATATGAAATATAGTCATTGCGAGAAGTGGAAGGAAGGGAGAGCTACACCAGTTTCAGTTCCCCTTGGCTTTCTTAGGCTTGTATGTGAATTTGGCCCAGAAAACTGTCTGGCACTGTGGATGGTGATCATTCATCCTTTCTATTTGCACAAGAATGTGGGAAGGGCTTAGAAAAAGCTCCTCTTCTCCCATCTGGGGGCCTGGGTGGGTGCCAGTTAAGTTCAATGATGCATAACCATTTCAAGAAGCTCCTTGCCATTCTCTATTTTGCAGGCATTTGTAAAGAAAGCAAATGCACATGCCACAGCAGCATGTAGGTTGCCCTGTCAGCATGGGAGGTATCCTACTTTTCTCTGCTTGTCATGGCAGCAATACCAGGCAAAGGAAAATAAAACCAGTTTATCGCCTTAGCACACATCCGGAAGATTTTCTAATCCCAGCAGATGGGGAAAAGAGAGAGAAGAAACTAACACACAGGTAGAAAGTCTTGATGTGGTATGTGCGCAGAGAAGCAAGACACTGCATCTTCTTGAGATGCCTCTCCTGCTGCACATCAGCAGCAAGGCAGAAGGTGTGCTGCAAGAAGCGAGCTCCTACCTGGAAACCGTGGGCAGGTTTCAGTCCCAGTCCCAGTCCCAGTCTCAGTCTCAGTCTCAGTCTCCTGGCTGACAGCTGTCCCTGCTGAGATGAATGAAGTGCTTTGGGTCATTCATGCACCCAGGTCGCAGGGTGGGGCCAGCAGGGCGGCTTGGCTTCAAGCCCCGCCTTACATCATGTGAGTCCTTCACGGCGAGGTGTTCCCAAAGGCCACTCCGTTGCCCATGTTTCTGTAAACCCTCAGGAGCCTCTCTGCATGTGGAGCGGCCAATAGCAGACAGTCTGCCTTGCTTTTGAGTGCTCGCCAAGACTTTGTTTGTTTTCTCTTGTGTTTGAAACATTCTTTGTGTCTTTCTGGCTCAGTTAATTAGCTGCAATGCTCAGCTTCTCCAGTTTTTAAGTGCTGCCCACATAATAGCTCCTCAGTTGCAGAGAGACTTTAAAGCCCAGACTGAAGTTATGCTGAAAAAGGAAGGTGCTCTCTGCCCATGGCAGGTTCATCCAGCTGATGCACAGAACATCTGAGAAGACATGGTGACTTGGGGTTAATGCCATAGTAGGGTTTGTACCTTGGTTTCTGCAGTGCCCTGCAGCCAAAACTACCACATCTCTGCTCCTAACCCTGGCACAGATAACTGAATGAAGGTAACTGAGGCACCTGTCAACGCCTGCAGTTGCAGAAAGGGTGGCTGGGACATAGGGAAGATGACACTGCAAACTCACTGTCTGCAAGGGAACATCTCCAAGGGTTCCTCAGAAGCTGTAAAGGGTGGGAATCCTGAGAAAGAGGTACCTGGAGAATGGGAGAAACTGTCTGAGACTGCTGAGAGGGAGAGGTAGGGAGAAAGTCAGAAAGACCATGCATAGCCAAGAAGTTCAGGATGAAAAATAACCTCACATAATTTGGAGTGATTCTGTTAGATGGACCATCAAACTGTATCTTTGAAGTTGATCTAAGCTGCACCATTCTTACAGTCCCATGATGTTGCTTATCTTTACCTACCACAAGGCAGTTTGTCCAGGGGTTAAAACTGCAGTTTTCAGCCATGTAGCAGGCTGTTGTAATCTGTTTCCATTACATAACCCAGCAAATATTTTGCTAATGTTCAGTTTAATTGAAGGATTAATGGTGAAGAGAAGCATATTCTTTATCATTTTTCCCCTTTGGAAATCAGAATAGTGGCATGCAAATGGCAGCTTTTCCTCTGTTTGCCCAGATCAGTGGCCAAACAAAGGCATGATGTTCTCCCTCACACCAGTCATATTCTGCTTACAAGGAAAAGGTTAACATCTCTCCTTTCCCTACTTGCTCCTGGTGTGGCACAGAACAGAGATCAGAGTGTAAGAGACAAACATGACACAAGTCAAGCAAAGAACTGGAAAGAGAGTAGGGAGGAGGTAAGTTATCCTTAGAGCAAATTAGGTGGAGTCCAGCTATTCTTGTGCTGTTTTGCTAAGGTCACTCTGGATTAAGAGAGGACACAAAGGGGAAGGAAAGGAGGCAAGAAGTCTTGTTGTTTTGCTTTTCCCTTAGATTGTTTATGGGCTGCTTGACATAATTTTATGATCATTCATGGCAAAGCTTTCCTAGGATGTTTTCTTCCTCTTTCCTTTAATGCCACTGTTGCCTTTCTGGTGATGTAAGAGCTGTGTAGCTCTCTCCAAGTTGTGTAGTTTCTCCTGCTCCTTCTCATGTGAGAAGGGCACTGAAGCCCAACAGTGTTTCTCTCTTCTCATTGTGTTGTTAGCCCTTCTCTGAAATACAGAGAACAGCTGTTGAAGCCTCAGAAATGCCGACTGTTGGACTGCATCACCAATTGCTCTGTCCTTCACAACAGCTTGAGATCCAGCTCCTTCACACTTTGCTGCTGAGACTCACCTTTTTCACCATTTCCATACCTTCTGTTTTAATCCTTTTTGTTTTTCTAGTTATAGCGTTAATCTCCATTTACTAAAGCTTTTTGTAGTCCAACTACCTCTTCCAGTTACACTAGTGTGAATCCAGAGTAAATCTGCTGGTGTAATTGGGATTGTAAGATAAGAAATGACTGTATGTTCCATGAGCCAGAGCCAAAACCAATGTCATCATCGTCAGCATCTTTCTTGCTGTTGTTCCCAATATCAAAGAGAGATTGTAGTCTGGGAATGGTGATACTAATCATCAGACATGGAGTTAAGTTGCACAATTTGCCTACCTCAACCTTCTCCAGATGCTTTTCAGCCATTAATTAAATATAGGAGCCCAATAAAGACAAAGGTTATCATTTTCAGGGTGAGGCACTAAGAAGGCAGCAATGTTCTCAAAGGCACATATCAGGAGTCCAGCCTGGCTCTGTGGTGAAACCCCACATTGATTTTATTAGCTCAAAATCAGCAACAGGAGTCAAAAGAAGAGTCCCTGTCTCTTGTCCCTGTCCTACCAGAATGCTGATCCCACTGGAAAAATGGGTGCCACAGAATTGGTACTGAGTCTTTCCATACCACCGTTGTGTCAAATTTGGGGTTGTTGGAAGAATGCTTTCTTCTTGTTCGGTTAAAAAGTGTTAGAGGAAATTTGAATTTCTGTGACAAGCCACTCCATATGGCATTGGTTGTCTGGGTGCTATCACATTTCCCCTTCCACCCCATGGCAGCAGGCTTCCAGGTCCCTCAGGATTTGGGGGTGGATATACCCCTTTTATGCTACTGTTGAGTCCCAAAGGGGTTTACTGATGTTGATCATCAGTACAAGCTGGGCATTGCTTTGGTGCTGCCAGACCTTGAAAACAAAAGTGTGGAGAACCTGATCTGCTCTACATTTATTCACATTCACAGCACCTCTCCTGAACAACATCTGATGCCACAGTAGCTTAAAGCATTCTGCTCCATGCTGTATGTCATGAACTTAAAAAAAAAAAAAAATAGAAGTCTGGAAACCTTCCCAGACTGTGCAGTGCATTTGCCTTCTGTGCCCTAAGAAAAGAATAAAGGTTCTTTCCTCTTACTTTTTTGTCCATAGGTGTGTATCATCTTCTCACTGGGCTAGTATGTTGGTTCATTCCAGCTGTGTGTTTCATTTGAAAAAGTTTGTGTTGAGGTGAAATGGAGAGCCCTGTGGCAGTGAAGAACAGATGAAACAGTTTTGTTTCTTGTCTCTTAAGTATTCTATGAACACAGCATTAAATGCAAGTAAAAGAGTGCATGTGTAATCCAACTGTGAAATTTACAATTAATTTACTAGCACTAATTTACTAATATTTGTAACAACTAGTTAGATTTATTTTTTTACAGCCTGTTCTGACAGAGGAAGTCAACATTGTTTCACTGATAGAAATCTAATGGTGCAATTGTACTAAAGAAAACTCTGCAAGCCCAGCCAGGACTAATTGCTCCAACCTCAGACCTGGCTGCTCTCCGCACAGCAAGGCTCTGTGTTGGCAGGGTTAGTAGAGGAACAAACTAATGGAGAAACAGGAATGAAAGGTACACTTGTGCAACTCTTATGGCCCTAAGATACTTCAACAAAAAATAAAGGTGTTGCACCAGCAAGGTACATAGACACTAATATTTAGTTGTAGTATCTACTACCAGTATATACATAGGGTTAAGCCTAGAAAAATCCAGATCTTATGGGCATTTTCAAACTCGTCTGTGTCTAATGACTGAACACAATTATGTAATTGTCTGTGTTGCCATAAAGGCAATGGTGTCTCCTTGAGGCCCAGATGTTCCTTTGTTGTTTGGGAGGTTGGTGGCCTTAATTTCCTAGGATGAACAGGCTCTACCATGGGCTGGCCAGGATGGAGGAAGATCCCTTGTGCAGAATACCCAACTCCATGTGCTTTTTCTTTCCCAGCAACACTGGCCATAAGAGCTCTCCATTATCCCCTCTTCTGCACATCCTCACTGCCACATCATCCCCAAAGGTGCACTCTAAGTTAGTTCAAGGAGTAAATAACACTCCTGCAACATCACTACCAACCAAAACCCCATGGGGATATCCCAATCCTCAGTAATGAGCCCTGAGCACCCCACACATCCAGGTTACCAGTGGTGGCTGCGCTGGCTGATGGTGCGGGACAGATGCACTGGGGATGGGATTGTGGCTGGAACCAGGGTGCACATCACAGAGCTTCTGGGAAACACTTCATCTGCACAGGACACCAACACTGGGAGGCCGTGTGTGCTGCAAGCTTAGATCCAGGATTATTTTGCAACCACTCCTCTGTATGGACAATCCCAGCCTTGCTGTTTGTTTGACTGTTTGTCTTGGCAGCGAGTCTCCACATTGAACCGAGGGTGTCATTTATCTCTGGTGGCAGCACTCAGCAGATCGAGGAGCAATAGCAGCAGCCCCAGAGGTCCTGGCTGGTGGGGGCTCTCGCTGCCATTTGCTTCACATTCCTCCACCTCTCGCATAGTAACAAGGGCCCTGCTGCAGCCCGTGTTCCTTGGGCAGAAACAGATGGTATGCAAACCAGCGGGTGAAATGCATCACAAGCTCAAATTGCTCAGGGAAGAGCACTCTACCAAAGTGAACTTGAGATGTCTGTTGATTCTTTTTCCTTCTTGAAGTTTTGAAATGCAGCAGTAAAGAAAATCATCCTTTTTCAGCAGGTTTTGGTTTGCTGCTTGTCCATTCCTCACATGAATAAGAAGCTGTGGCAAACACAATGTGCTGTGCCTCTGACGGGTACATACCATCCCCATTTCTTGCAGCTAGATGGAGAACAGCAACACACCTCATTGCACAGAGGATGGACAAAGAAAGCTTTGTTGCCTGTGGGGCTCTATCATGCTGATTTTTCTTTTCCACTTGTGCTCATAAGTCACCAAAGGGCCCATGCATACCCATTGAAAATAGAAGTGTGAAACTAATAACTAAATATATAAACTCTGGAGGGAAGCAGATGAGTCAGGAGGGAGGGAAGACAGAGAGAAGCCAGAGGGATGCAATTTACTGAGCCTGATTCATGATGCTGGCAGGGTGCTCTCTGCCAGAGCCAGATGAATCAGATTCCCTTTCAGTCTGTGCTGGCACCACAGTTATTTTGGTGTCACCATGGATAGAACAAGAGTAGGTATTGGGAAGCATTACTGAGTAGAGAGTGAGTGCTGAAACTGAAACTATCATTTTAACATTATACTAACTGAAAGAAGTAAAAGGAAAATATGCTGGTGTGTCAGGACAGAACTTCTCCTGAGAGTCAGGGAGGGTGTTCCTCACCCGAGCAGGGGTCTGGCTCCTACACATCTTGTTTATCTCTGTCTTGTGATGGGGGTGGAATAGATGCTTTTGCAGCTCATAGGCAAACATCTTGAGAAAATATTTCTAAGAAAAAAATGCAACTGAGTTGGCATTTTGGTTTAGATCCTCAAAATTTGTGGGCCATATTCAGCAGCTCACAAGATGGAATGGACACTCAGGCTTTGGCAGATAAGAACAGAGGAAAAGGGATGTCAGTGTGTTTATAGTGTTTTTCAGGATGTCACATCTTGCAATGGAGTCCTGGCCAGGGACTTTCACAGCTCCACATGATCTCAGGAACCCACTTGTGTGTTATTCTCACACGGTGCAAAGATAAGCCTGGTAGCTGAGAAGCAGCAACCTTGTGGTTCAAGTGTCCAAGGACTAAGGTAGGTATTTTGCTTTGGCCCGTTGCTTCCATCCTGTAGCAATCAGGAGGTCCTGCACACTTGCTCAAGTGCCTCAGTTACTGAATGTGGTCTTTTCAAAATGGCCATTAGCTTCTGGAGACATAGATGATGCCCCAAACAAGGTAAAGAATAGGTTTAGGAAACATTTGTGCTAGAAAAACCTTTATATTTTGGGATTTGGCCAGTTGCCACAGTTTGCTGATGCAGACATTCTCTTCTCCTGCTTATTTGTTGTTCTGACTTAAAAATTATCCATGAAAAACATGTTCATCAACAATGACAAAATGCTCCCGGCATCCTCCAGATACTAGATCCAAGTGCATGCCTGTGCTTGTCTGGCTAATAAAGAAAACTGACAAATTTTTGTTTATCTGTTTCTCACCTGTGTCATCATCAGCTAAAGCTAAAGCCAGCAGAGACAGCAGCTTACAAAACAAGCCTATTTTTAACCAGCCCTCCTTCCACACTGTGGAGGAAACAAGGCATTTAATATGCACTGCTTGATGTGGGATTCATGGTGTGGTTTTCTCCACCCTTGCTCGGATGAGTCTGCCTCATCACCATGCTGATATTCCTTTCTCAAACCCATATCACATGCTTGGGCAGCCAGCCAGCCTACCTGTCTGAGGAAAACAGAGCTGCTTTTCCCTGCCACACCCTGACCTCTAAGGGTGAGATAATCCATTGTCAAGAAACATCAGCAATAGCTGTTTGGAAAACATGCCTGTCAAATTTCACATGCAACCTTCTTTCCCTGCTGCATCATTTCCCAGCACAGACCTTGGCGTAGGTGCCATGGCCCTGCTCCTCTCTGCACCTCCCAGGCACCAGGATCCAGTTCGTTCTGGCGCATGACCCAGTGCAGAAGATGCTCCCAGCATCTTTTCACACCAACAGAAAACAGGTACCAGAGAAATAACAACCTGTGTTCATGAGGTGGGAGTATATTTGGTTCCTTAGCCAAAAAAACCCGCCCCCAAAAATCCAACCCAAACCTTTTTGCTCATCAGTGAGGAAAGCTTGGAGGTTGGTTCTGTGAACTGTTCTGCTAGTGTTCTGGTTTTATTTGTTTCTATTAGGTAGCACCCAAAAGTCCCAAGAATGTCTCTGATGTGGTAAATAGTAAGAGTAGTAAGAGACACAAAACTAGTTTGTTTGCTAAATAAGTAAATCTGTGCAGGCAGACAAACATTAAGAAAATGATACTACTGGAAAAGTCACATTTATAAAAGAAAATATTTTCACCAAAACTATGTCAAATATATTTTGAATAAATCATATTTTAAAATACTCTCAGTAGTCCTAAAATATTTGCTATAACCTTACAGCAATTCAATTAGTTAATCTAAATGCCAGGTAATGAGCAGGGGATTGGACTGTATCTTTTGTTGGGTGGAGAGATACAACTTATTCCTTGGGTTGTCTCCTTGATTTCAACAAGGCAACTTAGGCAATAATAGGACTGGGAGTCTGACAAGTAATTTTGGACTTTCCATTGTTTTGGAAAATATAATCCTAACTATTTAAAAAAAGAAAACATAAATACTCGGACTTTTTTTAAAAAAATAAAGCTCTCCACTTTTAGACTATAAAAATGTTTACAGACTGTGTTTTGTAGGTTGTAACTTCTTCTGCAAGAATAAATAGTGAGGAAATTTATTGCATAATGTAGATAAACATAGATTTTTGTATATTTTACAGAGAAAAAGATGGTGGAGAAATTTCAGATTCTTGGCATTTTTGTAGACACAACTTTAAGACTACAAGTTGCTTATTTTAAAACAGGTTGATCTCTGCATAAACCAAAGAGCAGATTTGTAATTTATTGATACTTTTCTGCCAGCTAAGAATTGTTTTCCATTACTCCTTTGACTCATTCCTCTAGTCACCCCTGTTCTGCTTCAGCAATATTTTATAGTAAAATGTGTATATTTTCCCCTTTAAAAAAAAAAAAAAAAAGAGGTTAAATTGCTAATTTCCTTCTGCTCGGCAGTATGGAAACACGAGGAAAAAAGCCCTTCTTCCAGAGTGCCGTGTTGTCCAGCTGATACATTGAATACAAAGCATAAGATACATTGAATTTGCAACATACACTACACAGCACAGCTTTAGCCACTGTAAATGCCTCGTGGGCTGTATCATGCACTGAATCCTGCTACTCGCTTCCTAATTGCCATGAGAAATGAAGGGCAAGCTCCTGAATCTAAGGCATGCAACCCAAAATAGGTAAGTTAGACACAGCTGAATTTAATTGGTTTACAAAGTCAAAGGTTTCTTTAAGCATAGCTTCAATATAATGCAGGAAAGTTTAGAGGAGGTAACGACAGGCTTTTCTTAACTCTATTTTTCCTTATCTGATTCATGCAGCATCAGAGAAAGCCACACCCCAGCAGCTGCAGGGTTTGCCTGGGAGCTTGAGTCGCAGCGAGCAGAGCACAGGAAAGCAGAAGCAGAATACAGAAAAGTATAGAAAATGTAAGCCCACCACTGGCTGGAGATCCTGGCCAGTTAGGAAGAACTAGATGAAAGCAGTCACACATCTTGGTAGATTATGGTGGTACAGCAATAACAAGAGAGGAAAACTTTATCTTTCCAGAGGCTCCCGATGCAGAATCAGTCCCAGTCCAGAGCAGGAGACAGAGACTTTGTGATTCTGTGCTGCAGGAAAAGTGCAGCTAGACTGAAACTAAATGCTGACACACTCCTCAGCCTCTCAGTGAATATACATCCTTGGATGCCAACCAGATTATTCCGGGCTGCCCTGCATTGCATTATGCCTCACTGATCACTGCGTGCAGAGCTGGAGCTTCAGGTCATTGCAGAGGGAGGAGTGGTGTGGATGTTCCTAACAGAGTCTGAAGACACTTAAGCAGATTGATGAAGAATGCCCGTGCTGCCAGGCTGCCCGATTGGCTGCTGCACTCCCCAGGCTCCAGCTGAGAGGCCACGCTGACACGAAAGCACAGCAGCCTCCCACTGATGGAGAGAGCCAGCAGGAGTGGAACGGAGAAGTGTTCTGCATGCATCCCTGGGAAAACGCAGGGAAGCATGCAAGAAGGGTGAGCAGACACTGGGACTTTCACTTCTCTATGAGGCAAGGCCTGCCCCACCCCTCCCTGAAGCCAGAAGAAAGGATCCCACTCATCTGTCAGTGCTTAAAATCACATGCTTAAACCCTGGACCCATCAGAGGAAGGGGTTTGGGACACATCTTGGAAATGAACTTGTATTTGTGGCCAGATACCACCACCAAGGATGAAGAACAAGATACATATATCATGCATAGATTTTCTGTGTTGGACTTAACAGACAGAATGCTCAGACATTTCATCGGTAATTTTTACAAAACATGGAAATCATGCTGCCCATTCCACATGTAACCAGCCTGGGGCCAAACCCAGCTGCTGTGCAAGAATGTGCATGAGGTCTGATCCAATGCCCATTGAGATCAATGGGATGAGTTTCCCTGATCCTGGTGGGAGCTGAGAAGAAAATGAGAGCAACCAGCGTGAGCCAGAAGGCCAGTGCTGCTAAAGAAAGGGAATTTGCCTCTACCATCACCCCTGTTTTCTGACTGTGAGTAGGGCAGTGGTATTGATGAGGAGCACAGGATAGGAAGGGACTTCAAGACTTCATGCTAGAGTTGGCTTTTCCTTGGCATTTGTGTCAAGGAAGGCAATGTGTGGCTGTACTGCTTCTGGTATCCACCCTGGATCATTCCTAGCCCTTAATTTGTCTTGAGGAGTACAACGCCCATGACACCAGTTACGTGGGCCCAGACAGGTCTGTGGGGATTTTGTGCCTCAAGGATCATACAAAAGGTGTTGCCCTATGAAGTAGTGTCTGTGGACTTCTGAGGAAAGGGTTCAGCTGCCATGGCTTTAGATATCTACAAAAATAAAATCTTAATCCTGTGTCCTGCTATCAAAGCACTGCAGTCATGCAACCATTTGTGGCTGTGAAAAGACTGTGCTGCTGACTTTGCTGTCCCTATGGACTGTGTGACCTACAGTCTCGAGTCCATGACTGTAGACTCTTGACCCCTTGAACTGCCTTGGGAGCCCAGATATCAAGCTTAGTTGTACAGACCTACAGTTCCTCACAGTTAGGTGAGAGGAATGCCACTGCAGGTGTCTGTGGGACTGTAAATTCCTGTGATGATGTGAGCTACTGCAGACGATCAAGAGAGGAGACCAAAGCCTGTGTTAAATAAACCAGCCCTTATTAATTGACTGCCACAGTGCTGGGCCAGTGTGTGTGACAGACACAGCCTGCATTACAGGATGGCAGTGTAAGAAGGTCCCAACTTCTCTGCCTGAAACATGGGTATCCACCATCCCAGCACAGTCTATAGAGATATCACTTGTGTAGGAGCAGTAGTGGAAATTGATAAACATTTTGTTAATTGTATCTCTAGGCTTTATATTCTGATAACTATGTCTGATGGCATAAATCCTAGTGCAGCAGAGCAAATCCAGGGCCACAGCTTGACATCACTCAAACATGGAGAAAATGGAACAGAAGATAGAGTGGTGACTCAGGGATTCTCTGTGAACATAGGATGTGGTTTCTATCTATTTGCAGAACTAGCTGATCAAGAGAGCAGTGTGGCATCTGACAAGTGAATTATTCTTAGTGCAGCAAAGGAATAAAAATCAATGTGTTGTTTCCTACTGTTGAAAGCCTTTTAAAAATATGCTTTTGAACATAGTAAAATATTTAGTGGAGATGACAATAGTTCAAGAAAAAAGGGAAGCACACACAGGAGAACAGCTCAGCTGGAAGATCCCCTAATTTACTCATTTCAGCCACCTACAAAGACAAAATACTTCTTGTAGCAGATATTGTTGCTTAGTTTTATATTTGCTTCTGATACTGGTAGTGAATTCCTGTAAAATGCAGAATGTGTGCAAGATACAGAATGCATCAATATGTCACCATCCGGCACAAGAAGCATCAGGGCAGGACCTGGAAGAGATCCATAACTGAGGACTAGATTTAAATGAGACTTCAGAGCTTGAATCATGACATGTGCAGAAATTAGTCCAGCACTGTGCTGCCAGGCATCCCAGCTCTCTGCTTGGGCTGCTGTGTCATGCTGAACACAAATACACTCTGGAGATACCTCATTTCTGTTGTTCAGGAGATTGGCTCTCTCTTGCTTGGGCCCACAGGACTCCTGAGCTTGCTGAGGCTCTGGATCTCCAGAAATCTTTTGCTAGGTGTTTTTGGAGCATAATTTATCCACAGTAGCAGGTTTGGGTTTCTTGACCTGCAGTGATTTAGGGTGGTACCCAGTTCTGTCTTAACACAACAGCCCATGTAGCCCTCTCCTGGCATGCAGGTGGTCTAATTCTGATCTGGCTTTGTGAGAGTGAGGGCTTGGATCTACATTTTCCTTACCTCAGAAGAACCAGAGATATAAATATGAAGCTGCATTGGATCTGGAAAACATTTTCTCTTGATACTACTAGGAAAGATCTGTGTCTTTTATTTGCTGAATGCATTCCATCAGAGTCTTCTCAAATGCAGATGAAGGGAAGGTGACAGCCCCTTCTTGAAGGAAATGGCCATAAATCAGCAGCTCCATGCTTTGACCAGATATGACCACAGAAGCAGTCACTGCTGAAACATGGGGTTATCTGAGGTGCTGGTAAGAAAAGACCAAAATTTGAAACTGCACAACCACATAGACCTGCTGGCCAACCTCTGCCAGGCTAAAGGTCAGCCTTTCTTCCCTAGGCTCTTCCCAGCCTTCCTGTTGCTCTCTGCAAGCATTGTCAACCTGTGAATAGGGCTAACACTGCAGTTTTCTGAGCGCTCCCTTTCTCTGTAAAATCTGAGTGTCTCATCCTCTGAAAATGTCCTCTCTCCATTGCTCATTACATTTAGCGAGGTGGAGATGCCCTCAGGGCTGGCAGCTGGGTCTGATGGCCTCAGGGCAAGTGTGTCATGCAAATATTCACAGATGACAGAAGAATATCGAAAAGCAATTGCAATGTGCTAAAGCTCCCTCAGGGGCTGTGAACAAAAATAAGATAAAAGGACAATATCAGACCTTTCTCCTGACATTTTGTACCTCAGAAGGGTTGTGATGGAGGAGGAGCAGCCCCTGGTGCAAGTACCTTGGTGGGTTGTGGTTTGGGAAAACTGCTTGTCCAGGGTCCTTTTTCCATCTGCTGTGCAGCCATGCTGGTCACTGTCCCTTCACTGCTTGTCATTTCTCCCTAGACAAGGCTGAGTTGGCCATGGTATGGCAGAGCTGCAAGGCCCTACCAGGCCACCAAAGGAACAATGTCCCAGGGCAAGGCAAAGTCATCACCTCTCAGAAGGGGTTTGGAGTTGTGGTTTTCCTGGGCCCTCTGTTTCCAACTAAGAGAGACCCAGAAGTGAGGTGGTGTGGGGCAGTATGTTTGCATGACTAAGGGAGAAAACAACTGAAGTGTCTTTAATTTTGAAAGAGGGACATGTACAGTGCAAGTTAATTTTCAAGGATTTTTTACTAGTGTTTGGAAAGAGAAGTTCACTTCTGATGGGAGATTTCTCTTCCACTAGGTGTTGAACACACACACAGATCTCTCAAGTACTGTACAGAGAGCCTGGAGGATGAGTTTGATTCAGTTTCTCCATTTCCTTGTGCTTACATGGGTACATAGTGCCCATCCAGGCCCTAGACATCTGTATGAGACTGGCACATCCAACACAGAACTTGGGATAAACCTGTCCCCTTCCGGAGAAGTCAGCCAAGGCAAGGCAGGATATCCTGGTCATTTCAAAGAGCACCACTTGCCTACATTTGGATAGCTGAACCTAGTCAAGGAGGCTGCACTTTTACAATGTTAAAGCTGAGTCAACACATCTGTTCTGGATCTTGACAATTTGAATAATGGGTAGACTGGGATTGTTCTGAAAAGCATATTTATTTTTCTGCATTAATTCCTACTTACTCTGATTTCCTCCTTCATTTGTAGTTCAACTCTTCCAAACACTGCAACACAAATGAAGATGGCTCCTCAAAGGAGCTTGTATTTCTGTAATCTCTGTGTGTTCTTCCTGGATAGCAACACCTAATTGGGCTTATTTTTAGAAACTTCCTTCTCTGAATGTGTGATCTAGTTCATTTCACAGGTAAGGCTCCTCCAGCAGGATTTATGGCTCTGGTCAGGCACACCATGTTCCCTCTGTATTGTTGGAGGAGGGCAGCCCATGCAGGAGCACAATGGCAGGATGAGATCAGGGCACAGACTGGCCAATGGCTGGTGTTGGCTGCAGCACACCTGGTCTTGTTCCCCAGCTGGTCAATTTGCACAGTAACACCATAGTCTTGCCAAAAATATAAATGCTACCAAAAGTAAGGGTTAGAAATATAGTTCTAGAGGTATCATAGAACTATAAAATAGTTTGGGTTGGAAGGGACCTTTGAAGGCCATATAGTCCAACCCTCTGCAATGAGTAGGGACATCTTCAACTAGATCAGGTTGCTCAAAGCCCCATCCAACACTTCCAGGGCTGGGACATCTGCTGCCTCTCTGGTGAACTTGTTCCAGTATTTCACCAATTCCATTGCAAAAAAACTGCTTTATATCTAGTCTTTCAGTTTAAAACCTTTCCTCGTTGTCCCATCACTACATGCCCTTGTAAGAAGTCCTTCTCCAGCTCTCTTGGAGCCCCTTTAGGTACTGGAAGGTGCTATAAGGTCTTCCTGGATAGCAATCCCAGCTCTCTCAGCCTGTCTTCATAGGAGAGGTTCTCCAGCCCTCTGATCATCTTTGTGTCCTCCTCTGGACCTGCTCCAGCAGGTCCATGTTGTATCCTGAGTAATTCCTCCAAGTGTTGGCAGGGTCAGCCCTCACAACATCTTCACACACCCCTGTGTTCAGATGACTTTGCCATAGGTCAGTGTGTATGGGAGGAAGAATTCCAGCTGTCCTTTTGCTTTGCGGTGTTCATACTACTGAAAGGTTAATGGGGCTGAATACCTCCCTGATCCTCAAATACATGGGGAAAACATGGGGAACAGAACTAGTGCCTTTGAAATTTAGAGCGGGAGGAAGGCTGGTCAGCCACCAGCATCTGTTCTCAGCGGGGCCGGCTGCGTGAGACTGGCAGTGTCTCCTCCAGCCCTCCAGCTGCTCTGCAATGGTACATTTCTAAAGTGGGAACAGCTTCTTCATTTCCATGGGCCCAGATGTCACTGTCACTCCGCACCATAACTTTCCAGGTTGCACTGCAATTTCCCAGCCTCAATTCCTACATTTGTCTCAGCATTTGCACGCTAGCATCCAAATTAATGCCTTGTTCTTTTGAAGACCCTGATGCCTCTTTCTTCTTTCTCTTCTTCCTCACTCTAAGAGCACAGGTTCGTCTATGCCTTAGAATCAACCCTCAGTTGCTGATTACTGGTCAGATGGTGCTGCCACTCCATGGACAATTATGGAAAATTGGTGTCAGGAGATTTTTTTTCCCCTGAGGTCTGTTGAGGTCTGCATTGTCCCAGGAAACATGTTCACAATGCCATGTCCAGCAGAAGGTCCAGCTAGTCCCTTCTCAATCTCCCCACTCCACTTCAATGGCCACCTGAACTGTGCCTAGTCTTACTTGCTGGATGTCTTCTTCTTGCATTAATACCCTGGCCAGTTTAGATATTCGAGATCCTGCAGTGTCTCCTGAATTACCTGTAGTCTTGTTAGTTATATCTGCCTCTCTGCTTTTTTTTCTAGGATGTTTGACTTAACTTTCTCGATGATCAGATGTAATAGTCTACGTGACATGGAGAAGTTCCAGTGACTTTTCCCACCTCACTTTTGTGATCTGGTATCTTCTGAGTTACACAATCTCCCCTGCTGGTAACATCCAGCTCATCACTCCCCCAAGGTAAAAATCTGCTTAGGGAGCTGCTCTCATCTCAGATGCACAAACCTCTTCTGGCACAAGTGCAATGGGAAAGTCAGACAACAAAGTTTCCTGGAGCCAAATGGGTGTCATTCATTCCTGCCATGTCTTGCTGCTTTAAGCAATATAGCAAGATCAGAACAGAGAATTTAGGAGCAAGTTTAGAAGTTGTCTGAAACTGTTCCTACAGGCAAGCAAAGTTAATAACTGTGCATGGAAAAAATAGATACAAAACATTGAACTATTTTGCCTAAAATAAAAAAAAAATACTTTTCAGCTTCCCTCTTTCAACCCCATCCCTCACTTTTAAATATGTTTGTGGTTTGCTCAGCTGTTGGAGCTGTGCACGTGGGGTATCCAAAGCAAACATTCAAGACACCCATGGTTTCTGCTGCAGCCCCCTGATGCAAAAGGAGCCTGAGTGCATGGCCCTTTACCATGCACAGTCCAGATGCATGAAAAAAATTGACCTTTTCTTTACTCTGCTATTTTCTTTCTACCCTGAAATTCTTTCCAGGCTTTAGTCACTTGGGACCACACCACTTTGCTGGACTGAGTGAAGACTCCAGAATATGGTTCCTGATTGTAAAGAATCTTGGTATTTGGGTTTGTTCTTTTTCTCTTCTGTGTATGTATTTGGTGCATGCATGTGAGCATGTACTGGTACCTCCATGGGGCAGGGAAGGAAGAAAATACGCAGTGTCCAGTGAATTTCTGTAAGGTAATGGTTTAATGTCCTGGCTCAGCAATTCTTTTGACCAGGCTCTACTGACCAGCTGTTCAAAGCCATTTAGACACTGGGCATCTCAACACAGGGCATCTCAGCATTTGTCTCAGGCTGACTGAGGACTGGGCAAGACCTGTAGAGACTTATCCCTCCATGGTTATTATTTGCAAAGATATTGGCTTTTGCTGCTGATATAACTTAGCCCTCTGTGACTAAACATTTTTTATGTTTTTGAGAATTTCTATTATTCCTCTTGGTGCCCTTTACAAGAGTCCCCTTTCTGCTCTCTGATTTAGCCTCCTCCTGTTAAGTCTTTAGGCAGAAGAAATTTCACTGCTTTAAACAGTGGGAAAGACTTAGACCAGGTTTAATCTCCTGCACTGTCATTACACTACAGTAATGCAAAAGTGCATTGCAGATATTCCTAGTAAAATACATTCACTTTCAGGCTTACTTTTTGACATAATCAAGTGTAGCATCTCAGCGTTTTACCCAGTAAAACTCTTTGCTAATGTTCTGTTAAAAGTACTTTGAAAGTTTCATTGCGTATCTGAACATTTCTGAGTGAAATATATCTACCTCAACTATATAAAACCTTTAATTTTTACAAGAAACTATCTGCATACTCTGACTTGTTCACTTATGAGGATAGTTAATTTTTCTCCCTCTGTCTCAGCCATTTAAGTCCCAGAAAATCCATTACAGAAACTTCTTCCTTTCACAAGGACACATTTTTCATTGTTATTTTCCCTGAGCTATGAACAGGTACTGGGAGCTTGGAAGAAATGTCCATTGGTTACCTGAAATCTCCTAGTTTTCCACAGCTCTATTTTCCAATCTCCTTTTCGCAGATGAAAAGAAAATATCAGAGCAGAAGAACCTCTTCTTCCACAGTGGTCAGATCAGTGCTCCTCCATTAACCAGGCAAAAGGTGATGGTCTATTAGCTACCTGACTGACATACATTGCCCTGATAGAAAGGATTCAGAAGCTGCAGGGTTGAGTATTTCAGGGCTTTATCTCTTATGTTTGCCTGTCCAGTTCTGATTTGAGTCCTGTGCAGATTCTGAGAGAACTGGACATGTGAAAGTGGGATTCACCAAAGACAACAGGGAGCAATTACCTAAGTTAGCCTGCAGAAAATGGCAAGCGGCCTGCAAAGAGATAAAGACACTTAGCTGTAGTAGTACCTGCTCACACCTGGAATTTGTAACCACAAACTCTTTCCTGGACATTGTGTCCAAGCTACTCTTTTGGCAGAAAACACCACTGAGAGATGCCCATTTGCCTTTGCATACAGTAGCTCAGTGTTTGCAGAACACTTCTGGAAAGTGAGAATCTGAAAAGCAATTCCCTCCATTTCCTAGAGAGGGGCACCTGAAGATGACCCCTCACTGTGCAAGAGCCTTGTGAGTATTTGCTACACATTGGAGAACTGCTGCAGTAGGAAAAAGACACTGTGCCTTACATAAAAACATCCCTCAAACCAGCAGGGAAAGCATTTGAACTGGGCTCTGGCATGTTTAAGACTGGGCTCTGGCATCTCTTCTTCTTCTTTCTATGTTGCCAGAAACTGTGTTCCAGAGTTTGCTGGCTTGGAGGATACCTGAATAGAGGTTTTCATGACTCATCTCTGCTAAGTAATCTCCCACATGATAAAGGCGTTTTAACCCCAGGGTTTCATGTGTTGCCCCAGTACTGAAATCTAACTAGCCCATCTTTGCTAATAGGTCTTCTCTATCTGCTGTAGACTTATGTGCTACTCCATTAGCCTGTGTTACATCTGCTCTCTCTTTCTCTCAGCTTCAGCCATGCCAAGATCATTCCTCTGATTTCCCAAGGTTGGTTTTGTAAAAAAGAAAAATCTTTTACAGAGATGAGTTTATAACAAGTGGATCATCATCCTTTTGGCTTTCTTCCTTCCTCATCAGTGGGATTCCCAAAGGTCCACCACTCAGGAGTGACAATGCATTTAAAGCCTTTTGAGTGTTAGCTGACTGCCATGCTCCTGTGCTGGCTCCCTGCCTTCACAGCTCATGGGGCCATGGGAATTCCTCAGTGACCGGGCAGGAAAGGCTGATGGGTTTAATTTGCTGTGTGTTTATTTTACACTGTCTGTGCCTATCAGGTGGCAAGAGGCACCCAGTAAGCCAGAAGAAAAGTGCACAAATGAACAAAATGCCATCAAAATGTAACATTTGAGTTAATCAGGAGCCACCCTCAGTGACAGGATTATAGAAATACCTGCAATGCCTCAAATAAATCTTCATTACATCTCAAGCCAGTGTCTTCCAGGGCAAGTGCTAATGTAAGATAAAACTAATGGTTAAGATATTGGCAAGAAAATTCATTCCTGCTCAGGACTTCTCTGCTGAGATGGCAAGAGCTCTTAACATTGGAACCTCAACCAATACAGACCTGGAGTCAGTCTTTTCCCAGTGCAGATCACTGAATACACAACATTATAGTCACTCCATGGGGATGGCTTGTAATGCTGACATGAATCCCTACTAGTGGCCAGGCTGGGATGGGACTCCTGGCAGGGGTGAGAGTGGCAGAGGGACAAGGGACTCTCTGCCCCATGGCCAGCTCCAGGACACTGCTATCACTGTGGCAGCCACAGGCTCCTGCATGCTGCTCACAGACCCAACACATGACATGGGATTAGGGGCTGCTTGTGATTCCATGCCTTGACTTTGCATCTGGAAGGGGATCTCATGGTTCTCCAGTTGATTTTTCATAAACAAAAGCCTTCATTTGATTCCTTTATCATTTCCTGAGAGGGCGCAGTGGTGTCCATCCTACTTGTGGCTGTCAGTCAGTGCTCTGATCTGTGCAGGAAATCTGCATTGAACAACACGTGAATGAGTGCTGCTAATATATGCATTGCTGGTCCCCACAGGCACCAGCAGATGTTATAATTACTTATCTTTGGGAGATTGAGTTGCACATGGTGTTCTTCTCCAAAGATCAGAGAACTTTCCTATTGCACAGTAGCTCTGCTTGGGTAAAAAGGAGGGACAATGCACAGGGCTGCTCTTAGACCTGGACACAGAGAAGAGCTGAAGACTCTTTTTTGTGTTGAAACCTCAGTAACATCCAACTGAGATGTTTGCTGTGGGCTTGCCAGGCACTATCACAGCAGGGAGAGCTGTGACTCATATGAGATCAGATATTCAGAGCATTGCATACACTCAGCTTCCCAGAGACCAGGGACTGGTCTGCAGCAAGTGCTGTGGCTGCTCCCTGTGTGCAAGGGTCTTCACCTTTCTCTTTGCTCATGCTGCAGACCAACCTCAGGTCAGTTTGGGACCAGTGTCCGCTGATCTCTCTGGATAGAGATGCCAAATCTTGTGTGTTTGCAAAACCCTTCCCACCCTGGAGGCTCTCAAAGGATTGATGGGACAGCATTTTATTTCTTGCTTAAAAGAAGCCAAAGCCTGAAACCCTGAAGGAGGTTTCATGCAGATCTTACTTTACTATCATACTTTTGAGAGTGGGAGCTGTGCTCCTTGAAGCCCAGGCATCCCCTCTCCCACTGGGATGGGGACCGGCCATGGCAGTGGGATTTTTACCCCTCTTTGCTCGCAGAGGAGAGCAGAGAGATCAAACTCTGAGGAGGCAGAGAGGAAGTGATCCTACTGCCTGCTGGGATTTAAACCTGGTCCTCAATAAGGCAGGAGCCTTTTAGCAGGCCTACTGACTTTTATTTCATGTGTGCTGTACTTTTATGAAGGGAAAGCATGAGAGTGACTCACCTGCTGCCAGAGGGAGGGACAGCCACACCACCGGGGCACATGGACACACCATCATCTGCAGCCACTGCTCACCACTTGCCAATTTGGTACAAGTTCTCATTCTGATGTTAACAGGGGCTGTGGTTGTTCACAGCATTGCCTCCAGTCACAAGCCAGTCGGGAAGGCTTGCAGGGAGGGTTCTTCTCCTTGGATGGCCTGACACTGCTGGGCAGGCTGAACTGTTTTCCAGAGAACAGGGACAAAACTCAAACATGTGATGGTGTTGGACTGATTTCCCTAGGAAAATACTCTGCTTGTGAACAAAAATCTGATCTCAAGCATAAAAGTGGGTCACGTAACTGAAATATATGTATGCCTGGTGGATGGATAAGTTGAGGAGAGGGAAGATGACTCCCGTATCCTCAGAGATAATGGTATTGCCTAAGAAATATCCCCCTGCTGCTCCATGGAAAGAGAGGGTGTGTCAGCACTGAACTGTGCCTTGCAGAGATTCTGGGCATTCAGGCAGAGACTCTGTGACTGTGCTGGAGGAGAGCCCTGCTCAGCATCCAGTGAGGATCTGCTGGCCACCTGCCCTCTGCCCTTCTTCCTGTTTCCACTTTCTTTTAGTGGCCCATTAAGCACATTAGTTTCTCCACACTGACTGTCAGTCACTGGCATTGCCACAAGGGTGTCACCACCCATTACAGGGTATACTTAAACATTTGCCCCTCCATGGACCAGTGTTCTTTTCAGAATTGTGAGGAAACACCTACACCCAGCTGGGATCCACCATCCAGGACCCTTTTCTGATGGCAGGTGTAAATACACCACCTTTCCCAGACCTCACCAGAGCTTCTGCTTTCCTTTCCAAATTAATTTCTCCTTTTCAGTGATAACACAGAGACTGAAGCTTTGGTGCAAGAACTGGGGGAGCCAGATTTGCTGAGTGAAGTGATTCAAATACATGCTTGCTCACCAGTTAGTCCAGTGGGAGTTGGTGGGAATTCCCATCACTATTCCTGAAAATGGGTCTGCTATGCAGCAAGGAACTCAGACTCTGATCAGATAGAGAGAGCACCACTGCAAATATTACTGTGATCTAGTGGTCAAGGTAAGTAGGTGGCTGACAAACCTTGTTGTGCATTTTGCATTAAATATTTAGTACATAAAAAAAGGAAATTGTTTTCTGGAGCAGAGTGCCCCTTCTCTTTGGTGAGTGGCTTGACTGCTAAACCGTCAAAGTCATCATTTTTCCCTTGCTGCATACACTGAGATTTCCTTGCTTTCTGCAATCTGAATGAAAAAGATTGTCCTGTCAGAGGTAACTTGTGAAATATTTCACTGGGGAATACCAGAATAGTGTTATCCAAACACTGCTTTTTGGTGAGCTAATGGGATTTTTGCAGGTTTTTGAGTTACTTCATGATGTAAGATTGCCCTAAGACAAATGGAGTAAAATGGTCTTTCTTCTAAACTGCCCCACCCTATGAAAAATAAAGGTGTTAATATGGCTGTTTTCCACTCAGCTTGACTATGTAGTTTTGGTGTGAATTCTGAGCAGCTAAAGCCACAAGGAGATCCCACAGCTTGATGGGAAAGATAGATGCCTCCAGCTGCAGCACAGGGCAGTATTTAACAGCAATTCTAATTATCCAAAGGGGTTGCTGAGAGAGGCTACTGTGTCTTCTCTACTGCATTAAGCCCTTAAACGAAGGTTGAAGTCTGAAGATTGCCTACCATTTATTAGAGGGTAAGAATCAGCATATGGGTATGAAGACAAGGAGACAGAGGGTGCAGGGCTGGGAACCACTCCTAGGGCAGGAAGGTACAGAAGAGGAGGAATCACAGGGATGAAGTTATAGCTCAAGGAAGGAAGTGTACAGCCAACAGGCAGGGTTAGGGATGGGCTGTTACAGGGAACACTGCACTGGAAAATAACATAATTGGGTCTTTCTGTTTTAAAGAAAAATACAGTGTCCTCTGTGTAAGTCCATGCTGGTACGCCCTTGTCTGACCCTGCTCTGAACCTGGGTGTGTGACCAGACATTATCTGGTGGGGGCCTTGTAGAAGTCTGTTGTAAATACTGTTTGCAGGAGATATTCCTACCAGAGGAAGAAGAGTTGTGCCAGGACCAGAAGTGGGGGACAAAGCCCTGTTGACAGAGAGGAGTGGAGGGAGTGAAGGCAGAACTATGGCTGCCCAGCTTCCACACCTCAGGGCCACCCGTGCAGCACAAACTCACCTTCCCTGTGTGCACCCCAGTGCTGCTGTTCTATCTGTAATTCGTTTTGCATGATTAGCTTGACATGATGTAACCCCCGTCCTTATGACTCAGCAAGCCAAATATAAGCATCAAATGACTACAGAGTCATCTGATTTACAGGAGTATCACTTATAACAGCTCATTACCGAGCCAGCAAAGTATCCACAAGCCAGTGGAGAGCAGATCGGAGAGCTTATGAAATCAGATTTTGGGAAGACTTTCCTAGTCAGGCCTGCAAAACCACCTACTTGCAGCTGATAAGCAAAATCATCCTGCTTTACCTTTTAGGTTTTCCCTTCTCACTTCAGCTTGGCTCAGGAAGCCAAGCTGTACCAATCAAAGCCACCTAAGGAATGGTCTAATGAGGCTGTTTAAAACCAAGTGGAAAAGAAATCTGACTGAGAGCAAGGGGATGGAAGTAAAATTTTCCACCAACAGAGTGTGAGACCAAAGGACCTGCAGCTCTGCTGATGGGAGAATTTGCATGCAGCATCTCTGCATCTCTGCAGCATGTCCTTTCACAAGTCAGTTGGTGGTCACAAACTCCAGTTGGCTGTGAAGTATATTGTCCACATACAAACTCTCTGTATTTATTTTATTACTCAAAGGGAGCCAGATCACCAAAGGTTTTTATTCAATCATCCTACTGTGCTTTACAGATCACTCCTAAAAATGCTAGATAGGGTCAGTGACTTGGGTGGGTAGTTCAGGCAAAGATGTTTTCTGACTTACTAGAGTTAGAACTAGAGCCCTAGGATATTCTAGGCACTAAGTTTGTGTTATTTGACTGTAAAGCATCAGTTTGACATCACCTGTCTTTAATCAAAGTTAATAAAGGAAACAGAGACATTTGAAAGTGAAATTCCACTGGCATTCAGCTCTTGCCTAATCTGATCCCCACTGCCACATTCATTTCTCTTTCTGGGCTTGTGCAGGTCTGCCTGTGCCCTGAAAACAGGAATTTAGAGGGATGAGGCTCCAGCTGCTCTCAGAGAGCTTGTACTTATGGATACAGAAGACACATGCCCAAAGCCCTTCTGCACATGGTACAAAGCAAGCACCTCTCTAGCAGGGTAGTTCCCCAACCTCCAGGCTATAGGATACTTGGGATAAAGGTTTTCCAGGAGCAGAGATGGGCAGCTGGATGGCTGCAACTCCAGTCACTTGCAGTCAGAGAGGAAACAAAAGGGTTTTATGCCAGATCTCTGGGCTATGCCCAGTCTGTTACTGCTTCATCTTTGTGATAGCCATGCTCCCTACCTGCACATCTCTTTCTAGTCAACAGCAGATTGCTATAATCCAGAATGTTTTGGTATATGGTAATCCACAGGTATTTTTCATTCTCCCTCACTCTTTTTATGCAAAACTGCCATGGGAGACATGTGACAGTCAGAACCTCTTGGGCTTTGCTCATGTATGACTGTTGTTTGTATTTAAAAAAATAACCCTGAAAGTGCTTTGCCAAGTTCACATGATTTATTGCTTCAGGATGAGATTTTCTGTAAGTCTGTGGAATCCTCCAGGATCAAAGCAGCCTAGCAAAGGTAAGGTGCTGTTATCATTACATCTTCAGTCACCTTATTTTCCCCATGGGAAGAGGTAATTGTGCATGCAGTTTGTGTCTGGAGGCAGTATATTCCACAGAAATGCCACTTATTACTGCATTGCTTTTCATCTGCAGAGGGGAAAAGTGATGTGAAAATGCCTGGAGGAGCAGAAATGTGGTAATATGAATCTCATTTTACCATGCCTAAAAGAACCTCACGCAGACAAGGGGTTGATAAAAGAGAGTCAACACTGAATAAAAATTCCCAATTAGAGCCCTATTGAAAGCAGCATTTCCACAGTGAGATGCATTGGCTCTCCCTGCCTGTGCTGGTGTGTGCTTGCTTGGCTCTTCTATAATCTATCTGTACGTCTCTCATCCTGAAGCCACTGATTTCCTTCCAGGTACCACTTCCAACAGTTGGATGGCCAAAAGCACTGGGTGTGGTGCTGGGTAACTGGTCAGAAGTCATTGCTATAAGTCAGTGCTATAAGGCATGGCACTGTAACTTCCCAGTCCCAAGATAAAGAGTTTTTAGCCATGGAGTGATGGCAATTCCTAGTGGGTCGTCGTAACTGTAAATGGAAATATCCCTGGGTTAGCCCTCAACCCAATGGAAGCTGAAAGCGCTCAACAGCTCTGCCCCTGCTTGAGGCAATCTGAGGAAAGAAGTCTCATTTTCAGTGCTGGGTTTGAAAAGCAGCATACAGGTGGAAAGAGGGCATGTAGTTGATGCTGTGGGGGCCAAAATTTCAGGGAGTGCTGGAAGAGTCCAATTTGTGAGGGTTGTCTGCACCTCACAGGCTGGGGCACAGCCATGGTTTACACCAATCATCACAGCCCTTGTGCAGGGGCAGGTTTTTAAGACCATCCCTGGCTGAGCAAGGGGCTCATCCCAGGGTGGACAGCCTGGGATTTGTCAGCCCTCCATTTGTACCATCCACTGATGGCACTGTGTATCAGTTGTTTTATTTACTCCTTGCACTGCTGAAGCCTGTGGGCAAGTCCTCAAGCAGGGATATGGTGTTGCAGGTTTACTTTCACCCTTTCTGTCCTGAGGTTTGTCTCTGCAGCACATTGTGATTTATTTGCTTTGCTTTTTCCATCTCATTTTGTTTGAGGGGGTAAAGCATAAACACCTTTTGCAAAACTGGACTCTACATCTATCCCCTCAGATCATGTGGATCTTTGCTCTCCACCTCCTTTCTCTCATCACAGAGCCTTATCAGCAGCAAGGCAGACTGATAAACCAGGGCTATGCCATTGGGGGCTGTGTTATGTGAGTCTTGGCCTCACACACACAAACACACGTGTCAAGCAGGAGGCAGCAGTGAAGCTGCCAGTGAGCTGAAAGGGACCTCCAGGCCTCTCAGTGAAGAACTGGGCTTTTAGGAACCCCTTTGCAATCAGCCTCTTCCTCCTCCTAATAACAGCATGTTTCTAACATCTGATCTTCCGCTCAGCAAATTCATGTCATCTGCTCTGACTGAATTATTTCTGATTTCACCCAGTGTAAACTTCTACTGGGTCATTTATAACTGCCCTGTCACAGGGTGCCATATTATATCCTGCTGTCAGAGTGAGCACTCTTGATTTATTGGGAATGACTCCACTAAGAAATAACTTACTTTCATTCAGGGGAAAAAAAATATACATTTTCTTCATCCTCTCAAATTTTATCACAGCATCATCAAAAATAAGGGCTGAAAGGGATTTCTGAAAGTCATCCAGCCGTGGAGCAGAGCCAGGACAGATTGAGCATCTAAACCCCTTTGGACTCTACTTGGCCCCAGTGTAAGGGCACAGCCACACAGTCACAACACTGCAGTGCAAAGTTTGTTCTGTAGTAGGCAATTGGCAGAGCTTGTCTCACCTTTTGTTTCAGGAGCACCAGAGCAGACCTCCATTTGTACCAATGAAGGTTGTGTTTTACTGTCTTCTGAAAGCAAATATGTGTCTCTCAAATACACTCCTGAAGGGGAGGTTTTTGCTGGAAATGCTTGTTGTCCTGAGACAATACAAAAGCAGCATCCACGTCTGCACATGCAGAGTCCTGGTGGTCACAGGGGTGTGGGAGCAGCAGGCACAGTGGTGTTTGACCAGCGGTGGTTGCTGGAGGAGCAGATGTGGCAGGAGGGAGGTCTCACTGGAGGGAGAGGTGCTCTCTCCCCTTCATCTCAATCATCCCAGAAGGACCACTATCTTTTCAGTAATAGATATACTGCCACAGGGTTGTACCATCAGAGATGTACTCAGCAAGTCCATTGGGCATCCAGGAAATGTGCTGTGAGCAGCCAGGTGGTGATTCCCACTGTGAGGGCCTGTATGGAGAGATTGGTGCCCATGGTACCACTGCTTCCCATGCCAAAACATAAATCTGCTTCTTCCCACAGGAGGATAAAGGTATTTAAAACAGGTACTGTGCTTCTAGTCAGGTGTGTGCATCTTTCCAACACCAGGTTTCCAAGCAGATGTATTTTGTAGTTTCTAAAACAGCTGGGTGGGAAGCTGTGGGTTGCCAGCAATACTGCTGCATGAATTCCTCTTTCAAATGTTTATTTATTTTGCCAGTGTCCTTAATGTGTCCTTGTTATGGGTGTAGCTTTAGTGCCAATAAAAATTTCAGCAAGGGCACTGATCCTATGATAAATTGCAAGAATAGTGGGTGTTTTTCAACTGGTACTTGAACTTAAAACCTAATCCTGATTTACAGCCTTGTTGATCTCCTTTGCTAGCTCTGTGTCTTTCCTCCTTCCTTGGGAGGACCTGGTCTGTGAGTCAGTAAGTGCTGTGTGCTGGGAGTGGTAACATGGCTCTGCTGTAGTGACAGCTGGTGATACATCCAGATGATGCATGTTCTGGTGATCCCAGGAATCTTTCCCTGGAGTTTGTCCAGGGACAAGTCCTTTCTGAGCAGGGATTCACTCTTTTCCAAAGTTATGTCTTGCAAAAAGTGGAGTCATGAGGAACATGGACATAGGACAAAATTAAGGAGGGACAGTTGCTTGAGTCTGCTCTTCATTTAGTCCATGGAAACAAACATTCTGGCCTCAAGTGAGAGGCATTGTTGCTCTCGCTCACTTCTGCGGTTTCTGGATCAAGAATATTTTTTTATCTGCAATTTAATATCTACACAGAGTGCTCGGATCACACTGGTCATTGCATTTAGTAACATGCTGCTGAGAGAGAAGGCTTTGCAGTCTGAAGCACATTTAGCAAAGTGTGTAAATGTGGGGAGGGGGAGAAAATCCCTAAAGGCAGCACTTGTGTAACTATGTACATAAAAATTTAAGCCACTTCAATAAAGTACACAAAATAGTTTGCAGTCTGTCTTCAAACCTAGCTGCTCTGCTGTGATTTCTAAATAGAATATGATTAATGTTAAAAATAATCCAATAGATGAATTCTGTCTTTTGGATTGTTTTTACCAGGTCAAAGGCCATTATTGCAGTAATTGAATAATCCCACAGACCTTTGCTCCAGACATTCACTATGGAAACTAAGCAATGAGAACTGGCTATTCTATTTTTCAGTCATCCAGACAGCATTCTAATGGAAAGAAAAGTCTGATGCCGTTAAAAGCCCCTCTAAAAGCAGATTATGGGAAAAAAATAGATGCTCAAATGAGATGTAGGCTGGTGATTCACTTCAAAATACTGTAAATGTTAAAGACACTGATAATCACTTTGGCCAGAATGCAAAGACAAAGAAATGCTTTTTTCCCCTGTGTTCTCTAGATTGAGAGACAAGGGGGTGGGCTGTTTTCTTTCCACAAGACCAGGGAAAAGCACAGATTTTTAAAGTAGAAACCAGGGTATTGTTCTGAGAGTGTTTTGAGACTCTCAGATGAAAAATACTCTGTTGTTAGAAGTTTTATATGTCATATTTAGACAACAGGGTTTAATAATTATAGGATAGAATTATCCAGTGACTCCAGCTGGGATTGTGACAGTGTGCCAAGTATTATATACACATTGTGCAGTGAGATGTAAACACAGCAGGGACACCTCAACTCTGAGTAGACTTGTAACTTATCACTGTTTATTTCACCTGTTTTTACGACCTTGCAAATCCATTGACTCCAGTTGAGATGCTCTTGACTTACCTCAACTTTGGATGGAGATGAATCATAGGCAAATTTTGTAATTCTTTTTTTGTCTGAGAAAGGGGCATCAAAAAGGTAACTTTTTTGTCTGAAGTCACAGGAGTAAGCTATGGAAGATGTGGCATTGACTAAACACATAAGACTTTTTTTCTTCCTCTAAGAAATGTGCTAAGCTCATTTCAAGATGAGTGAGAGCCAGAAACACCCAGGTATTGTTTGGTGGTGAGCCTCCAACACTTCTCCATCCTCTTGGAGTTTTCACTCCAGTGTTCTGGCAGGTTCTCATCCTCTGTGGTCCTTTCATAACCAAGAAAGACTGCAGATACTGAGAGATCCAGGGAAAGCAACCGCAAACTGAAATGCAGACATGAGGCATAATCCAAACCTTGGACCACGCAGGGCTGCCAGTGTAGCACTCATCAGGCTGGTGACTGAGCCAGCCAGGTTCAGTTGCTAAAACATAATTGAATTTGCTTGCAGAATTTAACCTTTAGAACTCCAGCAGCTGCTCCCCAGGTCCTTTGAGAGGCTAAGCAGTCAGCATTTAAGATCCCAGATTTGAAGCATTGCAGATTGTTTTGTTCTGTGTCTTCAATAACCTAAAAAAAGCTAAAGGTCTGCTGAATAGGTGCAGCAGCATTACCAGGAGAGAACCATTTAAGATCTGGCACAGGGAAAAGCATAAGTTTAAAAGACAAGCCTATCAGTCTTTAATGACATTATATGGGGACTGAGTGGTCATCTCATCATTAAGCAATCCTTAATGCAACATGCCCTGAATCTATAATTAAAGCAGCTTCCACCTTTATCTCACATGCTAAATCTTGATTTCTCCTAGTTCTTGCAAAGCCTCACTCCATTTTAAAGGTACACCTGATATATTCTTGAGCCTTGAAAGGACCCATCTTGAGTAGCCTAATGGCAGTGTGAAGGGCTCACTTGGAGGTGAGAATAAGAAACTCAGATCTAAAGTGATGTTTCCTACTGACTGGGTTTCAGCTAAATAAACCAGGTTCCAACAGAATGAAGTATCTTTATCAACTGTTGTTACCCACCATCTCTTGCTGCCGTGTGGCTACTGTCTGCTCATACTCTTTCCCTATGGAGAAATTAATCTTTGCTCTTTCTTCAAAAACTCATCTCTCAACACAGAGGCCCTTCAGATCTCTCGGGAGCCTCCTTGCTTTCTCCCCTGTTGAAGTCTCTCCCACCATAGTCATTGTAAAACTCTCCAGCAGCACCTGTCGCTGGATAAAGCAACTCCATGAAAAAATAATTGCCTACATTTCTAGAAATTCCAGCTTGGAAGCACTTACTTGGGACTAATGGCTGCCAAGACACCCCAGAGAAAAGAGAAAGAAGGAACTTAAGGTCCTAAAGGGCAAATTCTCCCTAGAGCAAAGGTAGCAGGAGTTGAGTTATGCCAGACCAAGCCCTCTGCCTCTTTCTTGGGCAACTGTGAAATTGTTCTAAATGGACAGTAAAGACAATTATCAGATAATTTCCTTGTGGTCCAGGCCCTGACCAACAATTTAGCATTTTCTTTCAGTTCGTAACTGTATCCCAGGTCCCTGCATGACTTTTGCAAGTCACTTAGACTAAACTTCCTCTCAAATTCCCAGGTTTCTATCCACTGAGTTAGGTCAGTATGTACTGACCCTGCAGCAGTCCAGCTCTGCCTCAAGGCCCAGACTGTGCAGTCCTCCCTTTCTCCTGATGACTTCCTTGCTTATTTAGATATATTTGGACTGGGTGGCAGACACTGTCTTCAAAGCAGCATCCACCAAAGGCAAGTTCCAGCGTCAATCTGGGGGGTCTAACACAGCTCCAATGACAACACAATTGTCATAAACTAAAGATGGTAACAAAACTTTTCATGTCTATGCAAGAAGTGCATGCAGCACTTTATCTCTTTGCAGCAGATAAACTAAGTAAGCCTTAGTTTCCCCCCAAATACTGAGCTTTAAGTGTGAACCAGGCATAGTTTCCACAAAACAGTGATTTATCTAATCATGTAGCCATAAAGCAGAACCATGTTGACAGCTGTCTCAGCACAAAGAGACAAACATGTCAAGAGTTTCTCCTAAAGTAATAGCAAAGTTTGGGCTGTGACTGTGGGAACCATGTTGTCTTCACTGAGAATTCAGGACAACTACTGTGATTTCATAGCTCCTCTTTTATGCAAAGTCAGAGGCATTTGCAGGCAGGTGAGCTGAGGGCATCTTTCTAAATGTGCCAAGTGTTTTACAAATAACTCCTGAGACCTGCAGCCAAGTCCAGCTGAGCTCTCCCTGCCTGCAGTTGGAGAAGGCTTTATGTGCACTGTGGCTGCTGCCCAGATCCTTTAGGTTACATCCAGTGGGTGAGAAGGGCTCAGCCCTGGGGTCTGGGTGGTCCATGGCACAAACTACAGGCTTTTCACAACAAAGTAATACCACAGTAGGGTCATCCTTCTCCTGTTCACTGTGTTCAATTTCTGCACAAATCCCAGGCTTGGAAGCCAGAGGAGCTTCATGGCATGGTCTGGCTAGAGAGGGTAAAGAAGACCCACTGCTGAGGGGACACTTGGGTGGTGACTGTGGAAAGGGAATCCTATGATCTATTAGTACTGACTGTGGCCCTCATCATGCCCTTCACAGTCTTGCTGGGGAGCCCAGGGAGCTGAAGGGAAGCCACCCACTTGAGGGCACTGCTGGAGATGAAGGGGAGAGTTGAATGTTTTAAGCAAAGGTTGCATTTTGTTCCTCTAACACATAAAGGCATCACAGCTAAATGCAAACAGACCCCAGAGCAGTATTTTTGCACCTCACTCTTAAATTAATGGGAATTAGACATTAGGCAGCTAAATACACTTCTGGCTCTAACCCTAGTTTTGTAATGCATCCCGTGTCCCATTAAGAAGTAAAACTCATTAAATGTCCCAGAGCCTCTGAGAAAAAGGTGACTGATATGTTGGTAAATTGGAAATGCAGTTTGCTCCATCTTCAGCTACAGAACTGTGTCCTGCATCTGACATTGCTTCATTGTACTAATGTTTTTCTTTTTCAGAGGTCAGGTTCCCAGAGAATTGGAGTCACATATAAATCAATCTGTCTTACATGTCACTTTGTTTTTATCTTATTAGATTGAACTGGAAGTTAGTGTTTCAGGAAAGAGCTTTCAAATTAATACAGAGCTTGAATTAGTATTATACTGCAAACTAGTGGGAAGGAGTAAAGTTCTCCCTGACTGGCAGCCAACAGCCACTTAAATTAAGGATGAATCAAACTTTTTGCCAGTTTCACAAAATGTCAACACATCTGTCTGAATTATGAATTAGGGATGCTGAACTTAAGTAGAAAAAAAGCACAAAAAATGGTCAAAACCAGATCTGTATCTCCAGTTTAGATGCAGAGGACTGAACTCCTTTACTCCTACTTTTATGGGTTTGTCAAAACAGTGTTGAAAAGCATCTCTGCTTAAGTAACTTAAATGCTCAGTAGAATACTAACAATCCTGGAATCCCTCAGCAATTTTGCATTAATTTAGGCTTTCCTTCGTTGGTTTGCTTACACTAAAACTCCAGCTTGAAATGGCAGTGTTGCTCTATACTGAAAGAACTTGTGATCTTCTCCCTTACTGTGAAGTGTTGTCTAAGTTGTCTCAAGTAATGAAAAAAAAATTTAATAGCAGTTTTAATTATAATGTATATACTAATGATATATGTGTATATAATTTGATTATAATTTCATTATAATAGCCATTACCAGCCCTGTAGGTATCATATAGTATGAGTAGGCTTCAAAGCATTTCACAAAGGGAGTAAACATATAATTAGCACTGTTTTACAAATGGGGAAACTGAATCAAGAGCTGGCATGGTCAGAAGAAGGCAAAAGGTTATCACCAGGCACTGCATCTCAGTCCTCTGGGCCCAGCTCCAAGCTCAGGCTCCGGGGTTGGTTGGATGCTCTGGTGTCTTTCTGACAGCATAAGCTAAGCTTGGTATTTTGGAGCTGTAACTTCTTTTTCAAAAGCTCCTTTTCCCTGCTTCTCCCCTTAAAATCCTAGACAATATCTGCCTCCAAAAAAGATGTTAGGCAATACAAGTGGCCAAACTGTCTATCTTTGGCAATCAGTCAAAACAAGACGTTGTGATGGAAAGCTTATACACCTTTAGTCACCTCTCTAGCTGTTAAAAAAATACCTCTGGTGTGACTAACCCTATTTAGGCCTCTTGAGGCTTCACGTGTCCAAGCCAATGTCCCACTTGCAAGCCCTTCTGCTGCTGGGCCACCTCCTGTAATCCTTCCTGGCCGTTTTGCTACAGCTGCTGTTTATCCCTACAGACAGACACAGCAAGAGTCACAGCATGTGTTGCCAGGTCATCATACCAAGTAGATAAGCAGATCTGGATTGCTGCAAGAAATGTGTGGGTGAGGAATTAATCCTTGCTTAATTTGCTGCTAAGAACTCCCTAGCTGTAACATACTCCACAGCAAGGGTTAGACTGCACAAAGTTTCAGAACTTAAGAAAACAGAAATATATACCTAAACCACAATGTGCTCCAAAAGGTATAAAAAAGGTGTGTTTATAAAGAAAAGGAATCTATAAAAGGAGGGATTGTGATGAATAAATAAGGATATAAAAAAAGAAAGCAAAAAAAAGAAAAAAAGAGGTAAAGAGCTTGACTGTGAAAGTCTTTTCCAACCTAATTGTTCCTGTGGTTCTGTGACTCCTGACTTGTGGATTGTTGATGATGATTTCTGTCATCATACTGCTCACAAAAAAAGACTGAAATATGATTTTTTTCCCCTTAATCTTAAAAAAGTCACCTTTTTTTCCCTCTGTACTAGTGAAATGACAGAGCATTCTCCGAAAGAAAGGAGAGACATAGTTCAAATAAATAAAAAAGGAATGGTAAAAGTATGGAGTAAAGATATGTCTGAATGAGTCATGCATATATACACTGTCAGGAGAGATGAAGTTACGCAGGAAAGTTGGCATGTTTATAAAATTTCCTGCCCAGATTGTGCCAGCAGAACATATGGGCTTTCAAACCTGCAATAACCCTCATGTGTTCATGCCAGGGGCTTTTGTTCATGAAATTGTCTCTTCTGCTGGTTTGAATGATCCTGCTGGTCCCAGTCCAGAGGGGAGAGTGGCTGCAGACACTCACACAGCAGGCAATCTGTGAAATGTGACCTGGGACATGAAAGTAATTTTTGTTATTCCAGGAGAATGAGAATTGAGGAAAAGGCATTTCACATCATTTTGTTTAAAGACCTGCTGAAGTGTAGGTTTCCTAGATTTGAATCCTGGCTTCTGGATGACTTTAGGAAAGACCCTTAACAGCCTCAGCTTCCCCCTCATGAAAAAAAGCCAGGGCATCTTTCATGAAGCATCACAAGATTCATTGATGAAAATTATGTATATGTTGTTATAAGCTTCCTTTAGCATTTCTGGGTATGTGCAATGGATGGGTCATGTACAGCAGACAGGAGGCTCTGACCTAAGAGGAGCATATTTAAGTTATAAGTGTGGCAGCATGAATAGAGTAGGAAATTATCACAACTACTTCATAGCCAAAGTGCCTGAAAGTGGGAGGATGAGTAAAGCACACTATGCAGTCAAGACCCTATGCAGTCAGGCCCCCTGTTACACTACTCATAGCCCCACTCTGACTCTGCAGCTCCCTCAGCTTTTCCTGTCCTCCTGCCCAAGGGCACCTTTTTCTCAGTAAAGGGGTCCAGACCTTCCTTCTCCCTGGAGATCTGCAGAGGGAGGGTTTCTTGTAGCCTCAATGATGCTGTGTGCTGAAGGAAATCTGCAACGATATGGTGCTTCTCCTGGTCCTGGATTATTAGTCCGTTAACCTAGGAGAAGTGTGTGCTCTCTGCTTACCCCGACCATGTGGTCACTGAGAGCCCCCGAGAAAGGACACACAGGAACCCATGGCCAGGACAGGAACAAAGAGAGGGTTTATTCAGGGGAAAGGGTTTATATGGACTTTGGAGGGATACAAACTCACCAATAAGGGACAAGGGGGGAGTCTGGCTTTGGGCCAATAGGAGTAAGAGGATTTACATTCAATGGGAAAGGGTTTCAGGTAACATGAGATCACAATCTTTCTCCCAGCCCCCTGGCCTGGCAGGGAATTCTGGGAAGAAGACAGTGACACTGCAGTTTTTACATTTAGTACATTCAAACCACATCAAAAACATCAGTTGTTAAAGCATTCTCAGTGAATGGCTGATTTCCTTCATCAGCCCATTTTTGCCATGACATTCTCCAAGCCATGTATTGAGAGTGCATTGCTACAATCTGCCATTGCCTAATAGTGGTGAAAAGTTCAAAGTGATTGGCTTGTACACTCACCTCATCAAGGGCACAGGAATCACAGAATTGTTTATGTTAGAAAAGACCTCTAGAAGAGAAGCAGAGGCTGAAAGGCATGGTGGGAACGCAGCACAAACCAGCGAGAATGAAGAACAGCACATGAGTCCATATTGATGGTGTTTCATGGAAGACTTACCAGCACACCTTGGAGATGATGCTCCTGATGGAGGGAACAGTATGGAAGATGGCACAAAGCAAGGTCAAGGTGAAGGAGACAGGCAGTACACTTCAGCACATATGAGGGAATGTGGAATTGAAGAGAAAATAAGACCTAAAGGCAAAAGAAGAATTGAGAGTGAGGGTGAAGAACTATGACAGGACAAGAGCAAGAGGGTTCAAGGGTAAACAAAAGAAAAAACCTCACTGGGATAACATTAAATAGTTAAGTAAGTCTCAACATTGCATCACATCACTGCTGCCTTGCTTTCACTGTAGCAGTTATTGACAAACTCAAATTATTTAACACACAGAAATACGCAAACTAGCAGCCTATAAAGACATGCCAGCTTGCAGCCCCGAGGCAGCTCTCACTTGTAGGCAGCCCTGAGTTGATGGGCTCTGAGGAGCCTTTGGTCCAATATCCCTGGTAGCTGTGCTGTCCCACTCCCATCATTGCTGTTACATCATGCTTCCATCTCAGGATCACTATTAAAAGCAATGAAGAGCTCCTGTTTTCCAGTGGCTGGAGGGCTGGTCAGGAAGTAAATCCAGGAGATGGGCTGTGCCCTGAGGAGAGGTCTGAGTTGCACAACACTGGATGAGGGAAGATACAGACACCCCTGGGATGCAGAGGGAGGCTCAGAGCCCCAGGGTGGACCCCTAGTTACTTGGTGCTGAAAAAAGGAAGAAGAATGTAAGAAAAAAAAAGACAGAGAGAAGCAATATTAATACCTAAGTTTGTGCTAAACTAGGTGCAGCTTTCAGGGTCAGCACAAGTCAGAAACTCTTTGCTGTTGTCCAGCCCTTTTGCAGCTCTCTGCCCTCCCTAAGACCATTCAGTAAATCTCGAGTAAGACTTAACAGGTGTAAATACTTTAACTCCCTTGGCTTTGGGTGGAGATGGGGGTATTGTTGTTTTGAACCAGCTGAGGCTTTGGCTTCTCGAGCCCAGAATGGTTTGACCTAAGAATAAAATGCCATTCCAAAGAGAAGTGTGTTTTAGTGAACTGGAAGCTGATGCCCAACCTAACAGGTGAATGCTGTCTTAAAAAAAATCTGATTTGCTGCAGCAGTTATGTCACTTGTATTTGATATTCTTAATCTGTTCCTAAAATCTAGGTTCCAGGATGTCTCTGTGCTACTGCTGGCTAATGGGAAGCCTGTGTATCTCACTCAGATGTTATTCATTCCAAATGAACACACTCATTAGCTTTCTCTACTTACCCTCCTCATGTTCTCACATAAAAATGACTGAAAAAAATTTGTATTTCCTGGAACAGTCCTTGACAGCCTGTTTACCGTCTTTAATTGATCACCCATCACAGACTCCTTCTCTGCCATAGCCACTCAATGTTTCAGGGCCAGGCCAAGAACTGGCATTAAGTAGAGAAGATTTGCACAATGTGTCTCCAAGACAAGAGGAGCCCTTTGAAAGGTTAAATGCTGGGATCTGCAGCATTCCCCATCTTGGCTGGAGGCTGAAATGCTGCAGACAGAGGTGTGGGACACTGCAGAAGCCCTGAGAAGGGATGGGGAATGCCTGCTCAGTGAGGTTTCAGGAACTGGAAACTGGGGGAAATAGGAACAGTACTAGTCAGAAGGTGGTTATAACAACTTAGGTTTCTCTTCCCACCCACCTAGAACTCCCTCAGAATTTTTTCAATCTCCAGTAAAACAGTGTTTCAACACAAAAATGAAATTATTTTCTCAGTTTTCCCCTCCTTTTCTCCAAGTTCCATTATTGGCAGATAGGAGGATTCAGGGTGGAAAGGCAGAGAAGGAGGAACAGCCACAAAAAATCTAAATAAGTGAGAAATATGAGTGGTCTTGAAACACCAGGAATTGTTTTATTCTACATCACAATTGAATAAAGTTTTTGCTTGCAAATTGAGAGTACAAGTGCAAATTGAACAAGTAAATAAATAGCCAAAGCTCTCATTCTATTTGAAAACTAATCTCTTATTTGAAAAGTGCTGTTCACTGATGGTATTTCAGGTTCTTAATGTAATTTGCCATCCAAATTCCTACGGTAGATAAGGTCCCTAGGGGTGCACTGAGTCAAACTGAGGGAGATGGGATATGGGATATTTGGAAATACAACACGTTCCTTGCCTTGCACGGCTGGAGCATTACCTGTGGCTCCAGCCCCAGTCCAGACAGTGACCCTTCAGTGCCAGTGGCTGAGCAGCAGGATGGCCTGGCCCAGGGTGCATGTCCCAAAAACAAAGGGTCTGTGAATTGGACCTCCAGCCATAGGCAAAGATGAGTGCCTGGGTGATGCCTCCTTTGACCATGTAGTGAAAAGAGAGCCCTGGGAATTGTGCTGAATCAGTCCAGAGCCAGCATGCGATTGTTCTCAGCACGATATTTCATTAGAGTCATTTACTGTCATTAAAACAGGTTGGTGAGCAGCAGGAGTTTCCAATTCATCCATTTCTGGGTAGGCTTGTGAAGTCTTTTGTTTCCATCGGCATTAATTATCCATGGCTCACTGTGCGGGGGTGTTGTAAAACCAAACCTTTGGAGGTGGGGACCTGCTCTGAGCTGCTTTTGAAGAGGAGAATCAGGGCATTTGTGTGCAGTGAGATGTGAGTGAGCCAGGCGGGCTGTCAGAATGATGCAGCACAGCACAGTACAATGAGAGAGGAGCAGGGAGCCCCGGGACATGCACTTCCTTTGGTCAGCACTGTGCAGCCCACTCTCACCGGGAGATGCTCCCAGGGGAATAGTAGTGCTACATCCCAGGTAACACGGCTTCCAATCCTATAGCCTGCACAGCCTGTGGTCCTTCTGGGTCCCTGCACAGCATCCGTCATGCATTCTGGGTCCCTGTTCACCATCCTCATATAGGTCTTGCAGAGCTGATCTGGGCAGTGTCTGAGCATCTCGTGTTTCAGCTCTTCAGTAGTATATTGGGAGCTGTAGGATATACACATTGCACGGGAGTTTTCAGGTTAAATCCATCAAAGAGGATACTGCTCAAAGAGGCCATGTAAGTGCCATCTATATTTTCTGAATTATGTTTAATTTGATTCAGCCTTGCTTAATCATGATGCAGTTTTCAGAGAGAAGTTATTGTAATGTAAAACATTTCCTAGCAAAGACAAGCTCCAGCTGCTGGTTCTCTGTACCCTGGTCCTGAGATGTGGTGTGATCCAGCTGTACAAGCGATATGAACATTTTTACTGTGGGTTTAACAGATCCCACCTGAAATCCCTATGAATCCATTGTAAAAGGGGAAGAGGGTATCCTTTAATCCCTGACTGAAGTTCCTTGCCATTTTCCTGCTTCCATGGTTGCTAATCAGTCCCTCACCTAGTAGTCAAATTACCCTTTTGATAGAAATCCCGGATGAGTCCATCAACAATTCAAATTCCTCTTACACCACGAGTCAAGCATACAGCTGTCTGATCCAGCTCCTACTGGACTTAGACTTGGTTTTGCCCATGGTTTATCATGGAGAAGAGTTAGGCCACTCGAAGCATCAAACAAGTCACCCCAACACTTCCTCTTAATCATTGCCCAACAAAGCAGATTAATGCCTGCCTCCCTCCCTCCCACATCCAGTCCGTGCCTCCCCACATCAATAGCTCCTGGGCAGCTGACTTTAGCATAATGCAGTGATCCAAATATAAGCAGACACAGCGGGATTTACTGGAAGATGTTGTCTCTCACAATCCATTATTTATAACAGTGCTTTGTGATTAAACCTGAAGCCATTAGAATGGCTGGAACCACATCAGCTTACTGAGATGCACAGAGGCATGGCCATACCAGAAAAAACATGCTTTTCCATGGACTGTCTATGGGATATATAAGCAAAGGGTAAGCAAGCAAACATGATAACAGTCTAATGCTAAAGGGATTGATTCTGATCTTGTGGGAAGGCACCACAATTTGCTTGGGTAGCACTGGGGCTGCTTGCTGGGGCCAGCTTGTCTACACAGACCTGGCTGGAGGTGCAGCAGCCTCCTGCTTCTCCCTGGCCTGGCCTGGATGCAGGTGCTCTCCATGGAGGTGTACCAAATCCCGCATAAACCTCAGCCCTAGTGAGCTCTGCAGCCCTCCCTCCACACAGCCAGCTACATATGGATGTGTGCAAAATCCTAGTGCTTAATCCTGCTGCTGCTGAATCCATGAAGAGTTCCTCTGAGGAACCCCCCTGTGAAGCTGTCAGTCATAGCTGGCAACTATAGCAAATATTCAGAAAGCACTACTCAGAATATCGAGAGTACCCAGGATGCATTTAAGTCCTGGCCAGTGCAATTCTGTGGTGGTTTGGATACAGCTGCCTCCATGAGGGAATACCAGGAGAGCCCATGCTGCCCTGGGAGATGCTGCCTGAGTGTGACGACAAAGCAAAACATTCCTCCTGGAGAGCCTCTGCTTGATCATCACCCTGCCACTATCCACACTACAGGTTGGTCTGTGTAACTGTGGGGGTCAGAAACCCTGGAGGACTGCTCTTCAGCTGCACATCAGCCTATGCTGACTGGGGCCAGTTTGTCAAAGTTTTCTCCTCCTGGAGAGCTGTTCTCCCCATGGCAACACCAACACAACTGCACAGGTCAGTGACTTCACAAACAAACAAAAAAAATCCTCTTAGTGTAGCCTGATGGAAGCTTTCCCTTCCCATCTAGCACAGGGTCTCAGCTCCCAGGTGGAGCAGAGCTCTCAGCCAGCATATGCCTTACTTAGGGGAGAGCAGTGGAGGTCCCAGAGGAGACTTAAAAATTAGCCTCTCCAAACCTTCTCCATACATGGCTGTTCTTAATTCCAGTGAGCTGGAGGCATGGTATGCTTTATCCCACCCCACTGTGCTGCCCGCAGGAGCTTCCTCCAGCAGTGAGATGGAGATTTTGGGACCTCTCAGAGGATCTGGAAGTGGTGTGAGGGTGCTGGAGGAGGTGAGAGAAACTGCAGCTTTTCCCCCTCTCATGGTTCAACCCTGGCAGGCAGTAAGCATACAAGATACTATAGAAAAAATTAACTCTACCTCCACCAAACTAAGTACACCCTCCAGCATGTAATCTTGGTGAATTAGGAAAGGCAGGTAAAGAGAATGGAAAGAAGGAATTAAGGAAAAGGCCTTTTTTACTTCTCTGAGAGAACATGGGCTAGCAGCAGTAGAGCAAAGTTATCTGACAGCTCTCTGCCATACCCTTGGTTCTTGCAGGGAAGCTTGTCTGCAAGGGCTGCTATGACTCCACAACAGGCACAGCAGGAACAATTTTTCAATGTCTTTGTAAAATGTTTGCAATTATGCTCTTCAGAGCCTCCTTCTGACATCCCTTACTTTGACCCTTTCCCCATTCAGGAGATGACCCTGAACTGCTCCATGTGCAGATGGGGTCAAAGACCAGAAACTTCCAAACTCAGAAAACAGAAAAATTATTTTCTCCACCAAAGAAAGCAAAGGAGAAAAAACCCCAACACATAAAATCAATCAAACCCCTTGCTGGCACCAGTTTGCCAGGGCTTTGAATTAAGGGATCTCTATAGCAAGCAGAACATCAACATGGCATCTTTCTCCATTGCTGAAAACTAAGAGTTTTAAGTCCATCACAGATTTCAGCTTCCTGGCTCAAGGTGTGGAGCTGCAGTTTTTATTTTTGCCATTTCTATTTCTATCCAGAGTAAACGGTATTTCAGTCATCCTTCCTTTTGTTGGATATATCTTATTTTATGGGCCTTAACTCTGCTACAGCTTCAGCAGGAATAGGATTGGGGTCAATATGCTGAGTTCCAGCACTGGACACAGACTGTTCTTAGTTTTTGGAAAATGAGAGAGGTTCCTCTCCCTCTGCCCAGATCCACAGGCTAACAGTGCATAGAAAGGCTCAAAAAAACTGAGGAGGCTACAGAGCAAAAAATGCACTTTTGGGAATGGAAGAAGTGATCTGAGCTCTGCTTCTAGGCCCCCTTTCTGTTCCCAGTCACCTATTTCCCTCTGGGTTAAGCAAGACAAGATGTTTTCATGGATTTTTTTCAGACAATCTCTAGCTGCCCCATTCCTACTGCATCTGAACTCACTTAGTCCCTTTCTGGAAGTGACAGGGGAAATCCCACCCTTGCCCAAGCACCCAGTCCATCATGAATGGGATATTTAGGTGCCACTGGCTGCAGTGCCAGGTGCAGCTCTCCAGTGAGGATTTCATCACTGTCTTGCCAGCTCAGGTAAAAATCACCAGCAGGTTTTAGTTGTGATATGGTGACAGCTCCTGAGAGACCAGGATGGAGCTCTGGGGTCAGGGCTGTGGCCAGGCTGTGGCATAGGTCAATCTGTGACACTTCACCATTACAGCCCATGTTGTTTGGAGCAGGAGACCTGTTCTGGCACCACAGTTCCCTTCTGTACCCAATATTCCCCTTTGAAGAATCCCCACACTGTCATAGAAAAAGCTTAATGTTGGCATAGCTGGTGAAACACATCACACTTTATTTACAGAGCCACTCAGTGGTGAACTCCTCAGCTCACCTTTGCACTGGTGTAAGTTAGGAGTAGCAACACTGTGGTACAGTGCGATCAACTCATGATGAGTAACAGATTCCCTTGTATTTCCTTATCTTACTGCTGTGGCCTTGCTGCTGAAATGTAACCTCAATCCATCACTTCTGGAGAATAAATTCCTTTACCAAGCTTCAGGCCTGGAGTCTGTCAGTCCCTGGCGATCAGGATTAGGAGATTACTTTACCTGACCTCTGACAGTACTTTAGGGGCTCATCTACAGCTACCTCTATTAATAACTTTATAATATTTTCATATTTTTATACTTTTCCTTTCATCTACCTGGCTAAAATATTAATGAATGTGCAAAAAAAAATGTTTTGTTAAAGTAGTTGCCTCATAGGGGCACATACACAGTGGTCATAGTGGGCAGATATTTTTTCTGAATGTTCATCAGATTCCTTTGGTATAACCCTATTTTACATTGGTCTTACAGGTCCAGTCCTGTGTCTCATACTCATTTCAAATTGCATTGTCAAACTGCTTTGGATGAAGAGTTTTACAGCTTGCTAACAGGTCATGGGTGCCAATAAGGCAAGCATTTGCTTGTTCTAATAACAAATCCTCACCCAGTGTTGGATAATTAGCTAATTTTATACAGCCCTAAACAATTTCTGTGTTGCTTGAGGTTTGTTCCATTCTTCTAGCAAACCCTCAAGCCAAAGGATGTTCCAACGGGATGTGTGGTTTCAGTAACATTTCCACACCTTAAATTTCCAACGTCTTGTTTTATGTGACTTGAAGACAAGCAGAGGCAGAGTTGGCAATAACAGAGCATCAATCAACTCCTTTGAATTCTGTTGAGCTGTATGTTGGACTAAACTGTCTAAGGATTTGTTACTGAACAAAATAAAGTCAAGGTGGGTTTGTTTTAGTCAGGTGACACAGTTCTGCCCCATGTTCAGGTGATTCACTGATTTGCTCCGATGAGCTCAGTTTTGCTGTGTTTAAACTACATTTAGAAGTAGGTGAGGGATATCTCCCTACACATTTTGCCATCCTAAAATGATACATCTGGGAATCTTTTTTGTCTTTTCATGGGTACTTTTACCTTTGTGTCATAAAGTGATCATTCCACTCCATAATGATCATTATTAGTTCAGGCTGAAAGTATTGGATTACATTTGAAGGCACTGATCTCATTGGATTCCTGGTATGAGGGGGACTAAATAGCAATAAATGGGAAGGACATGAGGAATGATGAAAGCAGGGGAATAAAGAGGGTCTTACAGTCACAAAGAAAAGGTGACTGCGGAACAACCAGGCAGTATTTGTCATGCATGAGGACTGAAGGGTGTCCAGTGAAAAGAGCAAGCAACAGATTTATTTTAAAATAAACAAGGGGAAGTACTTGTTCACACAATGCATAACTGAATCATGACTCATTGCTGCAGGATGTTGTGCAGGCCAAAAGCCTACTCAGGTTTAGACAAACTCAGGGAGAAGTCTGTTGAGAGCTATTGAATAAGATAGTTCAGATGCTAAGATACTACTTATAGTTCACAGTCCTTAAAGCACTGGTTGCAGGGATCTAGGCTGGGATGACAAAAGCGGGGAATAGGCAACTTTGTACTTGCAGTCTTTCCTACTGCTTCCCTCAGCAATCTGCTTCTTGTCACTGTCAGAGAGAAGACCAGGTTAGATGGACTTTCTGGCTGAAAAGGCATTTGTATTTTGCAAGACAAGCCTATTTGTGAAATTAATTGTGATTGTATTGATGACTCGCCTATGGGGAAGATTGTTGTGAGGGGGCCTTCTGTGGCTGTGGGATGTGTACACACAGCTCTTTGATGGAATAAACCAATGGTCAGTTATGCATCCCAGTGTAGGAGTGCTGTTACTCATCTGATTTGTTTCCAGGCTGTGTGACGTGTTTTTGTGAGCAACATCACAACCGAGGAGTGCTGTTTCTGTCACATGCTCAGGGGTTTACTGTGATGGGGAAGGGCAGAGCATTCAGCCAAGGGCCAGGGTCCAACTAGTTTTGCTGCTTCATGTTCTTTTAAGAAAGGAGTGAAGGGAGGAAACGCTGTTTTGGCTCTTAAATATGTGATTTATAACAGACTAGGTAAATACAGGTTGATGCTCAGTTTGTAGGGCACTCAGGGGACCCTTAGAAGAGTTTTGGATATCTTGGTTTTCCTCCAGCATCTCTGCCTGGGCCTCTAAAAACACAGAGGGGTTAAAGGGATTAGATCTCAAATCTTGCTCACATCCACTTCTCAGCCTTCCAGGAAGAACACTGCAAATTTCATTTTTGTGTCTATTTCATCTACTTAATCTAATCTACAAGCTCTTATAAAGCTTTTGTATCAGAAGTTGTCTCTGACTGCATGGGGAATGGGGAAATTTGCAGCCAGGCTTGAGAAACAATGAGAATTACAAAACTGCTGCTTTTATTTTCCTAAAGGAAATTCATCCAAGTGTATTCAAGTTCCCACTGCAAATTATGAATATCGAACACTGGAAAATTGTGGCCACATAAGTGCAGGGTTAATAATATAACCACAGAAGAGAGCAAGTTTCTAATACTGTACAAATCCAAACATCCCTGTGAGCAGATGGGCCTTCAGCTGTCAAAAATATTTTCTTTCTGAGTTTCAGATAGAAAGTGAAGAGGAGAGACTGGAATGGCAAGGAAGGTGTGAACAGGTATAATACAGGGGCCAAGGCTGAGAACCAAGCAAATACTCCAGAGAGGTAGCTTTTCCTCCACAGAAGTCCTCGCCATTGCAGTGATGATCTGTAGCAAAAGGTGTTCTCCAGTCTCTTTGCCTTGGCTTATAGGAAGGAGATTAGCTGATCCATCCAGTTCCAAAAGCATTGAAAATTCATGGTTTTTCCTGTGTTTTGCTTTCTCCTGGCCTTATATGAAGAAAAAGGACATGCCTGTGTTTTACTGGACTTGTTTCTTCTGTCAGTTCTCTGGAAATATTGTAGAAATTGGACCTGGTTGTGTTTCCCCCTAAAGCTCTGGAAAGGTTATTGGATCAGTCAGATGAAAGAAGCTGTACAAATTAGCTATCAGCTGCTAGATACTTGGCAGCACGAACAATGCCAGTATCAGTCAAGTTAACTGTTCAGTGTTTCACTTATTCTGATGGATTAAAAACCAGAATTGCTCAGATCATGAAGAAAACCACCAGAACTCATCTTCTCCCTGCTTGGGTTGCTCTTTGCCCAAGGAGTCCTTGATAATATTTTGCTTCCAATTGCTGTGTTGTCGAATTACAGCTTATCTCCTGGTGCTATCTGAGAAGGTGATTTGTTACATACGATTTTCATGAGATGAAACAAATTTCAGGAAATTGAGCTTGGATGGATGGGAACTCTGGCCGACACTGGGTGGCACTGAGTCTGTGCTGAATCCCTCAGGTTTTAATTAAGGGGCCTTTTTGCTTCTTGTTCAATTTCCCTGCTTTAAACCATATGGAATTAACTGTCCTTGGACGAGGGAGGAATGAGGTGAGAAACTCCATCAACTTTGTGCTTTCCTTATCCTGCCAGAGCTGCCTCTTGGAAGGGATCACAACTCTTGCTGTCAGTGGTCCCCCCCCCCCTTCTCTAGGCATTATGTAGTTCTGCTCTGAGTCCTGACCTTTAAGTCCCTAAGACAAGAAAATCATTAAAGAAAACCCTTGTGTCAACAATAAGTAGAAGTTCTATATTTTCTTAGGCATTTAATACCTGAAAAAAGAAGCCCAATCTGTTAGTCCTGAACAGGAGACCCTTGCAGAAAACCTGGTCGTGGCAGAACCAGCCAGGGAGACTGAGCCTATGCTGCCCACACACTGCTGCTCCCACAGTGTCTCCCATACATCTCCTGACAGTATGGCATCATAGCAAGGATTGGCCACTACCAGCCAGCTCAGAGCTGAAAGCCATTGGATGGGAGAGGATGTGGGAGAACTGATTTTGGGGAAAGTAGTATCCTTTTAGCTGTGTGCTCCCTCCTACTTTAGAAATCCTTAACACATGAGTTCTGCAACCTTCTTACCATCAGCTCTGCAGAAAGCCCCTGATAAAACCTACACGCTCACAGCTCCCAGCAGCTTGGTTTGAAGCAATCTTGTTAAAAGTGAAATCCCTTATTCCACAAACAAAAAGAGGTTTGAGTGAAAGACAAATTACTTAAGCCATTTGGGAAACACACATATGTGTCTTGCTATCTTGTTTCTCTAATAGATGCAGTGCTTGGATGGGGAGGCACAAGCTGCTTCTATCCCTTCTTGCTGCCTCCAGAACCTGCTCATTCCAACACTCTGAGCACACAAAACCCACAGATAACAGACTCAGTGTCTGGAGTGTTGTACACGGGGGTGCAAGAACTGTGCAATGACACCCTCTTCAGCCACCTTTCCTTGCAGCCAGCTGTCCTGGAGCAGCTCTGCACTGTGGGATGTGCACAATGCATTATCCCATGAAGTCTTTAGGTTTGTTTCCCTAGGCTACAGCAGGATCGCTTTAGACTAGGTCTGTGTGACTGTTCTTTCTTAATAGGACCCTCCACACACACACTGTAATTCTTATATTACTTTTTTCTGCAGGTTCAAATATAATTTTTTTCTGCCCCAAAATGTAAACTTTACCAATCTGAACTGACCTAGTTGCTTATCCAATTATATAAATTTTTTGACTACAAAAAACTTTAATCATTTCCAGGGATTTTTATTTTTAAGTAGGTTTTTTAAGTTTAAGTAGGTTTGAAGTGTTAGAATTTAACTGAGCTTTAAAAATAAAAAAAAAAATAAAATAAAAACCCTTATGCCTTGGAAGATGTTAACTTTGGCTCCTAAAATGTTTTAGCCGTAATACTAAACACATGCTGTTATAACTCAGGAAAACAGAGACACACAGACTCTTTTTTTTTTCTTCAGTCATTTTGGACATTGTCTCCATGTGTAACTTTATACATAAATAAGAATTCTTTCTCTCTCACCCCACCCATATATTTTTAATATTCTCTCTGGAAAGGATTTCATTGAACACTTTAAGGAAGCTGCTTCTTTTTCAAGGACTGTTTCCTGCCTCCCTCCCTAAATCAAGAACTTGGGTGGCCTCTTTTCTGATAAAGGGTGTCAGCCCTGTGAGCTTTGGGGTTTCAGCTTTTTCCCTAAGCATCTGTCCTGGCTGGTGTCTGCATACACAGTGAATGAAGCAGGTGCTCTAGAAAGACTCCAGGAGAAAATGTTATGCCAGCAATGTTCCCTTAGCAATAACTGCAATGAGCAGAAATGTGGAACTACCTTGGCAGCCACACTTCTGAGCACTTCAGATCCAGACACTGCTGCATTTTAAAAATCAGTGGTTTAGGGAGGTTTTGGAGCCCAGATAGCTCTGACAATGCCCCAGTAACCTCAGTGCAGTTTTTCCTGTCTCTAGTAGGGCACGATTTGGACAGTGGGTCACTGTCCAACTACAGTGAACCATCCTTGATTCAAAAAGGCCTGAAAGAAGAGGGGATTCTGTTGTTACAGTAAAATCAAAAGTGAGCAATTCAGATCTATAGAAAAACCCTGTGAAACTTAGCTATCAGCCAGAAGCAGCAAAGAGCTCAGCTGCTGGTGGCTGGTAGGGAGGTGGTTTACTCCCCAAGAATTCACATAGTGGGAGTTCACAGGACTCTGCAGGTGCACGAAAACAGCCTGGGTGAAATAATATAAACATGGGACTTGTGAGAGATAGGTTTTAACCAATTGAAGTATCTGGCGTGGTGGTGTGTTAACTCTTTTAGCCAATAAGCTGTAGTCCTAACCCTATATAAACTGTGTGCTTTGTGTAATAAAATGTCTTCACTATAAACTTCATAAGCTTGTTGGTGAAGTCCTTTCTCTCCCCCGAAAATTGTTTACTTTAGGATTCAGCAAATAGGATAGGTGGGGTCTGGAGCACATGATGGCCAGGAAGGAACAGAGGTAATTGGGCTTGTTCAGCCTTAAGAAGCAAAAACTGAGGGCAATTTTCACACTCTTTTCAGCTACCTTATGGGAAGGTATTGGAAGATAGAGCCAAACTTCTCTTGGATATGCACAACAATAGGACAAAAAACAACGAACTTAAGTAGGAGAGTGAGAAGTTCACCTACTAAGGAAAAGTACTAGGTAAACAGTCAAGCACTGGGCAAGCAGGCTGCCCAGAGGATGGGAAATTTTTATCCTGGAAGACAGAAAAAACCTAGCTGAGGGCCAGAGCAGCCCATGTGATTGGCCCTGCTTTGAGTGAAGAGCTGGATTAGGTGGAAGCTAGAGATCTCTTCCAATCTGAATTTTTCAATGTTTCTGTCATTTCTTATGCATTGCTCCTTTTCATTTCCTTCTGGGCTTGTGGTTTTGTGTGCTGTGCCTAGTCATTTGCTCTGAAACCTGCAGGGGAGACAATTTTGTTTGGCCCTGATTTGAGGGTCTACTGAATGATGATTTTGGGATCCAGCAAAAGTGGTCAATCTTTCACTAATGTCTTGCTTATAAATCATGGCTCGCTTGTTTCATTGACCTTCCAATCTCTAAGAACTTCTGTTGTGATACTACAGCAGTTAAAAAAAATCATAGGATGGGTGTTACACAGCTTGGTAAGAGGAAAGGAGACAGTGCCACACACTAGTAGAAGATGTCTGGGGCAGTGTCATTAATTCTGCCTTCATGCAGGATCTTCTTTTGACAGTAGTATAGTTCTTCCTTTTGATTACTCCAGCACACTGCCAAATGTGAAGATAAGGATCTTGAGACATGTCTCTTGACTGAGTAAAACCTGTGGTCTAATCCAGCAGAATATCAACAGCACTGAATGGTAGGAGCCAGGAGGAGCCCTGTCTCTCAGGAGTTAGAGCGAAGAAGAGAATAAAATGGACTGCCAATATTGCATCCAGTCAAGCCAGGAACACCAGGTTCCTTCTGAAAAGAAACCACCCGAAGTTCCCTTGACATTTCTACTGCCATTGGTACAAAATCAGCAAATGTTCCTCTGCCTTCTTCCACATAAGCATTTTCAATAAAATCAATATGATGATATAGAAGCATGAATTATTTCTTTGCTTGCCAAGTACTTTGATATCTTTGGAAAACAGTCTGTAAAGGTTTTAGCCATTATTAATTAACATGATTATTGATTCTTGCAAAGTACTGTCTGCTTGGAACAATGTAATGTCACTCTGTAAGTGGTACAATATTGTAACATAAACCAGAACGTGGTCTGTGTTTGTCAGTTCAGGCACATGTACACACATACAGACACAAACATATACAGACAAAGGCTGCATATGATCCAGCCATGTGTCCTTCCTACCCTGGCTTCAGGGCAACAAAGCCATTATTCAGGAACCTCAGCTGGTTCTAGTGGGCATTTAACATTTCAATAACCAGCAGAGGAACTGATGGGCCAAAAAGACAAATAAAGAGTAGTGTTTGCTCTGAGTGCTCATACAGTGCTTTATGAATAAATTATGTAATTCCCTATTGAGGTTGCACAAGACACTTTGGTTTGGGATGTAGATATGTGGTTTGTGTTGGCTGTATCCAGCCAGCACATTTCAGCACTCCTGCAGCACTGTGAGCTCAGGAGCTGATGAAAGTGTGTCATTATCACAGCACTATGTGCCCATAGCTCACAGAAAAATCTGTCATCAGTGCTGGGTACTTGGGCTCCTTAGACAAGGAGCAGGCCCTCGATGTGTAATCTGGGGCCACCAGGTTGCTGGAAAAAGAGCAGAAAGAATTATATAAACTTCACCCACGTGCAGTGATGAAACACCTTCCTAGAGCTGTTAGCCTGGGTCTCCATCCATTTGGGATCCATATTCTGCACCCCGCCAAGAGATGAGCCTCAGCAAATTTTTTTTTAGGAATCAAACCTACTCTTTTCTTTCAAAATGTGTGAGACAGAGTCATACTGTCTGTACAGAGCACCACAGAACACAGAATGGGTAAGGCTGAACTATCCCATAGGGAGGAGCAAGTATTGCCTTCATGTCTGCAAGTAGTCACTTGCACTTCTATTGCAGTCCCTCCAACATCAGACTCCACACTACATTGCCTTTGCACGTTTCTCAAGTTCTTCCTGACTTATTTGATAGGCTCACTGATTGCTTTACCCTTGTGTAGTCCAAGGACAACAATTTTAAGTGCCTTGATATTTCAGGTGCCTCTTGCATTTTTTTAGGTGTTCAAATGAAAACCCTTTAAAAAATTCAGATCTTTCAGCTTTCCGTGCTCAGAAGCCTCGGCCTTCTGAGGCAGTTTGTATTGCTGGTCTCAAGCAGTTTACCATCTCAGAAAAAAAACAAAAATCACAAACAAACCAACAAAACAGGAAAAAAAGTGAGAAAGGAAAATGATGCTTATGTGTCTATGCAAGGAAATGACACACATCCACCTCCTTTCTCAAGCAAACAAACAGCTTCAGAGCAGTTGTTTGAGTCACAGCTGCCTAAAGAGAGCTGAGTAGTGAGTTCCAGTCTTGCTCACTCAGGACACAAGAGAGATGCTGTCCTTTGTCCCAGCTAACAAGCAGAGCTGAACCAGTGGCAGTTCAACCACACAAAGATATAAATCTGTCCGTCACTGCATTCTGCATAAGCCTGTATTTTAAATAACTGTACACAAAAGCCACTGCAGCCATAGCAACACTTTTTTAAACAAACTAGTCCTCAGTGTAGTTTTTATACATTTATATAACCCCTTCTTAGGCAAATGTAGGAGTGTGTGTCTCTATAGTTAGTATTTAAACAGACATATATACATATTGATATATATCTGTATATATATTTATAGGTACATACATGTAATGCAGAACAGTGGTCATACCCTTTAAGTCAGAGTTCTGTGAAGATGCTCAGTGATTCAAAGCACTGCTTATCACCCTATGAGGGGGAACCCTACCTAGAGAAGGTCAGGTCGCCCCATTGCCAGTTCAGCTACCAGCCTGGCAGCAGACTAACCTAGTAGAAAAACAGGACATCATTTTCTTCAGTGTTAGAAAGTTGATTTGACTGATGGGAAAACTCAGCAAGTACATGAGCAAGCTGGAGGGAGTGGACGGGTTTGAGGAGGAGACATTGATCTTTTAGCATGTTTTCGTGAAATCAGTTCAGTGGATGCATATCCACAGTTGTTCTCTTGGAAAAGCCTTTTTCTCTCTCCCGTGACTGTTGAAAGAACCCAGAGAAACAAGTCTTCCTTGTCTTAGCCTTACTAAATATCCCTCACATTGCTTATACTAGGATTTCCAACAGTTTAACTAAACGGATTGCAGGACCCATTAAAATAATTCCATGGAATTCGAGATGCATGAATTTCCACAGTTTAACCACATCAGTTAGTTTAAATTCCTTGTCTCTTTTTGCCCCTTTTTGCAACATGTCCAAAGCAGCATCGTATGGTCCTGCAGCTTCAGGGTTCTTCAAGCTGTTCCTCCTATTTGAAGACAGCTTGTAATGGGAGGGTTTCAGTGGAATGGCTCAGAGAGGATATTATCATACTTCAGAGTGGTATTATGTGGCTACAACAGCTAGAACAGCTTGGACATTTCAACCCATGCCCCTCCCAAGTCAGAAGATAAGAACACAACCTCCCTAAGGCAAAATACTGTAATATTTCTTACTTGACACTGTATCCATAAAAAATGCTTTTCAAAATTATTCAAATAATAGGAAAAGAGATATTAAATGTCCTTCAAGCATGTGTTTTCCTTAAGATGACTATTTTGCAACTTTATATATACACTGTGGATAAGTTAGTCTGATTATTTAAACAGCTGCATATACACCTACTCTATTAGCACTATGAATCCACCTCAGAAATGCAAAATTCTGGATTAATTAATTCAAAATTTCAGCTTGCAAGTCTATAAAACTACCTGATTCATTTTGATATGAGAGAAAAATTAATTGGGGAAAACTGTTGGATTAATTGGAACAACCAGAGACTGATGTGAACTTATCATATCATACAATTATTTCGTGTATTATGTTAGAGTAAATTGCTGCCTAAGAAGAGGTAATAATATTTTAGTATGGGCTTGGCAAATCTTTTCCCAGCTTTTAATTATTACAAAATTGTGATAAAGCTGATAGAAAATCTGAGCAAATGAAGGAACAGTAGTTATTGAAACACACAGGGAAGAGCTCTGTAGCCACAGAATATATTTGTCACAATAATAACAATAAACACAACACTTGTGACTGTGAGGAGCCAGTCAGCCTTGGCAACTCACCGTTATGGAAAAGGTGTGGACAAGCACCAAAAGCTATTAAGGTGCCAAAACTCTGGTGACATTCTCTCGTGTGCTTCCCATCTGCTTCACCCAAGGAATAAAACTCACTTTTTAGCTCTGTAGGAAATGCACCCAGGACCAGCTCCAGGGCTCAGCTGAAGGGAGTGGACCCTGAGGATCCCCTCACTCATGGGAGAGCTCTAAGAAAACCAATATTTTGCAGTATGAGCCATCGATGGCTGAAAGTGCTTTAAATTACAATAGCAGTGGGCAGTTACACTTTGTGGGGTTTTATTCTTAGAGGTCCTTGAGTGTGTGACAGATGGGAAGGTAACTGCCCATTCACAAAGAAAATTTAGGAAAATTGTATCCCCAGGTGTCTCCTCATAAAACATATATGCTCCAGTCAGATACAGTGTTTTGAAATCTTGGTGTCAGAGATCTCAGAGCAAAGCCAGCAAACTGATTTCTGGAAAGTACTGTTGTCAAATCATGGATGCTGTGTCTTGTTGAAAAAGTTTCTTCAGTTCCTGGGAAAAGCACAGGGGCAGAAAGGGGTATGGCGTTAAAACCAGTGTGCACTTTTGCACATACATCATTTCTGCTGGCTGTAATTGATTCAAGACTCAATCCATGCTATAGACCAAACATTTGAAATCAGTAATTTAGTCTGGTTCATTACGTGTTGAAAGCCTTGCAGTAAATTAAGCCAAATTACTTAAAACTTGCAGATTTCTTTGAGATGTAGTAAAAGAAAGGGGTAAATATAGCAGCAAAACTAGTACAGAAAGACTGCTGTCTTACTCAGAGATTGCAGACTGCTGCCATGACTGTCTGGAGAATGAAGTGCAAAGCATTCATTTACACCCTTGGATGAACCACCATCTCATTGACAGTTAAGTTTGAGAAGGGGAGCAAGTAAGGGGTAACCATGATTTTATCCTCATGACCAAGGGTAAGGATGGGAAGAACCTCTCACAGCGTGTCCTCAGAGTATACAACAGGTGAGGGGCACGAGGCTGAGGTATGAGGTGTCCTTGCATCGAGCTGGGTGAAACCGGAGCAGCAGATCACAGTGCTCTACACAAGGCGTGATCGACCAGCAGCCACATGCTGCATCCAAGCAGGTGGAATGCAGATCCTCCTCAGACCTAGAGCTCATCTTCTGCTGGGTTGGCAAAATCCCCAGCTTGGGAGGCAAAGCAAATACACATGTTCCAGTTGAGCTAACCAGTGTGCCCAGTACCAACCTGAGCCTTGCTCATTGTATCAGTAGGATGGAGGGATGGAGTTTCTCCAGCTCTTTGGATGTCTCTGCAATACTACCAGCAAATTCTAGTATGTGGCTCACAGGAAGAGAATCCGCCTATCTCACCTGGATTGCCAACTGGAATCAAATCTGAGCCTGCTCTTCTCATCATATCTAACCAAGAGTGGACAACAGGGATATCATCGTCTCCAGCAAACATCCTGAGACTTACAGGGTGGGCAGCAGAAGCCTAACCAACCATTTGGGTGTAGAGTGTGGTATCAGGAAGGCCTGTTCATCATCCCTGCTGCTAAAGGGTCTTGCCACCCACTTTCATGGCCATGGCACAGAACATTCCCAGCAAAGCTGCAGTGCAGCCCAGGAGCTGTTGGAGCACAGCAATAACTCAGCCACAGCCACTGTGGTCCCCCAAAGGCTCTCTGGCTAAGCTGACACTTCCCTTGCAGCACTGTGAAGATCATTTGCAGTCTGTGAAACCACCTCAGATGCTTTTTGCTATATTACAGGCTTTACTTTGCTGCTTTTCTCTTCCCATGTCACTAATGGCCTTTCCAATACTTAGCAATCCTGCAATGAGATTTTCTATGCGTAGTTTGCCCCAGTGGGAAAGTATGAAAAACAGGATACAGTAACACACATACTACACCAGCAGCCTCAGCTGAGTGCCTAGGAAAAAATCATTGCTGTCCTCCATGAGGATTCAGCCTGGAAAACAGCAGCTTGAACCTGACTGTGGCTGGGAAGGGCTCCCTGCAACAAATGGTGTCAGAATGTGCTGATCCAGATGTGCTGACTACAGACATTGGGCATCGAATGGCATTGGCTTCTGAGCCTCCATTTGGGACTCTCTGCAAGATGCTTTGTGCTTCGCAGCCCCTCACACAGTTGTTGTCAGATGCATTCATGGCCCTTGCTTACTTAGTTTATTTTCCATTACCTTGAACTAAATTTAGCCCAGTACTTCTGTGTTGAAAGATGCTCTACAGAAATGCAAAATTAATACATTAAAAATTAAACAAGGCCAATATATAAAATACTAATGCTACCACAATACCTTCAGTTCAGTCCTCTCTATATTTCAGAATATTTTTGCCAACCAGCCCTTACATATAAGTTTATTTAAATATAGAAATCGTAGCGTCATTATTTAAAAAGAGAGAACATAATATTTTTTCCAATTATTGCTAATTATAGCTCACTAAATGAAGGGAGAACACTATCCGGGTGTTAGTGATAAACTCAAAAATCTGAAGTTTTCAAGGTTCTAGTCCTAAACAGCATAAAAAGCATCAATAGCTTGTACATACAGATCAGCTGGTGAATAGAGTGACAGATGAGTGTACAGTTAAGTATTTCATGAAATTTATTAGCTCACTAGAATTACTTTTTAAGAGGGTTTTAGTTAACAAAATGCCTTTCCTTGACATGATTCTATCCATATAACACGTTTTTCCCTGACACATTCATACCCATGTAAATCATGTCTGCATTCAAGTGAATTATAAATTAATGTCCTTTACATCCAAAAATGAAAAACCAATATAAAATGTGACCAAATTTCTAAACAAGAACTTTTTTCTTTTTTTAAAAAAAAGAATAAACTGTTGGTGTGTCTCTACATCTAAAATTTATATATTGCTGTATTATTAATTGACACAAACTGTGTGCTTTGATGTCTGAATTAAGCAGCCTTTTACTTTAACTCTGTTAATGTAAAATGTGTGTGGCATAATTCTCATTGTTAATTGCAACCTTATGATAAAATTCTGCAGAGTCCTGCTGACCTCATTTACAATAGCATAAGAAGCCGAGTCCAGCTGGTAATAGATGTGTGCTAAGCTTTTTCTGTTTGGTGGGGCTTTTTAGAATACATAGAAATTAACACAATCTAAATCTTTAAATGCAAGTCCTTGAGCATTGAGGAGGGTTGGATCTAGACCCAAACTTTGAATTTCCAGGCCAGACCCAGTTGTTGCAGCAGAGGTTCCCTGCTTTTATGGATGATTTGTTTTGTCCTCAGAAATGTGACCTCAGCAAAGGAGCAATATAAACCACTAAATAAAACACATGCTGCCCTCTTCCAGCTGGAGCTGTGATAGCATTGTTAGTGCAGGAGGGGTTGATTGAGTTCCCTCGTCTGCCTTCTTTTGACTTTGTTGTAAATTGTCTGGCCTTATGTTTGTGATTTTACCAATACAGAGCTGGGAACAGCTGCCTTTCACCAGTCAGGTCCTGGCTGTTAGCTCCATCCTTACAGGTTTAAACAACAACTACATTGTGGTCCATTTAGCTGTTTTTAGTTTTACCACTTGCAATATGGACAAAATGAGGTTAAAGCCTGCCTTCTGCTGCAAAGAGCATCTGTAAACATGGCTCAAGGAGGTGGTTGAGAAAGGCTTTAATGCAGTCCATATGTCACATGTACAGTTCTAAAGCATTTGAAGTGTGGTACACATTGTGTTTTTAGCTGTGATGAGAAGGGATAGGGAAGGTAAGAGCACACAGACAATGTTCATAGCAGAGGTGGGAAAGAAGGGCTTGTTTCCATAAACCCTTCCAAGGTGCTCAAGTTCATATTATGATTCTTGGGGTTGTCCGGTGCAGGACTGGGAGTTAGACTTGATACTCCTTGTGGTTCCCTTTCCACTCCGGATATTGTATGATTCTGATTCTATGATAGCCTGCCTGGCTGCTTCAAGCTCACCTGCATCTCAGTGTGATGGAGTTACTGCAGCTTCACTGGCTGCCATCTGTCCCCTGTGCTGCCCTAACCCCGGGACACATATTCTCAGCTCACTCAGCTATGAGACACACATGTCCTATCTTAAAGCCAAATGAGAGGCTTGAGATAGCACACTCCCACTTCCCAGGGACATAAGCAGGCACAGCAAGAGTTTGGAAGTTCAGGGAGCAGTTTACTTCAGCTTCAGACGTATTTTATTTGAGAGCTAAGCCCTTGCCTGTTGTCTGTACCACAACTATACTACTTTACTGGAGAGGTGGCATCATCTGGCAGGAAAGGGAGATGACTGTCTTACACACATATGCAAAACTCAAGCAAATTCTGCCTTTTTGCCAATTAATTACATGTTTTTATTTTTTGCAAGGATCACAGAATCACAGAATGGGCCAGACTGGAAGGCATCACAGTTGGTCATTTGGTTCCACCTCCTTGCTCAAGGACAGTCATCCTAGAGCATATGGCACAGGATTGCATCCAGATAGTTCTTGAATATGTCCAGTGAGGGAGACTCCACAGCTTCTCTGGATGATATGTTCCAGTGTGTGGTCACCTGCAGAGTGAATTTTTTCTTCATATTCAGGGGGAACTTTCTCTGCATCATTTTCTATCTATTGCCTCTCATTCTATTGCTTGGCAGTACTGAAAACAGCCTGGCTCCATCCTCTTGACAGCCTCCCTTCAGACACTCATACACAATGATGAGGTCTCTCAGTCATCTCATCTCAATACTGAACAGGTCCAGCTTCAGCTCCCTTAGCCTTTCCTCATAAAGGGAGATGCTACAGTGCCTCAATCAACTTTGTCATGACCCGCTCCAGGAGCTCCATGTCTCTGTTGTGCTGTGGAGCCCTGAACTGGACTTATCACTCCAGATGCTGCCTCATCAAAACTGAGTAGAGGGGAAAGATCACCTCCCTTGATCTGCTGGTAATGCTCTTCCTAGTGCACCCTAGCATTTTGTTGGCCTTCTTGTCCCCAAGACCAAACTGCTGGCTCATGGATAGCTTGTTGTTCATCAGGATGTCCAGGTCCTTTTCCATATTGCTGCTTTTCAGCAGGTCACTCCCAGCCTGCACTGATGCCTGGGTTATTCCTTCCCAGGTGTAGGACCCTGCATTTGCCTATGCCAAATTTCACATAGTTCTTCTCTGCCCATTTTTCCAACCTGTCAAGGTCCTTCTGAAGAGCCGCACGGCACTCTGGGTATCAGCCACTCCTCCCACCCTGAGAGGATGACATGTATTTTTAATTCATCCTGCAAGGTTACATTTTAAGCAACAAAATGACACCTTTATTGATAATTAATATAAATTCATGGGGTTTGGAACATGGAGACATCCATCAGGGATTTGGTGTCTTCTGTTAGGGGCAGCTAACATTAACTATCTTTAATTCTATTTCCCACTCTGCAAGGTGGAGTGGTGATGTTTCCCTCTGTGTAAAGAGCCCCAGTGACCACCGATCCACTTACTCAGGACCCCCATGAAGCTCACTTGGAGAATGAAGAAGCTCCTTGTAATTAAGGAGCTACAAAGATGCTTATTATCATGATTTGGTGTTCTTCCAAACGCTGCTTGAAGTGGGGACTCAAGTTTTTAAAAATACTTTTATGCTATTGCTTTATTTGATTTTTTTCCTAGAGATTTGTGTTAAATGCAATGACTTCAAGTTGAAGCACAGCACTTCTAATGGAGTGCCTGACCTTTCCACAACCTCACTGAACAGCAGCAATGAAACTTCCAGGTAGCTAATTAATAGACTTGTACAGCACCAGTCAGATGTACCTCTAGCAGCTTAACTCTCAGTTGAGGGGATGAAATTCTCCTGCCCTCCCCACACCCACATCTCACTAACAATGATGGATTTGGGACCTAATCAGGCATTAAAACAGAGGATTAGTGAGCTGCAAACCACAGTGATCATGACTCCTTTTACAGGGCATGAAGGGGACTGGCAAAAATTACCAAGCTTGCCCTCAGTAAAGCAATGGTTGTGTACCTGAAAAAAACTGTGTGGGCAGCAGAGACTGTTGAACTTAATATATGTATATGACAATTTTGAAAGATCAGCAGAAAAAGCCACACAGAACAGGAACTTGATTGGAAATTCTAACAGAGAAAGGAGCAGGTGTATGTAGGTAACTGTGAAGCACCAAATACAGTTGCACTCTGGTACCACATCCCACTGCCATACATTTAAACAACCACCTTTCTGAAGATGTGGGATCCTTCTACAAGCTCCAGAAGGTTCAAAAGGTGTAGGGCCCACTTTCAGCTGTGCCCAGAAGAGGTGCCATAAGGAGATGATGTGCTTCAGGGCTAGGAGAAACTGAAGTAAGAGAAGATCACAACATTAAGAGAAGCAGGAGATGGAATTTTCAGAGCTCAAGAGAAGTGTAATTGTTTGCCTTGAAGATTCTTTCCTTGGCTGAATTGATCATAAGAAGAAAGATCTTTAGATGTCCAATGGCTATGCCTACAATAAGAAATAATTTGGTGCAGTAAGACTGTCTCTCTGAGGACTGGCTTCGCACATCAATCACTGGAAGTTGCTGAATTCACTCCTGCAACTCCTGCAAGATATCTTTCTGCAGGATATAAGTGTAGCAACTTAGTGGTTCTGTAAGGAGAACACTAAGGGGCCATGACACCTCTCCAGAGTCTCCAGTAGCCAGTCTGGCACTTGGAATAGTTGTCAGCCCTGCTGAGTGAAGGAAGGAACTGTTCTACCACTTGTTTTACAGAAACATGGAAATATTTGTTTCATGGCTTTGAGGCAAAGCCATCTATACTGGGCCAGGACTGGGAAGACAGTTCTATCATTGCTGGTATTTTCACATAGCTGTTGTGTGAATGATTTCTGCAGCAGCTCATAGCCCCTGTGGAATTGCTTTTAGAGGTGTGCCAGTGCTCCTGGGCAATCTGGTGGTATTTATCACTTCCCTTCAGATCTGAGCCCAGAGGTGTAATTCCATCAGAAGCTTTGTCTCCTTTGCCAAGCAACCTGTTTAGAAAAGCAGCACTCACTGTGTTGGAAACAGAGGTATGGATACAGGGGTGCTGATGTCAGCAAGGGTAGGGAGGAGGCAAAAAAGGTATTTTACAGTATGATCTTGAAGGATCTTCTGTGGGATACAGGAATAGGAATCTGGGAGCCACATCAAACCACTGTCATTTCTCCAGGTCCTCCACCATGGTGACAGAGTCCATGTGAGCAGCTGCTGCTGTGTGGTGCTCACACAACAGGTGCTCTCAATGCAGTGTAATGGTACTTCAAGAGGATCACCTTTATTATTCTGAAATCTGGTGCTGGCCAGTGCTCTCATACTAAGAGCAGTCAGGATGTTAGTAACCTTCTGCTTCTACCAGCAAATTATTCTGCTACCCGGGAAACCTTTGTCCCTCTCATGTCTTTCTCATCAAATAAAAAGCAATACCACTTCCATCAGGGCCCAAGTTGCGCATTCTGAGTTTTGAGGAGGCTGAAGGCAGAAGAGAGAACAGTTGGCAAATTGATAGTAAGAAATAGGTCTGATAAAAGAAACAAGAGGTTCAGCAAGAGGGACTTTCAACAGAAGGGAAAGCAGCTGAAGAGAGGAAAGGATTTCAAGCTAGAAGTGGATGATGCAGTGGTGGCAGACTTGAAGGCGGGTGAAAACTGGCAAATAGGAAGGTGCCTGTGGCACTTGGCCCTTTACATATAGGCACAAGAAGCACTTCAGGATCTTTTGGGAGCTCTGAATGGTTTGAGTCTTCTTTTAGTACATGTGCTGTGTAACTTGCTAGAGGATCTTAAAATAGTGCAGCCCACATATGGATTTGGAAGAGGATGTTTCCATGAAGTGCCAGAGTGGAATGGCATTTCTCTGCCTTTCCCCAGAAGGCATTTAGTTTGTGCTCCCCCAAATCACTCTGAGAACCAGACTAACCATCAGAGCAAATGTGGGCATTGCTTCAAACCACACTGCTGGGCTAGACAAAAATGCTCAAGGCAGCCACTGAACCCAGGGCATGGACATCTCCTGCACATCTAAGCTTTTTTAAGAGGTGAGTTACAGCTCCCTTATCTTCCACACCCAAGAGAAGAAGAGAAGGACCTAAAGTATATCATATGCTTCCTGGCACAAGATATCACCTTTTTTTTTATGGGTAGATCTTTCTACACTGACAGTCCATCGATGAAGGAATCCCACGGAATGGCTTTTCTGTGGTCAGCATATAAAGCAGGTGGTCCAATACTTTTTTAATGCAAAGCGTAGAGGGGATGAATTACTTCCCGTGCTCAGGAGAATGAACAGATGTGTTGTGTGCACAAAAGAGAGACAAGGGAAAGCTGCCATCTGCTGTTGGAAAAATCCTGGTTCATCTTCGAGCCCAGGCACTGCTAACTGCTACAGTGGCTCATTGATGCCTGTGACTCCCATCACACTGGTTTAGCACCCAGAGTAATATTTCACAAGGGGACCAGGGGATCCATACCTGTCGTGCATTGGGGAGAACCAAAGTGTGCCCTGGAGAGCTGCTGTTTTACGTCTAACTCGGGAAAAAGATGATGGATTTGCTGACCTTTTGAACTACCCATACCAGCAGCAAAGCAAAGCAGGAAGGCATGGCAAACCCAGTGTGCCTTCAGGAGGGAGCATAATAGAGTAATCAACAAAATTTAAATGTAAGCCTTAGCTAATCTATTAGATCAGTATTTAGACCTGATATCCTCAGTGGATTTTCAATAAGCTGAACATTCTGCACTGCTAAGGAAATTAAACAATTGCTGAAGTCCTACACTTCTAGAATTTGGATACTTGGGGTGGAAAAAAATTATTGATCATTGACTGATCATTTATTTAAATGTCACTTTGAGTCATTCAACATTATTTATTGACTTCTGAAAACATGTTTAATTCTATTTTCTAAATGACATTTGAGGTCAGTTTAGTTAAATGTAACTTATTTTTTTTACAAGAAAAGACATCCAAGTATTTAATACAAATTAAACATTTCAGTCCTTTAAATGGCAAGCTAATCTTGTTTAATGCTTCATTAAAAGGAAAAAAAAAGACAAAAAAAAACCCCAAAAGAACTCCACCATCCTGAAAAATCTCCCGACAAGGATATTTCTTGTTTCCTTGCTTGATTGCTTTTTTCCAGAATAAAAAGAATTAATTAAAACCCACCCTGGTCATTTCCAGGGAAACCACAAAATTTAGTGTTTCAGGATCAGATCTTTCACAGATAGAAATTCATATTATAGCAGCATGATGCTGTTTTGACCTGAAAGTAAATGCTGTTCAGCTATTCTGTTTGGTTTTTTTTCACTGCAAATTGGTATTTTTCCATAGGAAAAAAAAAAAAAAAGAAGAGAATAATTCTGGAGTGTGACTACTAAGCTCAAGCAATTTTCCAGTAGCAATGGGGACAGGAGCAGTAGTAAGAGTTGGAGGTGAGCAATCAATTTGGTTGTTTGCATGGGTGAATTTCTGCATAGTGATGTTCTGCTCTAGTAGATGCATACATGTGAGTGCCTAAATATAACATTATAGTTCATCTTTGGAGCTTTTGGCCTATTTACCTTTTAAACAAAGATGGGGTTATTGAAAAAAAACCCCAACCCAGTGATAGTTCAAAAAGAAATTATTAATTTAATGCAGTAACCATGGTGTAAATCATAAGGCCTGGTGAGACAAAATTGTAAGATTTTTTCCCCCCAAAGAGAATATAGAAATTTTTTCTCAGTATACTTAAGAGGGGAAAATTTTTAATCCAACTGTGATGATTCTTTTAACTTAAACCAGTCTCTATCAGAGGGTGTCATTTAAAACAGGAGTTGGGGATCTCAGCAGCAACTGTCACACCATGCTTGGCTTGGCCTGAGTCCAGAGGAGGGAATACAGACATGGCCAGATAAAATCTGCTTTGCAGGGTGGCTGTACTGCACACTGGCCCCATTTGGTGTGAGAACCTGTACAAAACACACAAGTGCAGGTTTTTCTTGTGATTCTGTGGGTTTGCAGCAGTGTTTTCCTGAGAGTGGAGGCAGCAGTGGGTGCACCCAGCAGATGATGCAGCCGATTGTTTCCCTGCAGGGACCCAGGGCTAGCAACTGGTTTTCCCAAGGTGGGTTATAACCTGTTCTGGAGAGACATAAACAACAGCGTTATGTGGCCAGTCCTTAACTGAGTTACTGATGTTAGTCTGGAAAGAAGGCACTAGAGTTTCCTTCTGTTCCCACGCTGTGGTTTCTAAGGACTGTGGCAGCTTCTCATGATCCCCAGCTCTCCCACCACTCTGCTCATGCTGGTGCAGACACCTTGAACTTGGCAGGACAGAGAGAGGTTTGCGAAACCCACACACCTTTTCCCCTTCAGATGCAAAGCCTGGTAAAGGAGAGGAGCATCTCAAACTTTGCACAGTGTGTTTGTAACATTTTGCTTTGAGAAGATGAGTGAAAATGTAAACCAAGCAAAACAGCAGCAGTCACTGCAAAAATGCTGAGCTCCCTTCAAAAGTGAAGCGAGAGCTGGAACCCGTGAGGTCCCCACAGCAAAACCTGACTGCAGCATGGGACGATGACGCCATCCCAGCAAGTGTCAGATGCTTTGGGGCTGTATCACAGTCTCGCCGAACTGGTTGGATATCCTCAGAGGTGCAGGCTGCCACGGGATGGCCATGGAGGGTAAGAAAAGGCTGCAAAGCAGAAAGAAAACAAGTAAAAAAACTCTTTCAGACAGTTGCCAATAAAATTTCTTTGGCTCTGCATCTGGGCATCGCTCCCAAATCCAGCCTCTTGCCCTTGGATAAAGCACTACAGCCTGGAATGAGAGGCAGATGCGTGGGAGGAGTGTGTGTATCTATGTCTGGGCTGGAAAATATTTGTACTGTAGTGCCTAGAAAAAGCTTTTTACTTTGGGCCTTGCTCCAAAAAACCTTTTCCCCTGCTTTTACAACTTCTCTCTTTTCCTTGGGACTACCCAGATGTTTAATCCAGCCCAAGGGCAGGGAGCTAAGGAGTTTTCCCTGTGCCCATCCTTCTGCCCCCAGCCCTGGGAGCGGTTGCCTCCAGCCCACACCTCTGGTCCTCAAGAGGTGGGTGGGATGGGACAGTCACCCAGGCCGTGGGGTGATCTGTTTGCAGCACTGTATCCACAGCTTCTGGCCTCACCTGTTACGAGTGGGTGAAGCCCCAGCCTTAGCAGAGAGAAGGGACAGCCTAACATCTTGCGGGATGAAAGAACAGAGGGAGGGAGAGGAGATCCTGAGAGGCCCATTCCTACCATTTTTCCTACCATTTTACCGTGAGGTTTTGTTTCTGGGTGGATAGATTGTCACTTTTTAAAAATACGTATCCTGGAACTTTGTAACTACGTGAGAATTGTAGCTAATGTGAAATTAAAAGAAGCAGGAACCACCGCCATCAAACCTCACTGTCCTTAGCCTGACAGGTCGCAGCAAGAAGCTGAGGGGGAGGGGAAAACAAAAGTGAATATTTTTTCACATGACAGTTTAAAAAACTAGCCTCTTCGCGGCGGGCAGGACCTGGTTCTGGCTGGAAGGGCGTTTGTAACCCAAGGGATGCGGGTGCGGACAACCGTGGCACGGCCGAGGCTCGGGAGCGAGGCTGGGGAGCCGGGGAGGCGCTTGTGAAGGCAAAGGGGAGAGAACGGGGGCTGAGGAAGGGCTGGGGCTCCTCTGCCTTCGCTGCTGCCGGGCGGAGGGTGGGAGGGTCCCGCTGTCCCCGACCGGCCCCGGCCCCGCCGCCCGCCCCGTCCCGCCCAGCACACCTCGACCCGCCCCTGGCGACCTGCCGGGCGGAGGCGGCGGGCCCTGGTGCGGTGGTAAGGCTGTTCCCACTCCCAGCGTGGGGGAATGCGGCTGGAGGAGCCGCCGGGGGGATGCGGGTGGAGGAGCCGCTTCCCTGGGGCGAAGCGCCGGCGGCTCCGGGATGCGCATCCCCTGCCCTGCGCTGCCCTGTCTCGTCACGGGGGGTCCAACCGTGACCCGTGTCCCTGGGGACGGGCGAGGGACCTGCTGCCCCCTTGGACTGTGGCTGGGCCGCCTTCGAAGGAAACTTGGGGGAAAAAACCCACAGCATTTGTTCTGTCTATTAAGCACAGAAAATACCTAAGAGTGGCCAGTCGATCAGAATTGGGTTTAGTGTTTGTTCTAACCTGCACCTTCAAAACATCTCGGAAAAATGCTGGAGGGATTAATCTACAGTGATAAATGCTGAAATGATCACTACTGCCAAACTGAACTTATTAAATATGCCTCAATTACTCAAATAGTTGGAAGTACCATATTTTTATAGGATTATAATCGAGAGGGGGCAGCCCATGCAGAGAGAAAGAGCACAGCCTGGGTGTGCACAAGGTGGATGAAATAGTTACAGAAAATATTTTTGAAGTGTTAGATGTTCTCTGTAGTTATTTTTGTTTGTCTCCTGTATACTCAGTACTGAGTTAATATCCAACAACTTTTGCTACGTGTTTGCTGAATATTGTTCACTAATTTAATAGCTTTCTCGTGGTGTGGGCAGATAGCTGAGTGTAAATTTTAAATAGTTTTGCCTATAGCAATTTTCAATGGATAATACTGGAATGTGTTTATTTTAACCTGAGCATTCTTTCTCCTACCTTATCAGCTATCTTTATTCCTACACACCCCTTATCACAGAAGTATTTATTTAAAATCTTTTTTTTTGCAGGCTAATATTTTACACAGAAAATGAGGCTGAATTACGTGCACATGCCGATTACTGGAGGAGAGCCTGAAGGACATCCTGTTTTGATTTAGCAGTGTTGTTATTCTTTGGGGTGAAATGAAGAACTTGATTTTGTTTTGGAAACACTCAGATTTCTAATGCAACAAACTGAACTTCAGTAACTTTTTTGCAGTACAGATTTCAACAAATTAATTTTTCTCAAACAAAGATGCAGAACCTGTCAGTAGTAGAAAGTCTTACTAATGCAGACTTATCACACCAGGGGTCTCCAAAAGACCTGGTAGCCAAAGCAGGTGGTGTGTATCATGATGGAGGTGACTGTAACTGGAATGACAAGACAAATAATGAAGAAATTACTAATCTTAAAGTAATGCAGCAAAGCCTCCCTGTAATGAATTGCAAAGGGAGAAGTTACGAGGGGTTTTCTGAGAGCATTTTTATCATCTCAGAACCCAGTTGTTCCTGGGGTGATTTTGAAGGCTTCAAGGAGTCCTTAGACAAATCAGAGAGATTCAGTCATAATCTTGAAGTTTTGGTGAAGCCAACAAAAACTTCTGGAGCTGATACAGACTTAAGCAGTGGATGCTGTAGCCCTTCTGCTGCCCAGGTTTGTGCTGAGCCATCTCTGTGCAGTGGGATACAGGAGGCTTTGGGCTCTTCGAATGAGGTATGTGTTAACAGTAAACCAAGGACCAGAAATGTTTGTGTTACTGCTTCCTACAGCTCAAGTTTTTTATCTATCTTCTCTATAGAGGGTAATGTACAGGGAGAGAAACTGTCAAGCTACTTTGCAGCTAACTCAAGTGGAACAAAAGCAACTTCTTTACAGTGTTTTACAAATACTTAAGTTGTCCTGCTGGAGAGCATCAAAGAATGTAATGCACTTCTTTGCTTCTAGGCACTAGGAATAAGTAAGCACATAGAAACCATGAACCCTGCCCTGACACACTTGCAGTTTAAAAGCTAGACTAGCAAGAACATAGGAAATAAAAAATCAGGAAGGTGGATGACAGAAGCAGGGTGGATAGAAATTCTAAGGGTTGCCTGAAAGCTTATTGAAGCACACAAATTATCAAGTCAGAAATTGGCAAAGACAATTACTTTTGTTATTTAACATACTGCCTGAGTAATACCAACAATCTTTCTGGAATTTTAGACTGATTATGGTAGAAGTTAATGATACCAAAAGAAGGAATAGAAATCTTTTAATGTAATTCATTTTTATACCACAGTGTGTTACATTGTCTCATATGATGTTACAGGTAATATTCTGAGTAAATAATGTGATATATCCTTATCAGCACAAAAAAAGGTTTAGGTAAAGTTTTATACCTTGTTGCAATGAATGTGTTTCCGTATGGACCAAACATGTATCACCAAAGGGAAGAAAAGTAGCAAAAGGTAAGAAAGAACATATAAATACAAAACACACACACACACACACACACACACACACACACACACACACACACCCTTGTTCTTATTACTTTTATCCTAAATTACAGAAAAGAGAACAATCAACTAAGATGTTCATGGGATTAACCTGTAGCAGTAAAAACTTACAGCTTGTAGTCTGTTAGATGCGTTTTAGTAGGTGTAGTGAACCAAGAGTTTTCTGGAGACAGGCTTTCTTGCCTAGGAACTTGCTTCAGAGGTATTATTAGGGAAAACACAAAGATGGAGTTGGGATAAGCTGCGCACGTTAATTGAGTGGAGATACACAAGATACCTGGTTATTTGAGTGCGTAAACAGAGAATTCAAATGTTCTGTAATGTTGGAAATAGGGGACAAGAAGCCTTCAGTTGCAAGAAGAGAGTATTGTAATGATTGAAGCTGAATTGGAATATAGCAGGTTGCTTGGTTTCTTTCCAAAAGCAATAGATCTTAATCTTACTGAAGCATTTACTTTATTTTACATTTATTAAAGGCTAAAGGAAATGTCCAGTAAAAGCTAAATAAGTTAACCAGGCTTACAGTTTCAAGTCGTCTTTTCTTGTCTCGGGTAGAGAAAAAGCTGCAGAGTTGCTGGAGATTTTTTTGAGTGTAGAATGTGTGTGTGGCTTGTCCTTTATCCTTGTGCTTTTTACATTGTTTGTTTGAAACCATAAACTCTTTGAACTGGGGCTCTGTCATCTGTGTGGTCTATACAAAAAAAGCCAGGTAGGTTGGAGGGACCTCTAGAGATCATCTGAGGTTGGAGGTCTGACCTTCAACATTTGTTGCTTCAGTTAATTAAACAGTATTGGTCTGAAGTAGAATCATGTACTTTAAGAAGGAAACAATCACCAATTTCCTTGCAATAGCTGCATATTTTTCCTAAATAACTGAACGTTTTAAGGATTTTTCATAAATACTGGCCTTTGTGAGAGAGACTGGTGCATGTGTTTAAGCCCTGTGGTATTCTGACATAATAGGATAGAGAGGATTTAGTCAGAAACTATGGGCACATTCATATTTTCATAATTAGTACAAAGCTACAAGATAAGTGAAAATATACCTAGTTTTTATTTTAGAAAGACACACTGAAATAGACAGCAATAAAGATAATATAAATTCTTGGGTTTTTCATCTGTCTTGGTTAAACTGTAAGTCAGTGACTTTCATGTGTAGGAGAAGCACCACAGAGTCTAAGGAGATACTGCGATTGAGGCAGAGCTGTGCTTCCCTTGATGCACACTCGCTGTGGCTGTAATTACCCCTCATCCCAAAGCCAAGGGCAGTTGCCTGGCTTTTCCGTAATTCCCATCCCATTTCAGTTTTGGTACCTACTAGGAAGTTGTTTTTCCTTGACCCTGTATGCTCTAGCGAGTTTGCTTTCCCAGAATTCTACTTCTCAGAAATTCAGGATCCTTCTTCATCTCTCAGGATCCTCTATGTAGTATCTCTGTCGTAAGATGAAATAATTTACAAATTGATTGAAAGTCCTGTGGTACTTGGGGCAAGATTCAAAGGATTTTACTCAGGAGTCTTTGAGTGTCTCAGCAGCTGCTCATCAGAGCAGGCATTTTAGCAAGGCCCTACTTCAGGAGGGAGCAGCATGGAGCACAAATTCTGCTCCTAGAAGCAGGCTCAGAAGTACAGAATCCTTCTACCATCTCTGTTGATTCTGCCCACTAATCATTAGATTAAATCCATACTCTCTCAGTGTTCACCACACTTGACTGAATTCTGTATAATGAAACTGTGGAAATACCTCAGTCTATTTTGGCTGTTTCAATTACACTCAAATGAAACTGTCAAAATATGTGTGGAGCATCCATACTTAACATTTTTCAGACTAAATTGTTGCTTGCTGGGCAAAGAAAACAAACTGACTGGTTCCATTGTCTGGTTTTCACACAATGTTGCTACTCCTGGATTGCAGTCCCTAGGACGGGTGGTGAAGTCAATTAATTGATTTTATTTAGAAAATTACAGCAATTCCTTTTTTGAAGGAATGAAATGGCACAGCTTCTGAACTGGATAGCATGATAACATCCCTTTAGGACATGATGTAAATTTTGCACGTTTTCCTTTGTATATGTATTTCTTAGTTGTCAGATAACCCTGTTACTTCCAGTAGGCCTATTTGGATCACTCCTGGGGCTGTGTTCAGTCTCCCACACTTCCTCCTCATCACAGCTGGGGGAGGAACAAGTATGTAAATCTGGCTCTGATTTTAATATAGGTTGGAAAAAATTTGGTGGAAATGCAAGGATATGGGGACGTCCTCACCTCAGCTTTTCTTCAGGCTTACAAAGTGCAAATATTTATTGGTAACTGTAGCATTTAGCAGTTGTGTTACATTTGGCTGAATTAGGAGTATTTGAATACTGAGTTAGCAAAACAAGCTTTGGATTTGATGTGCACATCAGATCTGTCCTGAGTTATCTGAGCAGAAGAAGGAGTCCTGAGTGCTAAACAGGCAAACCAGCCTATGATTTAGAAGCTGGGAAGTGAGAGACTAAGGTTCATCAGAAACTCCTGGATTCTTGCTTCTCTTCCTCCAATTCTAAGTAAACACTCAGAACACTGAACTTTGGGCTCAGTCCCTCTGTACCATTAGTATTAATACAAATATTTAAAATAATAAGACAATCTCTAGAAACACTGTAGTCTTTGGACTATATCCTTTGTGAACTGTGGGGAGGACCCATATAACATATAAAATAAAACTCTCTTTTTTCCTAGGCAGACCACAGCTATGAGGATATATTTAAGTTGGGCTTTCCAGAAGTCTTTGTATCACAGTCCAGAGAAAACATAAGAAGTTTAGAGCAAGTACTACTTGATGCAAATAGTGAAGATGTTGGGATACCTGAACTTCTGAAGATTCAACTTGGGTAATGAGTTTAGATCACGAATTTAAAGAAACCCCAAAACCAAAAACAATAACAAAACCCCCCCAAAAAACCCAAAACCCACAAACCCCCCAAACCAAACCAAACCAAACCAAACCAAACCAAACCGAAAAGCTCCTCGGCAATTACACTGTTTATTTCATAATTTAAAAATCAGTGGTACACTCAAAATTCTTTCTTAGCACTACGCTCTTCATCTTAGCAATGTTGTACTGTATTGTTAGAGGAAATGAATGGTGTTTGAGCCATTGGAAAACAATGAAGGGAATAAATCATAATTACAAATTCCTACTTAGGGTTTTTCCTGCTGTTGGTGTGCCTTCTTATGAGTAAGCCTCTGGAATGCCAGAACCCAACAGACAGCCTGTTCTTCCTGTTTGTTTGTCCTTTCTTTACAGCACATCCCACTTATTTCTTCATCATTGGAGGCTGATGCTTCTAACAGCCCACATGCTTCCCCCCCCAATTTTTCCAGTTAGTAACTTCTTCTCACGTGTAAGCAGATGTGCTTCAGAATCTGTGGTGCATCTGGCTTCTTTCCTGGGTTATGTTAATGGCAATTAGTATCATTAGCTAAGATTTCTCTTATGACAGCTTGAACACTTCTAGATTTGTTGCACGCTTTTGAAGGATCAGCAGCAGTTGAGCAGTATTGTATTTACTGAACAGTATTGTAGTTATTTTTGCATAACTCTGAGGCTTTGTATCCAGAAAGTTGGGTCAGATCACACTTAGGAAATGTCCTAAGGCTCAGAAAAAATGTAATTTAAAAATGAAAAGTGGGCATCCTTTCAGCAAGTTCTCTGCATATGTGTTATATTTTAATCAGCATTAAACTTGTGGAGAAATATATATGTAAAAGGGACTGCAGTATTATAGCAGAATACTATACCAACTATGGACAAAAAAGCCCTGTTCTACAGTGGTGAATAACTAAGTACAATGATAACTACATCCTGTACTAAACTAAGCCCAACTGGATTTTTGCATAGGATGAATGCAATGTGAGAATTGAAAATACCATGTGAAGGGAACTCTAATTCTCACTGTTTCTGCAGTCTTTGGTTTATTTTGTAGCACAGACACATCCAGAACAGGTGCAGGTCACCCACCTGAGCAGCAGGTGCTGCAGAGGAGAAGTGTGACCTATGGGATGGAGAAAGGTTTGAGAGACAGAAAAATGCAAAGTGCAGAACTAATAGCGCTGAACTCTGACCACGTTTTACAGAAGCAATTCAAAAATGTCAGCTGATGGCATATGAAATGTGCTTCTAATGCCCTTCTTATCTGAGAAGTCATGTTGACTTACTGTTTCCACTAATTGTCATGCCAGCTAATTAATACACTGGGTTGGTAGTTTGACCAAAGGTAGGAGTTTTAAGATAAACTCTTGCTGTTAGATCAAGACAGGGCAGTATACAACTGTATGTAGTGAAAATAGTTATTTATGTTCACTGGAAACTTCATACAGCTTATAACCTCAAATTATGTTTTGTTTTCTAGCATCGATTCTGGAAACGTATGGAGAACACTCAGAGACTCTGATAATGCCCCCAGCTTAAGACATTGCTGGAGTAAATCTCATTGCCAAGAAATCCTCTTGAGTGTTCTTGGAATAGATGCAAATCAAAAGGTAATTGAACGATTGTTTGCCAGTGTGCCAGCATAAACATCTGCATGCAGATGTATGAGGGACTAGATCTCAATGAGTCATAAGCTTTTTTTACAGAGAGGTTTTTAAAGTGATAGTCTAGTGTTTCCATATTTATGTGTAAGTAACCATGAAATTGTGCAGGATCAAACTTTGATTGTCTTTCCATTGAACTCTCCCCTGCATAGTGCCCTGCTGTCGGGTGTTATGTTCAGCTTTGTTAGAGATGGAGAATTAGCTTTCAGGTGTGTGTGCAGTAGGATTGTTTACCTTTTTTGCTCAGAGTACAAGAAAATTGTTAGCCTCTAATATCTTTCTGTTAAATGAAAATAAGATTTGAATCAGAGAGGCTGTTAAAGTCATTACTGGAGGTTTTTACTGTACAGGAACTGAAAGTGTGTTCCACTTTCCTTTTCCTCAGATTATTCCTCTGTCTGCTTTTGCAAGGCTTGAAGCAGAGTATGTTTTAAATTGAATTGAGACCAAACCAATTATTGAAAGATCTCAAATAGAAATGTTTCTATTTAATGTCATGTTTTGAGAAGATAAAAGTGTACAAGATGATTTAGTATTCAGTTATTTAATTGGGATCGATTAGTCACATGTAGTTGTCAGAAATAACTGTTTCAATTGATAATTTGGTTGCTGAAGTATGAGGCTGACAAGGTATGGATTTTATGGGCATATTGGACTTTTCATGCAAGTTAAACAACTGTGCTGAAGGTAGAAGACCTATTCTGCACTTGAAAGTCACTTTTATAGAAGTGTCATTTATCAGAGAGAGAATGGGAGACATTTCCCCAACACAGTTAACTCCCATTCTGTTCCTTTCTTGCCCATAGATACACCAGCATTAAATAAATGCCCAGGCAGCTTAAACTTTCATCATTACTTCTTTTCTGTTACTGGAAAATTGTATGTCTTTGAACAATACTGATTAAGATATATTTATCAGCAATGTTTTGGTGTTAATTAAGGCTAATTTTAATTGGAAATGGCTTTTTTATTAGGTGAAGTCACATGTAGATTCATTGAAGTCACAATTAGATTCATGTGTTTAGGTAGTACTGGTTTTTACTTAAAATTGTTTTAAAGGAAAGGGGATCCCATGATAAATACAGCTTCAGAAAGTAAAATTTAGTGGTTGTTGTTATTTGAGCGAAACTTCTCTTTAGGTTATATGCTTATATCTATCTGTAGAAATGCATAAATAAATTCTTGAATAAAATGTAAGTTGTGGGGGTTTTAGGACATTTCAGAGAGCCAGGATGATATTTTTGAGGAATCAAATGTTGAAGATAATGAGGACTTCAGATTTGATGGATTCGGTATTAATGACTGCAAAGCATTGATCCAGACCAAGGTAAGAATCACTCCAAAAGTGAGCCCTTCAGAGAACCACAGAGTGTGTTTTACATGTTGCTCTCTGCTGTAGCCAGCTGTTTGAGTGATGTCCTCATGTAATTGTTTGGTCCTAGTGTGATTATTTGAATGTGGAGTTGGTTTTTTGCTCTTTGAAACCCCTCTGATAGCTTTAGAAAAGGTACCTGGGCACTTGTTTGTTTCTTGCTAAAAAGCAATGCAAGCTGAAAGGAAAATTGTGATCTCCATTGTTGTGAAACATCTAAGTCACATTCTGTTTATTATCAAAATATTTCGGAGGAATATTCTTCATCCAAGGTTCCTTCCTCAGTGGAAAATAAACTTGAGCAACTGTTGTTGCTGTGGACACAGATAGTCTGAGGCTTACTTTTATTGCTGTTTTATTCTATTTACTGTACTGGACAGTGAAGGTGTGTAACTCTTCTGGGAGCTTTGTACATAAGAGATGATACGCTGGAGATTTCAGAAATAAAAGTAAATGAGACTGTCCAGCTTATTCCTTCATAATTCCCTTCTGCTTTTCTGATTGAGTATGTGAGGGAGGGATTACAGGGGCTGAATCATACTTGGAAATGTGTAATATACAGAGACAGGGTTTAGACAAAGGAGAAGTTGTTTAAAGTAGATGGAGTAAAAGTGAAATAAATCTTGAGACAGAGTTAAGTTAAATGACAATATTTTTCTGGAATAGCCTCTGAAGGGAAAGAAAAGCCTTGCAGCTTAGTGTCTTAAAGTAAAATTCATTGCAAAACATAATTTACCATATAATTTTATGTAAGCAAAATCATATAATGGGATGCTTTCTATTTATCTCCCTAGTTATGTCCCTTTCCCCCCCATGCTAATTTTATTTTTATGAACATTTATAAAAATTAAGTTGAAATATGCAAGAATTCTGTAGGATGGAAAAAATGAACTTAGTTTTTCTTTTTCACTCAGGTTTCTGTATCACCAGACTCCAGACATGGTCACCTTTTCACCTGTAACCTCTTTTTGAAAACCACACCATCAAATGAAAATGCACAGTATATAACAATCCCAAGGAAGAAGCACATTTTCACTACACACAACCTAAAAATGAAATTTTTCAATAGTGATGTTTGTTGAACTAAATGCATATTTTAGCCATTTTTTTCCTTTTTTTTTGAACTGAATGGAGTTTACCTTCATTTTGTTACTGACTTGGTACTATAGACTACAGATGCTCTTTAGGAAAGTGGCATATTGGTCTATATGAGGTATGTAAAATCACATTATTAGAAGAGATTTCTTCTCTTTAGTTATGAAGTTAAAGGTGCAATTATGTCCTGCTAAGTTTTGCTGCAGAGTTCTGTCTCTTACAGTAAATTCTGCAGCTGAAACCACACTTTAAAGATACTCTGGTGGACTCTTCTGAACTACTGAGCTTGCAAGGCTTAATGCCTCTTCAATCAAAAGCCTCCTTTCCCTGTGAAAATCTACATAAACCTCAGGTGTATTGTAATGTGTGCCTTGTCACCATCTCTCCTCATGCTTGGTCCAGTTTGGATCAGCTGAGATCTGTTGCTTTGCCACTGCTGGATGTAATGAGAGACGCCTTCTGAATATGGGGGCTTTCACTGGGGTTTAGGAAAATAAACCCCTCTTAATTTCTGTCTGGTAAAGCCTGATGTGGTGATAGGGGTAGGGGCAGTGAAATGTTTTGTTCTGGCATTGGTTTCTGACTGGAATAAAGCACCTCATTGAAGCTGATTGTAACAGTACTTGTTGGATTCATTCAGCTGCACTTACACCACGTATAACCTGCTTGTTGAAGCTGAGCAGCATTGTAGTTCAGGACTTGCACTGTACAATGCTGTACATTGCTGCCCTTTTAAAATTTTATAGTAACTATTGACTGCTGCCCATCTTCCTGCAGCTTGAGTACCACAGGAGGATGCACTTCACTGTCATTCAGAGAATCCATGGTGCTCCCCTGTCAACTGCAGCAGCTTTATTTATTCATTGGTAGTAACTTTTACACCAGTTACTAATCTCTAGATGCCGCTTTGCCCATCCGGAATATGAAAATTTTATGTGGCTTTTTGTTTTAAATAGTTCTAAGCACTGCAACTGATATTTTATGTGTTAAAAGCAGGAAACAAATTTGAATGTTACAAAACTAATCAGTTAATTTTTTAATAATGTACTTATTCTTTTCTTAGAATTAAAAGTACTATAAAGCACTGACAGACTTCAACCCTTAACCTAGTAAACTGTTCAGCAGTGACATTACAATTGCTGTAATAACTTTAGTAATCCTTATGATATCTTAGTGCTATTACCATGAGATGAGCTGTGCACTGGTACTCAGTAAATGGAGCAGGACATTTAGAAAAGTGCTGTTTGCAAGTGGCTCTGCAGCTTCTGTGGCCATGGAAGGAGTTCTGCAATGCCAGACTGGAAACTCCATATGGATACCAAAGTAGGGTTAACTTCTTCAGTTAACACTAGATTGGAATTAATTTTCAATTTCAATTCTATTCCTTCAGAGCACTTAAATATGTATTGAATAGGTTGTACTGATAATCTCACAAAAATAAAAAATTGCTAATGAAGAGTGAATGAATACTTGAGGTTAGTGATAAATATTATTAAAGTGAATTATAAGATTAAAATCCCATTTATTTTGCTTTCAGACAAGCAGTGGTCTGCAGAGGGGCTTGAAGGGGTAACTTCTAGTGTGTGTAGCAATCGCTGATGCACCTCTGCCCAGAGACCCTCTTTTCCTCTGGCCTTTCAAGTTTGTCTTTGCTTTTGCTAACACTGGATAAGAGTATTGAAGAATGTTTTGCACTGTTACTCCAGGAGAAGGATGAATATGTCATCTTTCCCTCATAGTAGCAGGTTTTACAGCCCTGGCTAAGGTACAGAATTGAAAGAAAGTTCAGCCCTTATGACTAAGTCGTGAAAAAAACTACTGGGATTCCAAAGGTGAGAGGCTCCACCTTTCAGGTCTTTCTCTTTTGGGCAGGTGTTTTGGGCCACCTGAGCCCTAACTGCTGCGTAAGACAACTGAGAGACCTTTTAACTCCCATTTCTAGTCTGAGATGAATGAGTTCACCTCTTCAAGGGAAAGGACGAGCAAAATTGAAATTACAAAGTAATTCAATTCATCTTCAAGGTTGTGGAGTCCTGGCAGCCACTCAGCCCTCATCAGAATTTGGGCACAATCTGTATATTTGGGGGTACTCAAAAAGAGAACTCTGGACTCTCAAGTGACAATAGATCAGTCTCGGGGAGACAAACAGAAGTGCAGCTGACCATTTTTAGAAATGTTGCACAGTGAAATGTAGCTTCGCCTTCTGTGGTTATCCTGGGAAACAAGGGGTGCCGGAAACCCCTCTGGCATATTTTGCACAAATAGTGGCTGTTGATTTCCTTTAGTCATTTCCTCATTCCTGCCGTTCCCAGCACCCGGCAGAACGAGCCAACAACTGCTGTGTGCCTGCTCCCGGAATGCACCGAGGTACCAGGTGTCTGTGCTGTGAAAATGGTGTACGGAGGAAATAAAACTTTGTGCCTTAGCACATTTTAAGCTACAAATTTCATCATTTCTCATCTTAGTTGTGAGCTCTCAGCTGTGAAATCCTGAGTTTTGATGAACTAGACATGTTACTGTACTCTGTGTTTGCTGAAAGCAAATAGCACAGACTTCTGACATTTGCTCAGGATTTTGAAAAGGTGAAAACTAGAGCAAGGCAAGAGTTTTGGACAGCAGAGCTAGACAGGAATGCCTTTTTCTTCTGCTGAGATTAGAGGAAAATATACCCACAGAACAAAGTTTTACAAAGTTCCAATCAATGATGTAATTACTGAAATGCTTCCTTTGTGGAAGGAATGCTGTAAACAGCTTTGCAGAAAAACCCTCCTAACCCAAGTCCATTGTGAAAGACTGAAGATTTTTCAATGCATATTCTAAAATGTGGAATTTAATTTATATTAATAAAGAGATTCAAAAAGGAGGAGGAACATTCCTCAGACAGTTTCTAAGTATACCATAAGCCCACCATTGGTTGACTGTATGGGGCATCCTGCCTCATATGCAGAAGATGGAATGAAAACCAAATCAAATCAATCTTTTTAAAGCGTGACAGTTTTTTTCAAAGTGCAGAGTCATGACAGGATTTAAAAGCACTCTGATATTTTTAATAATGAAAATCAGTTTTAATAGTTTTAAAAATGGTACTTCCTGGAGTACTCCTACTCCAGTTAAGACAGCAGAGGGAATTGGGCTAAAAATGAACTGCATTTAAATTAATTGTTAAACCCCAAATTTCTTTGTGGATCTGAGTTTAACTTTCCAGATTTACTCTGGAAGATGGAAAGAGAAGAAACAATGCAGCCAGCAGATGCAGCAGGCTCACTGCAGCCATATCCAGCAGTTTCTGCTGCTTCTACTGGAAAACAGATGAGAAGCTACAAAATTGCCATCCCATGGCACAGCCTGGGTGCCAGAGCACAGCCAGCTTTAACTTGGTGTTCTGCTGGGATAAACCAGTTCTAATGAAGGAAAAATCCATGGAATGAAGTTGCAACATTTTTTTCTTTTTCAATCCAAGCGAGCTGTGAATGTTAGGCAAATCCTGAAATGCCAAAAATCTTCTAGCTTCCCTAAACATCTGCTTTAGTAACACACTACTACAGACATACTTCTGCAACTTCAGACAACTTAATTCTTCACTTTTGATACTGGTTTTTAATAGCTCAAAATTATAACTCATCTTCCTTCCAGAACTAATGGATAGGTTGTTTTGTGTATTTCACTCTTGCTTGAGTGGGAAAATTAGTCTTTTTAAGAACACAGAACGTGGAGCTGGACAGAGCATTCCAAGCAGCACCTACACCTCCCCTGCCAGCCGTGTTTGAAGCAGCTTTGCACTGAGCTGAGCTGCTCTGTGCTTTTAAACTCAGATTTTTCAGTGGCTAAAATCAACGTAAGTACACAAAACACTACACCTTTAAAGAGTATCAACCTGACCCAAAAGCAGTATTTCAGATAAAAGCTAAATCTGCAGCAGCCCCTCATAAGGCAGCGTTTCCTACTGCCCTTGGCACAAGCCCAGCTATGTATGTGCTGCAGCATCCGTAGTGGCTTCCTCAGTAATGAGCCAGTCATGAGGCTGATGGCATGGTGGTCACAAAACCAGACTTTGCTAAGTTCCTTCTAGACCTGCTTTTCATTGTGTGGTCAGCAGGATCCAGGACAAAAGGCAGGAAGAATTCCTGGCCTGTAAGCAGCAGCCAGTGCTGTCTCGTCAATCAAATGATGAGATTGTTCATAGCCAGGTTGGATGAGTCTTGAGCCATGGGCAAGCACGCCTTCCACTAGACCAGGTTTCTGGAGAGTGCTCTGTTATGCCTCAATGCACATATGAATGTTTTTTCCCTTAAAATGGAGGGTCCCCCTTCATGTAACTCTTACAGTGGCACATAAATAGGTTCCTCTCAATTTAAACCTTTAAAATGAAGGAAGACAGGGATTCTGTCTCAATTTAAACTTCGATGTTCATTGCATAAGTCAGGATCTCATTTTATGGGGCCATAACAGGGAGAAGATGGAAACCTCTAAACCTGAGGCTGTGGGTTTAATCTATACACGCAGCCTTTTGCTAGCCAGAGTGGCAGTGTTTTTGTCCCAGCCTGACAAGCACACAAGGCGTAAGTGTCAACAGTATGTGCATCAAGGACATTCATATCTGACACTTGCTTTCAAGCGTGGCAGCCCCTGAGGGGACACGAAGAACTGCAGGGGCTGGGAAGACTAACAGGGCAGTCCAGACAAAGCCCAGAGAACAGCCAAGTGCTAAAAATGTGTGTCATCTGTTCCCACAGGAATCCCCACCCACCCCACCCCACTGGTTGGAAAAACGCTCTGTGTGCCACCCCTTGTTTGGTGGGGATGTACAAAGAGGATATGATGGTGAAGGAGTTAGAACTAACAACAGCCAAAGCAGACAGAGCTGAGGCTTAAATAGCTAATGTATATAGAGCCTGTAGATCGTGGTATCTGAAGTGTAACAATCTTATTAGAACATGCCAAATTCCAAACTACAGACTCAGACAAACCACACTGGGAGGGTGTGATGCTGTGTAAGGCAAGAACCACTTAGCAATGAAACAGCAAAAAAATCAAACCCAGTCCTTAATATTATCATTAGTCTGAATTATTATTGTATAGGTACAATTGCCCAGGAATTTCAGTGTTCAGGCTCCCACTTCAGAGACAGTCATCCTGAGGTGTGGTGCTTCCCTAAAGGAATCCATCCTTCAGGTTATGTGGAGACATCAAGTAGAATCCTGTTATGGTGCCTGGCATGTGTGATTTCCAAACTGGTTTGGAAGTTATTTAGCATTTCTGATGAGAAGGGCCAGGGAGAGGGTGGAAAAAAGCAAAAAAGGTACAAAAATCTAGGGAAAACGTTACATCTTGTAATTAAGAGACCAAGGGAAGGATGGGAAGATGCAACATTTGTTTTGTTTTTAAAACTGTCAAATACCAAAGGCTTCAAAATATAAATGGTTAAACTGTAAAACTGTGGCTTTTATTTCCAAACATACAATAAATAGGTCCACCACAACTAGCCTCTAACTTCATTTTACATGGAAGGATTTTAAAATAAGTTTGTGCATATTTAAAAATTAAATTTCCCTTTGCACATAATTCCATACATAACTGGACTGCATTACACACCAGCTCCTGATCTTGGCACTGTGACACAAGCAACCAATTAGAAACAGAGCTTTGTAGCAATGACTTGAACAAAAACTGCATTTTGAATTGTTGATAAAACTTCTACCAACAATTTAATCTTTTTCTGTAGTATACAAAAACTTTAGTATGTGAATGTTGAAAATCAAGTTGTCTTCTCTTCTGTTTCAGTAGGTGCTGCAAGGTAAGTGGTTTTATTAAGTGTTTGCTATTTGCTACATGATACGATTTTCATATCAAAATATCTTTACTGCATAGTAATACTTCATATTTTCAAATGCAAAAAGAAATTAGATGCAGTCTTTTTATTTTATCCATCATCACTGAATTTAAAGACTTTTTTAACCACAACTCTGTTTCATCACAGTGCAGAAGGCCCTTAGTATTTCAAGGATTTATTCAGTCATATTTTTAATACAAAAGTAGAGGCTGAGGAAAAGCCAGAGTAGTCTATACACAATGCACAATCTGTGTACATTCTGAAGCTGTACCTCTTCAAGAACTATTTATACACTCTTCAAACAAATCCCTTTATCCAGCAATTCAAAATACTTTAGATCAGAAGTTTTATATTAGAATCAATACAATATATGCATATAAATACATTTATACCCTTCGGTTGCTAAACAACCCAGATGGCTGCAAGGATGTGACCTGAAATGGTTCTCCACTGGCTTGGGATACCAAACTGTATCGGCAGCTAACTGTTAACCAAGAGAGTCACAGTAAAAAATGGAGATCTTTACACAAGGTAGGTGTGCCACAGCATCAGTTAAGACTAGAAATACCAGGTGACACCCTGGGCCCTTCAACAGGGCCAGGATTTCAACTTCTGTGAGATGCAACACACTGGCAACACTTTCTTCCTCTGCCGATGCTCCCTTTGTGAAAAGTTTCAGCAGAACAACAAAAACCAAAAAAAATACAACAAACCAAAGCAAAGCTTTTACAACAGCAAATTTTCAAGACAGGTGCTGCAGCTTTGAAGAACAAGTAAAAGTTTTATAATTAAAAAAAAAAACAAGGGAAAAAAACCCAACCCACCAACCCTAAAAGTAACATGCAAGTGTGTAATTCAGAAGACAGTAGCAGGGATGGACATAGACCTCAGCTCAGAATGAAACACAGTATCCGAACTGTCATATAGGAAAACAAGTTCTCACTGCAAATCTCGTCTTCAGCTAATGGGTGTGTTTATATATCCTTATTCACAGCCCTGCCACACGTGCCCCTCCTTCCCCAGCTCGGTCTGGGGCAGCAGCATGATGGTTCCAAAGCCCAGGTGGCCCTGGCGCTGTGTCCCTGCAGTCGGACCCAGAGCTCCCCCGCACGCAGCTGCACGGCAGGACTGAGTCATCGGCACTGACTCACCCACGGGTGTTCCAGGAGCACTCGGAGCACTGGTGTTGCAAGAAGTGTTCTCAGCTTTGCTTCTTAAAGGACACAGAAATGGTTGACTCTCTGAGTATCCTCCAAAGGTGCTAGAGGTTTTTAAGTTTGAAGCATTTCTTCCCACAATGCCAGGTATACAAATGCGTATCTTTTTAAATAATATTGCACATAAAAATCATCTTAAAACATTGTAGTGAAAGCAGGGTTGGAGGACAGTGTTTTCCAAAACAGAATAAAAAACTACCTGTACATAGTAAGTTTTAATTTAAAGAACGCCAAGATTATTCAAAATCTAAGCACATAATACTGACAGAAAAATGTTAAATTGCACAATCTACATATAAATTACATTTGTAAATACTTAAAAGTTTTTAAACATTGAATACCCTTGATTTCACAAATCAGCTAGGTCACTGTCAAAGGATCAGCTCAATGCATTAGAAGTACTTTCCCCCAGAAAAAAAAAAAAAGAGAAAGATCTGCAGTCTTAGATGAAGCACTGGAAAGAGTTAAAGCATTTCAGCTCAGAGGTAGTGCTAAACACATCCAACTAGAAGTCCATTATATTTGAACTATGATGAAATAACATAGTAAAATGTAGAAAGACTATAAAATTTACAAAAATAAATAGTTCTGAATGCTTTAGAAATTGCAAGAGACTTTGTTGGTAAATGTCTTGATCTGCTTTTCTGACCAAAAGAAAGCAAAGCATGTCTCATTTTTAAAATATACCCATCTCTAGTAACGTGTCTGCAATCCACACGATCTAACTCTGCAACTTGACAGATGCCAACTTGGCATAGACTCTGATATTAAAAATAAAGTGGAGGCTTTGTAAAAGATCATCTCATATGAAATTTGCTTTGCATGTAAATTCTTCTGTCAAATTAAAAATTGCACATAAAAAAGTTTATTGAAAGAGGCATGAGGGATGATGAGGGTATGTGCCTATTGTTCCACATACACCTTGGAAGGAAAATGATGATTGCACAGTTCTGATAAATAAATATTTCTTTTTTAAAAAAAAATCTGCCACTTTTTTGGTTTTTAAGTTTTGGAATTATTTAGAAAACCCTACAATGGACAGATCGTTACTTAGTTTGTGTCTTAAAAGAACTCTTTACAACTATTCCAGTGGCTTTTAACCTGAAACCAAATGAAAGTGGCAGTTAAAAAGTATCTTTGGGTAAAACAAGTATCAGGATCCAACCAGAATTTCCATGATGTGGTCCAGTTCACTAAGATCTGTTCTACATATCTGTATGTTGTTTGCTGAAGAAGAATTACAGGATGGAAAGGTTTTCAATGGTTCTTCTGTAGCAAGAGATGGTGATCTGGGCGGCATTAGTGGAGGGCAACAGAAGTCTGAATCATACATTGAAGTGTCAATATCTTCAAAAATGTCATCTATTGCCAAATCCTTCAAGTAACTAGTTGAATTTGAAATCTCAAAGGAACCAAACACACATTCAGCTCCCTTCAAATCCTGCCTATCATCTTCTAGTTTCAGACCAGTATTCTCTGGAAACTTTGGCTGGTCATCTCCAGTAGGAACTAGACAAGTAGGCGGGCTTATATCTTCTACAAAGTCTAAATCCTTCAGAATGGATGAAATGGCAGATGACATATCATCATCTGAAACTATCAGCAGGCTGTTTTCAATTGGGTCTTCTACAGACCGCAAGTCGCAGCAGTTGGACTCTTGCTGACTAATACCTGAAGGCAATTGAAGAGACATCCCAGACGACTCCATCCCTGTGTAGCTGTGAGAACTAGGAGCAATGCCAGGGCAGATGTTAACTGGCTGCTGGTTACTCTCTTGTCTCATTTCCTCTTGAATTTGCCGCACAGTGTTGGCTATGAGGACAGAGCGGTGCAAGTTCGGTTCCACCAGCATTTTGTACGTCTGTAACTTGGTGAGGCACATGTTGAGCACCAACTGCCTCTTAAGTGGATATGGCAGACTTCGACTGGAATCAAAGGCACTCGAGAGACCAGCCATGTTCTCCTCATAGTCACTCAGCTTGCGCTTTAGACCTCTCCCCAACATGAACCTGGAAGACACAAATGATGAATTAACCTTGGGCAAGACTATCAGCTCTTCTGCAAAACCCAACAGAAAATTCTGAAAACCCTCTATTGGTTAACTTAGACTGATGTTACAGAACCTCAAGAGACAGAATGAAATCCTAAACAATGCTACTTTAATTGAAAAAATGCACTTTCCAGCTGTATTACAGAATCACAGACTATTCTGAGTTGGAAGGGACCCACAAGGATCATCAGTCCAACTCTTAAGTCAATGGCCCACATAGGGGATTGAACCCATGACCTTGGCATTGTTTCATAGCAACTTTTTGTTTTTAAACAGAAAATATAGGAGAAATAGAGTATCTCTGTTTTTAAAACGCTATATACCTTTAAGTTTTGGTTTTAAGGTTTACTTTTAACTCCACTGTGAGAATATAAATTTAATTAAATAAAATCTTCAATAGGTGAGCTTTTTTGCCTCTTTTCCATTTAAATTATATACCATAAAAATTCATAAACGAAAAATTTCTGAACATCTGCATGAAGTAAAATAAATCCTTACACTAAGCATTATAACTATATAGACCATTTCATAATTTCATTTTAACATTTGATCCTAGGTACAGCAGTTAATATTTTCAACACCCATTTTTATCTCATCAAGATATTTGTAATGTCTTGCTCAGTGTCTCTGAGAACTCTCCACAGAACAAATTTGTGTCCTTTTTCTTTGGTGGCTTGAAGCTGTTGAACCACCCGTCAGGACCAACAGCAGGGCCTCCCATGGGATCTTTATATACATTCCATAGCTTAGTATTTTGGTTAAATGGTGTGAGGAAATCTGGCTGGGCCTCTGAGCTCACAGAGCGACGATCGGTGCTCACGGCTGTTGGTTCACAACCTACTACTGAATTCAAACTAAGGACATGTCTTGGTTTGAGCAGGAGGCTACCAAATGGCATTTTAAAAGTGACCAGTTTTGGTAAACAGTTGAAAAAAAAAGAAATAGAATTTAGTTGCTTTCAGTCTGCTTTGTGTGCTCTTGCATTGAAATACAGTGGGTCTAGAACACTGTGGTACAAAACACTGTACACAAATCCCATTCTAAAATACACACAGTCTAAACAAGGACCTGCTCAGGTACTCTGCAATTACTATTCCAAATTTGAAGTGTTTCATTAGGGACAATAAGCACCATGCAATCACTCATATAAACACAGAAAAGGAGTATCCTGTGCAGAATGGCAAAATCTTGGTCAGAAGCATCTTGATGTGTCCATGAATACAGACACCTCACTCCCACACAACTCAAAAAAATTAACCAATCAAAAATTAGACACACAGTGGCAGATTAAGGGCAGATCCTTCATACACAATGATCCAGACCCTTCATGCTGCCGAGGGCCTCCCAACTTCCTTTTCATGTGAGCACTGGTTACTGCCAGCAATAGCTCAGCTGATGGCCGCAGCTGCCAGCTGCTAGCCTGTTGCTAGACTTTCAGGGACAAGGAGAAGGCAGCAGGATAAAGCCTCTTTTGCTTTCAGGATTTCTCCAGATTTGCAGGAAGCACTGCAGGGCTCGGTGGTTGCATCCATCTGCCTAGACAAGGTTGCTGGGGAACTCGGCGGCTCCTCTGGAGGAACAGAAAGCAAACAAGCAGTACCTCCTCCTCAGTCAGACAAGACAAAACAGCTGCCAGGGAGTTTAGGTTTGAGATTCTCAGTTGTACACATTTGAGTTTTTTTGGGACATATCTGGATGAAATTCAACTTTTCCTGAGAATGCAATTTTACTTAACAGGTAGTAGTTTGGCCTGTTTTTAAGTTCACTAACACTGACACTCTTGAAACAAAAACAGTAACAACAAAAAGGCCACCTTTAATTACTTGTAATTTTACCAGTGCTGTGATTTTTAACTTTGGAAGTCTGGTTTCTTCCTGAAGTTTTCTACTAAACTGCCACAGCACCAGCTGAATCTTTAAAAACCAGAAGGTGTCTGAATGTGGTGTGCCTGTTCACTCAGGTCATCTTCCCACATGATCACGTATCGCTCCCTCATTCCAGCACCCCGTTTAGAGCTAAGAGAACCAGCCATTGCTAAGCACTCCATGACAAGCAAAATCAGAAGAAATCTGGATACAAAGGTCAGGCACCAAATATAATAACAAAGTATTCTGGGTAGGCAATGTGTGTGTGTGAGGCATCCTCAAACTACTGACAGCACTGTCAGTAACTGATAATTTTTGACGCAATCTATGGAAAAAAATCACGATTATGCAGGACAAGTAAACTGTTACTGAATATACTGACCTTCATCATGAAGACAATCAGTGTCTGCAAATCATAGAAAACTTACAATAAAATTGTTGTCTCCATTTTAAATAGCATTTTAATATTGTGTACTACCTTAAGCACTACCTCATAACATTACTATAGGATGGCTATTTGTTCACTAAGTATCACTATTCACATCCACTGCATACTAGGTTTTTTTTTTCCTCTCCATTAATTAAAGCAGATCTAAATTCACACTCATAAGGGAATGAGCTTACAACCATACAGGAAACAGTAATTCTAACATTTCATACATTCTCATGTTTGGACTTGATAATTTACCTATTTTAATACTTTTAAAATACATATATTTACACTTTTTAGATACACAGGACGTATTATTTTTATCTCTTTGAGTTATAGAAATAATGTTAATTTCTAGTATCTCAAAAATGTGCTATTTAAATTTTTTAAGCAAGCTTAAAGAGAAAGCAAACTATCATATAAAGGATGTATAATTTCACAAAAACCCCTTAAAATTACATGTTTAACTTTTCAATTCAAACAGTAGTGTAGTTAGACTAAATACATCATGCTCATATAGGAAGGCATCCTTCTTTTCATTACTCAAATTTCTTCCATGAAATTTGTCCCAGAGCATTCTAGAAATATGTAACAATACTTGGGCTTGACAGCACTTGACTATAAAAATGAAGTGCAAGAAATACTATTTGTTCCAATTTCAAAATGTTTCTATCTAACATACTCCCCACTCTCTAGATGTCGTTTTTAAATACACAAACATAGAACTGCCTTATGTATAAAATTTCTGTCTGTTTAACATGATTTTTTGCTAATTTCAAGGACCCCCTAACTCTCCCTCCAGGATCTAGAGCTAGATGACTTCAGAGGTTGCATAAAAATTTGGAAAAGGCTAATAAAAGTCAGAGTACAATTGGTACAATAGATTTAAAAATGATTAGTGTCATGGTTGCTACAGGAGACATTAAATTTCAGTTCTTGTCAAACACTCAGCTGCTGACCTACAAAAGACACAAAGCCCCTTTGTTACCAGCTAATCTACATTTTATCGTGCCTTTTGCTTTATTTTCTAACACAAGAATTTCTGACAGTGTCAGATCCTTAACAAACTGCTCTGCATTTTGTAAGTAGCTTGTCCTTTCGTAGCACTGCACAGACATCACATCCCAATCCCGAAATTCACACTCCAGTCAAATACTCTCTTTAACAGCATTACTTTGCAAGGAAGATGCTGATCACACTGTTTAATCACGCAAAGCTCACCCCACTTCAATTTTGCGTACTAAGGAGACCAAACACACACAACCCCACACTGCCATGCCAAGAGCACGGGCGGCTGCTGCAGTGTCGGCCCTTCCACCAGCTGACAACAGCACAGCCCGTTCAGAGGAGCACAGTCTGGGCACACCAACGTACAAAGAGTCTCTAGAAACTGCACTCTCCTTATTCCAGCCCAATTCCAGGAATCTACTCCGATCTCAAAAAAAAAAAAAAAAAAGAATCAAGTAACAGGATTTTGGAATGTGCCAATCTGATAACTCTGTAATTTGTAAGCAAATAAACTGAACAAAAATTAAAGTTTATGCCAACTTCAAAAGAGAGGTCTGTACATAGCTGTTCAATTATAAAAGCAGCAAGCTGTAAGTCACCCTTTTCTTGGAGCCTGAAAAAGTTCCACAATCAAATTTCTTTTTGAATTCAGATGGTCTATTTTAGAATCTTTTGTCATTAAAAAAAACAAAAAACCCCAGGAACAATGAGGAAAAACACATCTCAATAACTTTTTTTCTTGGCATTTTCTCTCATTATAGTAATGCAAATGGAGCCACAGGCCATTTATGGCAGAATGTGTTTTTAATTAACATTATCTTGCAGATAGAGAGAAAAAGAAAAAAAGTGAACTCAATATTTAGGAGAACCAAACTCTCTATTTACATCACTGAACTATAATGGAGTCTGTATGTAGAAATTCTGCCCCTGACAGCATATCCCTCAGGTCCTTCCAGTCCTCCATGGAGGACATTTCATAGAAACTCCTCCCTGCTAAGATGGGAAGAAGCATCCATGCCCTGTAATCCTACACCAAACCAGGGTTTGAAAAAACTTGGGAGGGAAGAAGTATGTCCCTGGTTGGCAAATCCACACAGAATACCAAACAAACAGGCCTGGCCAGGGTGTAGCTTCTCAGGAGAAACATTCCAGACTACCAAGAAAAATTCACAATGCGACGTGCTGTGGACAACACAGGGCTTGTGCCACCATTTCAGCTCCATCTGTCACAGGGTCTGATAGTGCAGCTGCCACTTGCACGTGGTTGAGAAGTACAGCTGGAAAGAGTCTCCGGGAATAATGCAACATCTGAAACCCCTCAATTACTTCTATCTGGGCAAACTACTACTTAAAAACTTTTTTGGAAGATGAGGAAGAACTAAAGGGCAAGTTAAACAATATTTAGAACTCAGAACCTCACAGAGCTTTAGTTTTCAGCAGAGAAAAGCTTCCAAAATAATGAGTATATCAAACATGACAGAGTTAGTACTGTGTGAACATGAACTTTTCATGCACAAAACAAGCACTATAGCCAACTACATAAGAGTTGCTAATTTACCATTAAATAATTTTTTTTAATAGCAAGATCTGCAATAAAGTCCCTGGCCTTCACAGGTAATAATGATTTAATTGATAGTGGTCTCTTTTGGCTTTTCTTTTTAGAATATTATTAAATTCAGACTTACTTGATCCTTTCCATACAGGAACACTGTTGCATTTTTCAGTCCAAGACTGTCTCAAAGTGAAATATTCCTTTTTACTGTAGGACAGAAATACTTGCTTTGCAGAGGTATAAGCACCTTCATTAAGTGAAAGCTGCCTGTCTGGTTTTCAGTAATACAACTGAAGTATTAAAGTCAAAATTAGAGACTCCTTGCTACTATAATTTAGGCAATTCCCTTTCAAAGTCTGCTTTGCCTCATAACTGTCGAAACCATGTAACAGTAAAGACAGACAGAAGTCCCTCTGGATTGCAGACTCGCATTAGTGACTAACCAAGGCTGGTTGATAACCTGATGTCCTGCTCTCCCCTCTCTTCCATGGACACATCTCAAAAGCACACATCTATCTGCAGGAAGTGCAAAGGAAGACAAACATCCCTACTTTTATGCTTACTTCCCAGAATTATTTGATGTATGCTGCATAGTGTTTTTAATGATAACCCTTCCCCTACCTGACACATACTTCAGCTTGGGCAACACAACATCATGAGTAATTTTAATTAAGTCATGGACTGGTTATTGACTTGTATTCCATATTTATCCACACATATATGAATATTCAGCTGCACAAGAAAATGGAAAGGCTGAAGGTACGGTTAACAGACACAGCACAAATCCCTTCCTCCCATCCGGACTTAGCGCTGATCACTTGAACATGACTTACGTAACACAGTAAGCTGTCAGACTACACAGAACAGAGCCAGCCTCTGATCTGGTGTTCTCAGCAAGTGCTGGAGATCCCCACAACATCACATCTTGGCTGTTAGCAAAAACTGAGAGGAAACGAGGGAAGTAGGATTTAAACACCTTAGGAAATACCAAAAAATGAAAAGCAACTCAGACCTGAAGACACTTTCCAATATACAAAACTGTACTCAGGGCCATTGCCTCCCCACCCTCCTCAGCCCTGCCCCAGTTTAGCCAAGATGAGTAACTGCTGGACAAGGCAGGAGTGACTAAAAGTGTGCACACAGGGAGGAGTGCAGTCCTAGCAGTTTACTCCCATACCTAACCTCATATGCAACAACTTCTTCACGGGAGTTAGAAAAAAGCTGCTCAAAGAAAGAGGTAATGTCAACTTTTTGATCACCAAATCCTAACCTATAATACAACCATGTCTTTTACTAGTAAAGCAACTGGAATGTAGAACCAAGATAAGCTACTGTTCAGACTTAGAAAACCCCAAGAAAAACAGCAAACAGACCCCAAAACAAGAAAATGCACACCAACCCTGATAACAAAGCAGAAAAACTCCCACATCTAAGGATTTTCCCCACATTTTGAAAAGAAGAGGAGGCTGAATAGCATTCATTAAGTATAGGAAAGGAACGAGAGGAAGACTGAATCCAGCATAGAATTAATCTGGAATTCAAAACCTTCCCACTGTCACTCATTGTTCATGGAAGTAAAGAATAAACCTGTATCATACACAAATATTTTGTGAGCCGAAATTATGTTTATGAAACACTTAGGATTCGGAGTAAGTTTTACTTTGATTTAAAAGTTAGTTTGAACCATCCCCCCCACACTCTGCTTGTTATGTCTAATGGGATCTGGAAAATTCCTGCACTTAAGGACATCTTCCTAAGTTCCCTACTCCCATTTTATCACATAAAGCACTGGTAAGAGCTTTATTTTACAAACTGTGGTAACTAAGTTTCAGAGCATATCTCATTCTGGAGAAGGATGTGTTAGGATGTGTAGCCTCCACAGCTACAATGAGTGGATCCAAGCTATTTGCAAGAGCAGATGAAACACATTCTCAGCATCTGGTATCTAATACTGAAGGCTGAGGGAGAGCTTCCAAGGGAGTACCAGTGCTTGGAAAAGAAACTTCCATCCTTAAGAGAAAACAAACTAAACCACCGTCACTCTTCTCTGTCACCTGTGCACCTAGTTCCACATTTAAAAATACAGCTCACTGGTCTGTATTTTAATGAGAGTGTGTTTAGCAGATCTTTTTTCCGGGGATTTTGGGTGGAATTTTTTTTTAGTGGAAGAAGAGCCTGGAATCATTTAAACTAATGAGCAATAGTAGTTGGCAAAAGCTAATACATGATCAAGACTTACTAAACCTAAAATCTTCCATAGTAAAACTAAACTGTAATTATATGAGAACACAAAGGAATCATAGAGGAAACAATAAGAACCAAACCATCATGGTTCCACCACACCATCTCACTGGAGAAGAAAATGATCATTAGAACTGCAAATGTGATGACATACCTCTTTCACAGCTTGTTTTGGTCAACTGAACAGTTCTCGATCCATTTTCTTTACAGTATCTATTTACTTCAAATACACAGATAACGGATGCATTCACCTATGTAACACTGACATGTATTTTAGGGCTGGAGTGATCTGAAAAATCAACTAATAAAGGAAGTTGTATCTTATTAACTACAAAAAAATGCCTTGCTATATCTTGGACCATCAACAGTAAAGCTGTTTTCCTGACAGAGGACCATGCATTTACTCCAGCTGTCTGTATGGGGTATTTAGGTATATAATTTTCAGAAGTCACTTTGGACTTTCTCTTGTAGTATACAACTTTACTTCAGCATCCAAAGTGCTGCCTTCTCACAAGACATGATCATAACACTCAATTTTAGCAGCTGAACAGTGCATCTCACTATAAGATTGAGGCCTTAGTTAACAAATTTCCAAGAGAAATGTCATCCTATGGCAATATACTTTGTTGCATTATAATACTTACTCATAATGGAAAAAGAAAAACAAAGCAAGACAAATTCAGAACACTCAAAGCAAAGAGCTTATACTATTGAGCAAGTCTAAGCTCTTCACTTCATACTATATACCCTGTTTTTAAAAGATATTTTTCAGTTTACCATTCTAACCCACAAACAGCAATAACATCTGCAGCCAATTATCAGAACATGCCCTATGCACCCAAGATACAATTGTATAAAAACATACAAGTAGTTACCCTTAGGAAACAGAAAGGAGTCCAGGCAGGAAGATTCTGGATTTTGCAGAACGTGGTCATCCAAGAGTCTTGAACTACCCAAGAGGCCAAGCCATCCACCGAGGTAGGATGATGTGACTTAAGAGGAGAAACAAAACAAAGAAAAGTATTTCATTACTGTGTAGTGGCTTTTATTTTTTTAAGCCAGAAGCATTAAGCCCACAATTCAATGCAAGTTTTTCAATTATTTGTGCTAAAACCTATTACAACAGATAAACATGGGTAAGAAAAACTGAAGTTCATGAATATACTGAACTAAAAGGAACCCCATAGTTTTACCTATGAACACATGAAATGTGGAAATTATCTTTCATAAATGAGTACTACAGAATGCTAATCTTCTAAGTGTCAGGTTTTAGGCTAAGAACTTGCACTGATACTTCTTCAGGTTACTGAACACCGATTTACAGTTGCAATCATCTCCAAAACCACATAAACAGGAGAGACAATACTATGCACTGTGAAGAACTACATTTCAGAATTATCCCCTAACACTTACAGGCTGCAAAAGCAGTTAAGATTTTTATTAAATTTCCTAACCTTCCTCATTTTCAGCATACACAAAGTCAGTAAGAGAAGGTATCTGGCAAGGTATCCTATGATTGCATCTAATATTTAATGTGGCATCATTTCCATCAAAAACCCAACAAAGCAACATCTGCAGTTTGGCTATAGACCACATGGATTAAATTATGGATTAGCTCAAGGCCTTGGAAACTGGGAAATGTGAAAAGGCTGAGGTGACAGTAAACTATGGACTAGGCTAGGAGATGTGGAGGGAATTGCATGATCCATGCTCTTGAGGTCTCATCTCCATCTGAAGACTTAAACAGTTATTAATTCCAAGAATTAAAGCCCTTACAGAGGCCAACAGCCGAGAGCCAGGATTGGACCTAACATGCCTGTCTGTGCAGAGTACACACACAGACACCTGACCCCAGTACAGCAAACCACTTCACAAATGCACCACAAGAGCAAGGATCAGTACTATCCAGACACACACAGTCCTTCATGATCAAAAAATCAAGAGTTCATACATTATTTTACAAATCTGAAAATAATACATAGTGAAAGGCAGTCTTACATTTAGACAGATGGGCAAGTAAATGCCTACAGTTCATCTTACATAGCAACTCAAAGCCTGATGCTACCAAAGGGCTCCTCCGCTTACAGAACCTCGGAACTGTAAAGATGCAGTAAAACAGCAGTAAAATGCCTGTGACCTAAGAAAGCCAAATCTAACCCACAGCAACAAATACATTAACATCTCCCTCCTCCTCCTCAAACCTGACTTTCCCATTATAAAGAAATCCATGATATTTGTAAATAAAAGCCCCAAACAAAGAGACAAATGAAGATTCATAACCTAGTTGCTCTGATACAGCAGGACTTCAGAAGGTCACTATTGAGGTTCATTAAAGTGTACTTGTTAGGTCACAGGAAGAGGTGTGCAGTCACTGCATTTTCTATACACTGAATATAAAAGAACATGTTTTAGAATATGAAGTCAATTTAGCATCAAAGAATCGTAAAAAAGCTAACAAGCAAATTAAACTAGACTTCAGCACCTTAGCTAAAATAGAAAAAAAAAGCTAAAAGCATTTGATAAAAAAATAGTTGTTAGTTGAATTGTAGAAGTCCATTCTTTTGCTAGAAGGAGCTGAAATCAAGACGTTATCAAATTTAATTCCTGTATTATACACCTTAAAGGACTCCTGCAACAGTAACTGTCGAGGTTATGCCTTTTTCCCTGAGTGTTACAAAGTACAGAGGTAAGGTTTAGTTACAATCTGTTAGGCAAAACAGAATAACTATAGAAGACACACAGTATCTGTAAATCAGTATGAATTATATCTCTAGTAGATTTTTATCAGTCTTCCCTTCCTAGTAAATGTTTAGGGATCACTTTAGGATTTTGAGGTTATAGTGTTCACTTCAATGTTAATGGTATTTTCCACATTGCAGTTAGCTGCCTGAACTACAGAATTTTAGCCACGCTAAAAATTAGGGAGAAAACTGCTGCACGGGGCTCCTACGCATGTTTTTGAAAACGAGCTGTTAGAACAGTTTGAGAAATTCCAGGCCTAACTAAGGCAGGAATTATTAACTATATCTACTACCACGATTAATTTACAAAATACATGAAAGGGAGCGAGCGTATTCCCCCCCAGCCCTATCCACCTGCTCGCAGCCCAGAATAACAGGTTTTTACTGAGCCAAACAAAAACCTGCTATCAAAAAACTGCAGCAGACACACGAGTCGCAGCTACCGAGCGGCAGCGTCCAGGAGTGGCAGGATGGAAACGCTGGGAATTCAGGGAGAGCCCTTTCCTGCCGCCCTCCCGCGGGCTCCTGCCACCATTTGGCCTTTGTGGAAGGAGCGTCGGTGCTTCCTGCGGCCGCCCGGCGCCCCCGCTGCCGCCTCCCTCCCGCGGGCAGCGGTAACCAGAGACAACCTTGGGCTTCCCGAGCTGCGAAAAGTTACACTCCTCCCCCTTCCTCCTCCCGGCTCGCACGGACCCCGGCCGGGCTAATTATAACTGCGCGAACAACTTCCCCCGCCGGCCGCGCTCCGGGCGAGGGGGGAGCGCCCGGCGCGGCTCCCTCGGGGCCGACCTGCCCACACCGCGGTCCCGTCGGCCCTTCCGCGCCCGACCCGGCTCCCCGGGGCCCGCCGTGCCCCCCACCTGTGCCCGCTGTCCCCTCCTCTCCCCCCGCTGTCTCTCTGTGCCCTGACCGCCCCCGCATAGGGGCTCCCGCCTCGGCCGCCCCGCCGTGCCCCCGCTGCCCTGCCCTGCCCCTGCCCCCTGCCCGCAGCCCCGCGCCCTCCTGCCCCTCCGGGTACCCCACCTGGGAGCGGAGGAACCCCCCGTTCGTTCGCAGCCGGCTGGGCGCCCTCCCTTAGGCGGGGCTGGGACTCGGAGCGGGAGGAGGCGGAGGCAGCGCCACCCCCGCCGGGCCCCGGCAGCCTCCGCTCCGCCTTTCCCTCCGCCCGCGGCGCTGGAGCGACGGGCTATGGCGGGGGGGAGCGGTGCGTGCGCCGCACCCGCCAGCTGGCCGCCCTCCCATTGGCCAGCGGCCCGTTCAACCTGCCCGGCAACCATTTTCTAACTGGTCGGCGAGCCGCGAGGGGCGGGGCTTAGGCTGGTCCCGCGGCGCCGCCCAATGAGAGCGCCGGGAGAGGCGGGAAGGGCGGGGCCAAGCGGCCGCTCCGGCCAATAGGGAGACGGGCGCCGCCGAGTCCCGCGGCCCCGGCGCGGCGCTGCCCCGCCCGCGCGGCGGGGGCGACGGAGCGGCCGGGCCGGGACCGCACCTTGCGGGGGGAAGTCAGCGCTGGCAGCGGCCAGCCCGGACACAAGCCCACACCTACCCTCCTTTTCTTTTTGTTTGTTTTTTAAAATGTTTTTGGCGTGAACTCGCAGTCCGTCTGTAACCAAAATTGCCAAATTTCAGTGAAAGGCACGCCCAGGGCCTCCGCATAGCAGCGTTTTACAACTCCCGGTGCCAGGGCTGTTGGGAAACCAGGCGCACACGTCTCCCAACCAGCCCTAGAGCTACGTCAAACATTGCACAATTCTGCCATGAACATTCACTCGACTTTTTTTTCCTTTTTCCTTCAAAGATGAGGTGGTTTCGGCCACGCTCAAAGCTCGTATTTGCTTTACCCGGGCATTTGCGTAATCGAGTTACACCGGCACAAGTGTTTGTACAAACCAGATTTCAAAATCTGACATTGAAGTATTTGTAAAGATCGATTCGGAGCCTTTTGTTGAACCCTGCTGTGGGTTGGTTGTCTGATGCGTCCCCAAAAAGCTGCTCAGCTCTCTCAGACATACGTTTAGATCAATCTGTAGGGTAAAAAAACCAACACTCAAGCACAGAGAACTTCCTACACTGAAGGCAAGTGCAGACCAAATGCACACAAAGGTTCTGTCGGTCCAGTAAATACTGCAGAAACACTTGGAGTTGCCTGGTGGAGATAAGACTAAAACTTTGATGAAAGATCAGCTGCTTTGTGTGCTTATTCAGTTAAAGAGAATGGGTGTTTTTTTGGAAACCTTCAGGTCGGACAGATCTTCACCCTTGTGTCTCCTGAAGGGCACTTGTGACTGGGCAGGGGCAGGCAGGGCCCGATCCGAGTGCGGGGCTGAAGGGCAGCGAGGCACAGAAAGCCGGAGCTGACCCCGCAGTCCCTCGCTGGGGGACAGAGGACAGTCTCTCCAGGCCACCTCTCTCCTGCAGCAAGTGTCGCCGATTCCTGTGCCACAGCTGCGCTTTGACCTCGCTGCCGGGGGTCATGGAGCACAGAAGGGCAGCGAGTGCTGCCGCAAGAAGCATTAATGAATCCTTTTTGACACGCTGCCGGGGCTGTGTTGCAGAGTAGGATGCCTCCCTGGATGGCTGAGGGTGACACTCCTACCCCCAGGGTCCATCTGCTGCACCAATAGTGGTGTCAGCACTGAGGGGGAGGAATAGACCAAAAAGCCCCCTCGTATCCCTTCCCGCCACACACTGTGGCTTAAGTGAAAGAGTAACTCTGAGATGTCCAGGATTCTTCCATCTGCACAAGTCAGCCAGGGACAAGCAGGAGTATTGCACCGACTCCTGCCATATGCTAGGGATTATCTCCAAGGAATAGAGAGGGGATAGGCATACAAAGGTAGCTGGTGCAGAAGGGACAGATCTGGAATCATTATGCCTAATGCAGTGTATAAAGGGGTAGTTGAACCAGCAGCACCACCGAAGTGTCCTCCTAACTTGAGCAAAGATTAGGTTTGGTAGATTTGACCCCCGCTGGACAAAACTGTGTGATGTCTGGGCAGCCCCACAGCACTGGTACAGTCCTGGACAATTCCTCCCTCTCTACAGCTCCAGGGAGCAACACAAAGCCTGAGCCTCTGGTGCAGCCATTCTCCTGTGTCCAGCAGACCTCCCAGAAAGACACCAACACTGGTCACCCTGCTCTCCCAACTCTTTCTTAAGTGATTGCCCTAACATGGTCAGCTGTTCTGTAATTAATTTTTGTTCTGTGCAACAGAAAAGGGTGTGGGGTGCCATCTACAGCGGGTGTTTCTAGAAAGGTCAGTTGTGCTTCAAACATGCTGTGAGACAAGAGCTACGAATAAAATGAACCTAGAGTTGTTCAATTACCCGCATCAGAACTCTGAATTTATAGCTTAACGTTTGGAGAAGTTAACAGAAACTACACAAAATACGCTGATTATTTGAAAAGGGTTTTGTAATTTTTTTTGCTTCTGTCAACAGTGGGATTCACGTAAGGGAACTGGAAACTAGTTCACCTTGGTGATGTTTGTGTCCCATGCCACTTGCACCTGACTCTACAGGAGTTGTGCTCGTCTCAGGGTGAAGAATTCACAGGGCTGAGCTTGTGTATAAGGTCTTTCTTGACAAAAAGATTTCTTTAAAAGGCCCTTACTTTCTCAAATGAGGTCATGTTTTAGGAGTTTGGTGCTCTCCCATTTTGACTTAAACTGAGCTTAAGGGAAACAGAGGACTAGTATAATTTTTTAATGATTTAAACATGGCCTTTCAGTATGACTATACTCACTGCAGCAGGCCAGGATATCATTCTCATAAGCAGCACTTTTGCTTTTGCAGCAGTTTTCACATGAAACAGAGAAAACCCAACCTCCAAACCAATCAAGGTTTCCATATAACTCACCCGAAAGGATCACTGGAGGTCTGCTACTTCTTAACATCGTACTAGGCATCTATTCAAAAACACAGTTCCAGGAACTAATGAAGACTGCTTTCCTATGGATTTATGCCTCTGATTAATTACCTCTGAGTCTAAGGTACAAGCTCTAATTGAAGCTGGTCTCATGCCTGGAAACTTATGTCTCTCCCTTATCTGTTACTGGATATCAGTACGGAATGCAGTGTTCTTCTGATCTCTCATCTTCACACTTAGAAAAATTCTAAAAATGCAGTGATGGTGAGATCTGTCAGATTTGGTTGAAATTAATTAAGTATTCTAAAGCTGAATGGCAGAATAATCCCGTATGCCATACTGCCATAGGGAAGTGAGAAAGGCAGAGCATACTGCACTAAAGCATGGTTAGTTTTACCACCTCTTTTTGGTGGTAAAGCCCCTGTGAACAATCTAATCCTACACTTGCTTGTATTTTTTAAGGAAAAGCCATGACTCAACATGGTTATTAAAAAAAAACCACCACCACCCTACTGAATATTACTCAGAGTACTAAATCAGCCATTATTCTGTCAAAAGAATCACAAGAAGCAGCACTCTCTCCCTACACCTTTCAAACAAAGCAGAGACACAAAAGCAAACCACATCACTGAGCTTCAATTAAAACAAAAAAACATTCAACAATTTTATCTTAAACTTCGGTCAGCTCACTGGACATGAAACAATTCCAACACCCAGCTCTTTCCATATCTAGCCTTTCACTAATTACCTCAAATACAGAAAAGTGAATTTGTTACAAGTTTCACTTTTTTCCTCTAAGTATTAAACTCTTATGTTTTTTGTTTGAGATTTTTAGCAATATACTTGTTCTTCCCTTTAGAAGTCCTGTTTTGGAAGCTTGCACAAGCCCAGGTTGAAGTTGCATTATATTTTCTTGATCTCTTCTCCAAAACTTGTCTGTAACTGGCACATGAAAAATATCATATACTATTCCTTTGTTGCAGCGTCTTACTACTGCAGTACATACTTGCACTTTCCACATGCTCCCAGGGGACTTTCAAATGCAGCAGGCATGTGGTTACAATTTCTTTTTAATTCTGTTTTTGAAAGAAGTCATGTAATCACCTGTATCTTCAATTACTCTTCCCTAAGAAGATGACAGTTTAAATGACTCAAATGTTTTCCCTGCAATGCAAAGCTGCCTCTGGCTTTGGGTTTTGCTGTTGACATGCTGGTCATGCATGAACATACCACAGTAATTCTTCAAGTCATAAAACACTCATTGTAGGGGAATCCTGGTTAAGCAAAGGAGTAACTGCTGTTTTTGTTGGGTTATTTTTTAAGAGCTACCATACAAATTTACAAAAATTATGTCATATAATGATATTTTAGTAATTTTCCCTGGCTTTTTTTTTAAGAAAAAGGTGTAACAAACATCTAAAGTAAGTCTGTTTGCTGACAACTTAAATTATTTAATGGGATTTCATCTCTTCACGAAACTTCCTTGAAAAACCAGGAAAATTTATCTTTACTGTCAGCTTGGCAAGAGACACCAAAAGAAGTTCAGACAATCCTTGTGAAAGCTTGTAGCTGAACAAGTCAGATTGACAAAAATATGTATGTTCCCAAGATGTTTATTTCATTTCTTTGAAACTTGGTGGCTTTGTACTTTTAGTATTAGTCACAGAATGTGAAATCACACTCATTTAAGAGTTGATGAGCAAACAAAATTTGTCATCAGTCATGTTTTTTTGCACATGGGACTATACACCCCAGGCCTGAGACATAAGCATACTTTCACTCTGAACAGTAGTTTTTGAAAGCATTTTTATTTGTCTTATCCTAGATGTCAGCAAACAAGGATTTTTTTTCATTCTACCTTTTGACAGCTGTTAGTTATATGGGAATATGGAATAGTTTGCAGGACTGTGAAGCAGCCATTCACTCGAATCAACATTCTGAGACACAAAAAATCCATAATGGTCTAAGTAATTACAGTATTAAATTACGCTCTCAGTCAATTTACAATAATGCCTTTTAAAATGGCTACTAAAGCAGCCCAGACGTACCTTGAGTCTTCAAAAAACGTCTAAGGAGAGCTTTGAAAACAGGTAATTCCTGGTGAGTCTGAAGGCTGGGCTCACGTGTCAATCCCTAACCTGCTCCAGGCTAAAAGCTGCACCTCCGAGACAGTCGAGGCAGTCTGGTCAGGAAAGCTGCTTTTCATCCAAAGAAATGGTTCCCTCTTCAAGGACCAAATTTGTCCTTTAGGCAGACAGGGCTATGTTCATAGAGACAGACAATGTCTTTTGCTACACAAACTCACAGATTAAAAGAAAACAACAAACACCAAACAAACGGGGAAGCAGACAAGCCCTTGTTCCTGCAGCCTGGATCCTCACAATTCTTGCATTTGCTGAATGCCTGAGTTCCAGAACCTCATTATTTTCTGGCAAGGGAGGAGGAGAAATAAAACCACAGGTAAAGAGGCAGAAGGGGACAGACACACAAGGTTACCTGATATTAGCTATGGGCTTGAAAGTACTTTGTTTTGTGCAAGTCTGCTGCAGCGCAGGAACATCACACAAACCAACAGCCTTCTTTCACACATGCCATTGATGGCCGTGCAAGCTCCATGACTCTTTTCCCTAGAAGCACAAAAAAGGCTGCTAGAAGTGGCAGCAAAATCTGTCAGAAGCCTTTCCTAATTCAACAGAGGCCAAATTATTTCCCATTTATATGTAGAAATTAAGAAAATCCCCAGCAGCAAGTATCATCTCTCACCATTTATAGTAACAGCTCACTAAGTAATTTAGAATTTACCTTCTTACAGCAACTGTATCATTTCTGATGTCTCTCAGTACCTCAAAGGAACAAAGAGAGGGGAAACATTGTATTAACCTTTAGGTGATGTATATTTAACCAAGACCTCCTTGAACTAGCAAAGAAATAACAATGGCAGTTAGAAAATGAAGCTCTTTTTTAATTCCTTTTTTCTTCTTTTTCTTTTCCTACTAGAAGAGGAGCATGAGCAGTTAAATTAGTCAGAGACATATTATTAAGGCAGTGGAGAGAAAAGCTGATTTTACAGATTGATCTCTGCAAAATCAAAGCAGCTGTAGGTACACATCAGTTCTGTACAGTGACTGTGCAAGTTTCAGCAATACCAGTTCTTATACCTACTGAGCCAAGACATCAGCCTTGTAAAAGCACATATTTGGCTTAAGTTTTAAGAATGTAATAAAACAGGGTATATATGTATATATGTGTGTGTGTTTGTACATATATACATACACACACACACACACACATATATATACATATATATAACTCCATAAATGCATACTTACCTAATACCTTTCCTGTTAAGCCAAACAGTCTCTACAAGTTGTTTTAACCAGGCACAGCTTCCTCAGCAAAGGAATGCACTCAGCTAGATCCATTGTCCAGTTATAAATACACACACGTGCATCTGACATATATAACAGTTATGAACAAATTGATAGTATGTCATACCAGTAACATGCAGACAGTTTAGACTGTTTAAACACAGTTTGGAGCAGATTTGGGCAACTTTCACAAAGGGACAGAAGATACTTAGTTTTTCAACTCAATGTTGATGTTCCCTTTATAAAACTGTCTGACTTCCTGCTTTACCCTAAGGCATCTGCTGTCCAATTCAGTGGTTCACACAGAGAAAAGTATCAAGAAAAATTACCTGCAGATTTATAATTTTGGAGAAATCTCTGATATTACAACACTAGCAAGTAAAGCAGACTGTTATTTCACTGGGAAGTATGAGAGTTTGCATCAACATTTGTGTAAGTTGAAGGTACTGCAATACCCATCAGTTGAGTGGTCTCTCGATGGATTTTAGGACTTGCAGCATTGGCTTTTCTTTGGTGCTCCCATATCATATGGACTGAACCTGCAAGTGCATATATGGTATTTCATCCTTTAATATGAAGTTATTAATCAAGATTTAATTGAGGAAGCAATGTTTAACTGCTACATCCCCTACAGATTATGTAATGCCAAGTTTAATTCTGTACTTGAATTATCCCTTTCTCCCAAAAAAGTCTCACAGGAAGAAGCTTAATTATATACACTCTTAACCAAATGGGAAAAAAGACCACCATCCCATGCTGTATTATCTTTTGTTATTAGAAAAAAAAGCCAAGAGGAAACCCTTGGTAAGAGTGGAGCATCTTAATTATGACAAGACATCATGACATACCAGTGAGATTTAAAGGCCGCTAGTAACACTTTTTGTAGTAATTAGTGCAAACAAATATTTGATGGTAGACTTCAGTGATAAACAATTCACTTGATGACATTTACATATAAATACACATAAATAAAAACCTGTGTAATTTGGGTTTGCAGTTAACAAAAACTATGGTCTGAAATGAATTAAATGCAATTGTATCTAGTTGGATCAAAGCTCTTCCTCTAATGATACTCAAGTATGCAGGGTATAAAAAGCATAAATGTACAATTCTCAATTTAGTAAAGTACTACTCTATAAAACAGAATAATGAAAACAGCTCGTACATTTTAATGTAAAGTATAAAATTGTATATTTACATTTACATACACTTTACTGAACTACACTGGGTAGTTCACGGTAAAAAAACATCCCTTTTTGAAAATCTTGCAAAAAAATACATCAACTGCAGATATGATAAAAAGTTACTAAGTTAGCAGCTGACATAACATCTGTAGTAAAAATATATTTTAGGAAAATACCTGGAAAAATCTAAACACCAATAAACATTTTAAAACTATTTTTGAAGTAAAAATTGTAGCAAAACCCAGAAGCCAGCAAGGGTAACAGGAACTATTGCATACTGCTCTTTAAGAGCCACGTAGCGACTTAGAACAGAAGCAGCAGACATGGTAAGAGTTTCATGATGTAACACAGTGGAAACCGGAGGAAAATAGGAAACCAGTTACCTGACTTCTGTCTCTGTTTATTACCATTTTTATGGGGAGAAGAAGATGAGAGAATTCCTCTCACTGAGCTTATCCTCCATCAAAGGCTGAAACAAATTGGCAAGAGGAACCCAATTTCAAGAGCCTTGAAGCCCAAACTTAGAAACATTTACCGTATGTACTTACAGTTCAGTGGATGATAAATCAGATTATATTACACTACAAGTTGCAGGTTAACTTTAAGAGTTAACATTACTTTGCAATATGAAGTGCTTCTTAAAATATATATCTATATAATACATAGATATTTGTATAATACTCGTGCAGATTCAATAGAACAAAACTGTGGAGTCTTTTTCTTCCCATTAACATTAAACTCTCAAGTCTTTTCTTCCCATTAACAGATCTTTACCTCCTACACGAGGAGTTTCAGGATTCAACAAGGATTTCCACAATATGATCAAGCTCATTAAGATCAGATTTACAATTAGAGTTTGAAGCTGTATTTGTTGGAGAAGAAAACGTTTCAAGCCCGTCACAGTGTCCCATTTTTGTGTTGCTCATCATGCCTGTTAACATAGTGTCAAGATCATAATAAGAATTGTCAACTTCTGAAAACAGATCTTCAACAGAATTAGGACTTTTATTCTCCAGTGTCTCAAATATTTGATCTAAAGATTTTTGAAAGTTTCCTTTATTTTCTTGTGGATTCTCCATTTCCCACACATTGCTTTGCAAGTTTCTTAGAGCTTGCACTGAAGAGGCTGTTGACATTATTTCTGATCTATCTTGTCCCTGGTCACCCTCAAAGTCTTTACTGGAAGTACCATAGCTTGGAACATGCTTTCCCTCAGCCTGTTCCCTGGACGAACGGCAGAGGATATCTGTTGAAACAAGACGATCCAGGGATGCCTGCCCTGTACTCTGTGTATTTATCATCTGCCAAGTCCCATCCTGAGTCATTTCCTCTTGGATCTGCCGTACCGTGTTGGCTATAAGTACCGAGCGACAAAGGTTGGGTTCAACCAGCATGTGACACAGCTGAAGTTTAACCAGGGACATATCTAAAAGCGACTGCCGCTGAAGATTATAGGAAGGAATAGCCTTAATACCAGCCAGAGTCCCTTCAATATCTTCTTCACCATCAAAACATTTTCTCTTTAATCCTCGCACAAACATTGTGTCCTATTGAAAAAAAAAATCAAACAAAAAAATCTTGTACAACATCAACAGCTCAAGAGGGAGGAAAAAAAAAAGACTAAAAACCAGTACCAAACTTTAATCTTAAATTTAAAAAGCAAATTCTTTAAAGACAGAAATATCAGAATTGTCATACCAGGTTACAGAATGGCCAATGTGGTACAACAGGGGTCAGGAATGTACAGATCAGGTCCCAAAGATGCCAGGGGTGGGCAGGTGTCTACAGAGCGTGGCATGGCAAAGAGGTGGGGGCTCCTGGCTCCCATGAAGCTCCACACTTGATGGGAGTCAGGAGCTGCTGCTTCCCACAGAAGCAAACATCCCAACGCTGTATTTCACCTACTGGAGAGGCAGCGTCTCCTCACTCCTCCTGCATTTCTACTGGCATGTTTAACCTCTAATTTTGGAAATAAAAATACAACCTGGCACATCACCTTTTAAAAGTTTTGATCCCTCCAGAATATTAACATGCCTAACAAAGTAACATGAAAAAAATACTGTGAGCAGCATATGTGAAAAGATCAGTTTATTTTGGCTACAGAGAGAGTAGTAGTATCTGCATTTGTTCCATGTAACTTGAGACATTCAGCTGAGGTGCCCAAAGCAGTCCTTCCTGTTCCCTTAGTGGGGTGAGTAAGTGAACTGCATAATTCCAATCAGACTTGTGCAAGTCCAGTAAGGACAGTAACAGCCATCCTCCATCCTTCTGTGCTCTTTTCCCAGTTGACTGTAAGACAGCAAAATTCCTGTGTTCCTAGTTTAGGTTCACCAGCTAAAAATGCACGGGGTGCATGCAGGCTTCTCATTATTCACATCTAAAAATCTGAACTTTTCAAGGTGTGCCTCTCAAGTACCAGTCTCAGCTCTTCTTCTGAATTGCACTACTTTTGACAACAGGGACTCACACAAATATTCCAGCTGATGCTTGAAATACAGAGTAACTTTTTTTAAATGTAGTAGATATCATTTCTTTTAGTCTCATAAAAATCAGGCCACAAACGAAAGCTGATCTTTCCATTTAAGCTTCTTTGTTACTTCCCTTTTAAGTCTTCTGTTCTCAGAATTCTCGTTTGTCCAATATTTGGTGGTTTTTTTTAATGTAGTCACCCAAACAAAACAAAGTTTTCAACTAAAAGCTCATAAAACTTTCTACAGTGTCTTTCTATGTAATTTTCCATTTTATTTGGTAAGCCCTAAACTCTGACTTGCTTTTCTGGTTGCTACAGTACATTCCATGTATTTTCTGAGAGCTCTCTCTCAGCTTTTTCAGTCACTAAAAATCCACCAAAGGGCAACACTGTTCTTTTCAAAATACATTACATGCTTATCTACTGTGAAAACCTGGGGATAGCACAGTAGCGAGATAAACACTTAGTCTGACTCTGTACAACACTTCTTGCAATGCTGTCTATGTCCATGAAATAACCTTTTTTTGTATTTGCCAACTCTTAAAAGATTTCTTTCTACTGAAGATACAAAACTTTAGAAATCTTAATGTGCAGAGACCACAAGATAGAACACATGAACTTGGTCTTATGGTTATTTTTCGTAACTTCTTAAAAAGTTATTTGGAAGCTTCTCCTTAAGTTTTATCCTGTGACCTAATATATTTGCATTATTCCCATTAAACACAACACACGGTTCTGCTTGGTAGTGCCTTTTCCAGATTTTTAGACATTCCTGCACATTTCCTATCAAAGGATATCCTATTTAATTTTTCCTACAGTTGTATGTACAGTAATTTCTGAACACACCCTCCGCCCATGTGAAACAACCTCTAGAAACATCCTTTGGTACTACTAACAAACTATGTCATCAAACATTAAACACTGTGCAGAGTTTGAAGCTTCTTTTATTTCAACTTACGTTCTTGTGAAGAGTAATTAAAACTTTAATTCAATGTTAACCTGGTTTACATACATCTGCTGTTTGGTATTTAAATGCCTTATAAAGAACACCAACAGAGGAGCAGAATGCAGCAGAAAACTTGAAAACCTCAATACATCACATGCATTTGGGCACGTAGAACCAGAGTAAAACTGTTTATGGGTTCTTAAAAGTAAACCTTTCACAGAACTCACTGGGGTTTTTTATAACACTTGCTTCAAATTAGTATCTTACATCATAAAGCCAGTTCTTTGCCACCCTGTTCTCGAGACTGCACAAAACACTTCATTTACAGTTTCATTTGAGAAGCAAAAAATTACATACCAGTAATTGTGTTTGATGCAGTCCTTCCTCTTCTCCCATGCTCCTGAGCAAGAGTCCATACAGCACACACGAGAGCACCACCTACCAAGCAGGGAGAAGCAGGATATCAGGCAGGGTCAGGACATGCAGAACAAAATAGTTTTGCTTGAATATCTCTATCCTCACATCCCTCCTTGAACAGTACTATTAAACCCAATTCACAGCTAGAGCTCAGAGGTGATTTGGCCAACAATACACCCAAAATCTGCAGCAGAAGGAAACTGCCAGTTTAATTCCAAGTCCTGGGCTATTACCCCGACCTTTGGACCAGCCTCTCCCTTATCCCTACGCCTTTGCCATTTAAAAGCAAACAAAATCTTCGGTGCTCTTCTGAAAAATTTAAGTGCACACAAAAGCTCTTGAAAGGAAGTCTTTGTTACTTTTACTACAAAACCGTACAGCTTTCACCCTGCTGTACAAACCTGTGTGTATCTCTGTAGCATCTGAAGAAAAAGAGCAGGCACACTCAAAACTGAAACACAGCTAAACCAGAGAGAATTTTCCTTTACCAGCACAGAAACTTTATGACTAAGATTTATTTTGCAAGATGACAATAACGAAAGTAATGACAGCAATGAAATTGTTTTAACTAAAAAGGCCGAGTTTTTAAAACACATCTAAGGCAAATAAAACAAATATCAAATACAACTTCCAATTACACACAACAATTCCCTTAATTACTGAATCTGAAAAGAATGCTGTTTCAACAGGCTACAAAAACTTTTATGATAAACTATGAAAACAATTTAGATACATTTCTAGACATGTCTGTACAGTACAAGACAGTTCTGTGTCTGCATACCTAGAAAAGAAACAAGTAAAGTGGATGCATATGGACATCTCCTTGTTTTCTGTTGTGGGCAGTAACAAACAATTTTTCAAGACTGTTTGCTCTCAAAGTTGTGAGGGAAGAAAGTGGCTGACAAAGGATTTGGGGGTAGGGGTTGCAGAAAACGTTTTTCCTCAAAAAGCTGGATAGTCATTAAAATACCACAATGAAATAAATCCCCCACCTTTAGCAGTTTCAAGCCAAAATCTTTTGACTTGAACCCAAATAGTCAGACTAAATGCTGTTGTGTCATGGAACTGTATTTCAATCAACTCAGTCTCATTCTCTTTTATGGACTGAGCTCACAGCAACATTCAGAAGTGTCTCAAGGCACCTGAACTGCGACTTCAGTCAGACACCACAGTATCAAGTCAATAAACTATTCCTTATTTCTGGCAAACACTTTATGACACTATAAAACTTCAGAAGTTTTTGCTCCCCAGGTATACACTCAAAACTTTCCACAAATGAAGAATTACCTCTTTGAGATCCTGTGTACAGTAAGTATTTGAATCCCAGAATTTCCATTTTACTGTAGGGTAGGTGACAAGGGCATAAACTTTTTTTAAAAAACTCAACCAAACAAAAAAAATCACCCCACAATAACTACAGGTAAAGATGGTGCAGTCAAAAACAAAGAAGTATTTTCTGGTGCTATTTGGTATATCTGATAATTTTAGGGGAAGAGCTTTCTGCCATTTGCCTCTCAAAACAGTGGACCAATACAGGAGGGGAGTGTTAACAAGAGCTGTTGGTAAACGAGCCATTATCATCTCCATGAACTAAATGACAGGGGATGGTGGCACATCAGTCCAGTGTGCAATCTATTTACATACTAAAGAAGGAAAGTTTTCCCATGCAATATAATAACGTGCAAGACCTGCTGCGTGTAATTCCAGGTTCTTCCTCTTCTGTTAGTATAAACTTAAGAGGATTTCTCCATCACAGCAATCACTTTTTTCAGTTCTATTAACTGGCACACGTGTGGGCATCAGAATCCAAGTTCTCTGTAAAAACACTTTAACTTCATAGCCATTATCAGATGCAATTAAAACCTTGTACACAAATGGCCTCTCACAGACTTCTCTGTACTATCTCCAACAAGCAGTCATCTCAAGAGAATGCTGAATTTAAAACTAAATTAATTAAAATCTCATTACATTTTCCTATGGTTTTATGTATTAATGTACTCAAAAAGGCATTACCATTGTGTAAAACTTTTTGGTACACAAGAGCAAGACTGCTCCTACTTCACAGTCAAGGTGTTTAAAAGTCCCCAGTAATTCCAAGCAGCATCTGTCTCTGTTCAAGAGGCAATATCTGGACTAGTTACATCATCTCCCTTCTTCCACTGCTCTCCCTGTGTCACAAGCCCAAACTTGGTGTTCTAAAGTTAACTTCTGTTCCAAACATCTATACGAAAAAAAAGCTGTCAAGAAGACAACGGCCAGCTGCAGCATAATGCACTAGGAAAAAAGGAGTTTTATGGGGTTTGGTGTTTGCTTTGTTTTTAACAGCAGCACAGGGAGCACAGTATTATGTAATTCATGACAAGTTTTGCTTTTAGGATTGAAAAATTCCCATTCTGCTTTACAAATAAGGTGCTTGAAATTTGATCCAATTTTTACTACAGCATCACATTAAGGCATTTCAGATTCACGCTCAATTCAGACCCGTAATGATATGTTGCCCAAAGATACAGTTAAGAACTAAACTGAAAAAGCTGCTTCCCATTGGTTGGGGTAACAGGGAAGGTAGGAAATTTTAGCAGAGCTCATCTTCAGGAGAAAGGAGACAAGACCTACCTAGGCCAGTGCTGGAGGTTCAGTGAAGCACAGTCTGCTTCTTTCTGTACAGCCGTAAGCACAATGATGGTGGTTAGCAAGGGAAGGCAAGAAGGGGCTGCACCTCCCCTCTACCACTCTAATCCTCTCCACTCCAACACTGGCTTTTTTAGGAACAGTGGGAACAAACCAAAGCTCTGTGTAATGGTGAAAAAAGACGGAAAGAGTGCTACTACTCCTCGTTAGACACGCACGTGTGTGCCTACGATGGTGTCGAGTTGTAAGGTGGGATGCAAACACAGCAGAGGGCTGGCTAGTAGGGCCAGAAACATCCCTATTCGGACCGGGACAAAGGACCCTACAAAGCACTGGGGTCTGGTCCGCCCCCCGGGCACTGGGGGCTGGTAGGCACCTCTGGCACGCGAAGGATTCGAGAAGGGGCTCCAGCTCCCGGGAAAACGCAGGTTGGGCAGCTGGGGCAGGAGCTCGTGGACGCGCAGACGGGGCTCCGGAGCGCCGAGCGGGGGGAGCTCAGCAGGTCCGGGGGGAGAGGCGGGACCGGGGCGGGGAGCGAGGGGCAGCTCCGCGGCTGTGGGAGGGCAGCGAGGTGCCCGGGGGTGTTGGCGCGCGCGATGCGGGACGGGGCCGAGCGGAGGACGAGCGGGGAGCGGGGCGCTGTCCCGCCCGCCCCGGCCCCCTCAGCACGCCCGGCGGTTTCTCATCGCCCCGCGCTCCCGCCGCCATTTTGAATCGGTTCCGACCCCTCCGCGCGCTCCGCCGGATTCAGCTCCCCGTCGACCCGACCCAGCCCAGCCCGCCGTACCTACTCACCGCCCTGCCGCTGCTGTCGCCGCCGCACGTCCGTGAAGGAGCCCCGCTCCGCTCCGCTCCCGCCTCACCTCCCGCTCCGCGCCTGAGGGACGGGCGGGGCCACGTGGCCCCGCCTCCCCCCGCCCGCCATCTTATTGTCAAGCCCCACAAAGGGACCTGCGGTCCCGGGGGCGGGTCTTCTTCGGCGGCCACGCCCATCTGGGAGAGACGGCCTCTACTATTGGCTGTCGTCAAGGCGCGCAGGTGCCGCTCAGAGCTCCGATTGGCCGTGGTGCCCGCCTGTCCCGCCCCTGGCTCCGCCCCGGAGGCGGTGGGGTTGCCATGGTGGTCGGGTCCTGCCCCTCGGCCGTGAGAGGCTGAGGCAGGCGGGGGCGGGGGCGAGGCGGGGCCGCCCCGATTTCAAACGGCGGCCAGGCCCCTGCGGCGTGTCTGGGCTCCCGGCCACGGGCTCCGGCGGGAACAGGTTCAGACCTGGCCGCACTGCAGCCTGCGGGGAGCCGCGGGAGGGGCTCTTTGGTCGCCCCGACCCTGCTGTCGGGCGCCGCTTCCCTCAGGGTCCAGGAGTTCCCCGGTGCTGCGACCCGGGGGGGTGTCCGGGGGCCTCAGCGCTCCATTAGCAAGGCCTGTGGCATTTCCTGTTCGGGCTCGGCCCCGGGTCTCACAGTCAGAGCCGGGAACCCGCGTCTTTGGGGCCGGGATGGCGCCTCGCACCCCGCAGGGACCCGCTGTCTGAACACCAGCCCAGAAACGCCAGTGGCATCCTGGCTTGTATCAAAAGCAGTGTGGCCAGCAGGACAAGGGCAGTGCTTGTTCCCCTATCCAGTTTCTGGGGCCCTCTGTTCAAGAAGGACCTTGGGGCACTGGAGCAGGCCCAGAAGGGGGCAGCGGAGCTGGGGAAGGGTGTGGAGTGTATGTCCCATGAGGAGCAGCTGAGGGAGCTGGGGAAAAAAGGAGGCTCAGGGGCGACCTTATCACTCTACAACTCCCTGAAAGGAGGGTGTAGCTGGGTGGGATTCTGTGTCACTCTCACAGGGAGCCAGTGACAGGATAACAGGAAATTCTCTTAAACTGTGCTGGAGGACGTTTAAGTTGGAGATTAGGAAGAGTATCTTCACAGAAAGGGTGAGTAGGCACTGGAACAGGCTTTCCAGAGAGAGATGGTGGAGTGACTGTCCCTAGAGGTGTTTAAGGAAAGACTGGACATGGCACTTAGCGTCTGGTTGACATGGTGGTGTTTGCTCATAGGCTGGTCTCGATGATTTGTGAGGTCTTTTCCAACCTTATCGATTCTGTGACTGTGTCCCCGGCGCTGTCGCTGCCCCGCTGAGCAAACCCCCCTTCCCCAAGCTCTGCGCGCCGCTGTGACCCCTGCCCAGGGCAGCCGCACAACTGCAACCACTTAGGCCGCCCCAGCGTGTCCCGGTGGCTCTCCCGGCCGAGCAGCTCCGTGCCGGCTGCTCCAGAGCAGCCAGAGGGAAGGAGGGGCGGGCTGGCCCGGGCTGCGGCAGCCGCAGAGCCGGCAGCTGCCGCCTCCCGCCCCCGGGGCGCGGCGGGGAGGGAAGGAAGTGGGGAAAGAAAGGGGGGGATCGGCGAGGCTTGAGGGCTGAAGTTCCGTAGGAAAGGCTGGGAACAGCAGAGCTGTAGCTTGGTACGATAAAGCAGGAGGAAATAGCATTTCCATGGCAAAGTACGATCTGCCTTTCGGACAAGACAGGTTGCAAAGCACAGTATTTCCCCTTGTTTTTTTTTTTAGTTTCCTGCACTGCGCTTATGGCATTTTGGTGGAAAAACACGATCAAAATTGTGCGAGAATGATACCACAAAGAGAAATTCTCATGCACTATACAACTTGTTACTGAATGTTCTGAGTTGGGAGGGATCCTCAAGGATATGGAAGTGACAGCTCCAGACCCTGCACAGGACAACGCAAGAATCACACCGTGTGTCTGAGAGTGTTGTCCAGATTCTCTTGGACTCTGGCAGGTGTGATGCTGTTGATTATTTTGGTTTGGAGTTTATATATATATATTTTTTTTTCTTTTTACCCAACTCATTTAATAAAGATTTCACTTGGGAAATAAAGGCATAACATCAAAGCATGAAACACGGTTTGGATCTGATGAATCAATTAACCAGTCTTTGCATTAGACTTTCGCTTGACTCAGGTATTTCTTTAAAAGTCTCTAAGAGACAAACATTTAGGTATTTTCTGCGGTGGTACCCAGACTTGCAGCAAGGAAGCAAAGTTTCCACATGCAATATTTAATACTGTTAATACATATTTTGTCACATTAGAGTAATATGGGAGACTAATGGAGCAGGTTAACTCCTTGAAAAGCAGCAGTGAAAAGAGTATCTTGTGCACATGTGTTACCACAACGCCATTAGGAGTCAGGACAGTCAGAAAAGAAAGGTACCAAAACTTCCTTTCCTATTCCAGTTGAACCAGTTGCCCTCAGCAGAGAAAAACACTTCCTATAACACTGAGTTGTCATAAGTTTCTGTAATTCCCAGTTCACTCAGACCTTTCTTGTGCACCTGGCTCTTCTTTGCAGGAGTAACCCCAAGTTCATTTGCAATTTCATGGTTGCCTTAATTTTCTTCAGAAATCTCAGCTTGCATATGAAGCTCCAACTCATCAGCTGCATGTTCAGGTACTTGTTCTTGCCAGAAGCCTCTACACAGGCTGGTCAGCCCCTGACTGGATGGGCTGTGTATTCTCTTTTGTTTTCTCTGTTAAAGTATCCTTTACATCAGAGGGCATAATTGGTCTAACCAGGACCACAACAAATTCTTCATTATTATGGATCACATTATTATGGTTATATTGGAAATGTCATAATGTTCATCTAAGAAGTTCTTTGTAAGTATTCCCTCCTTGCAGTGGTGCATGCTGTTGTCTTACAGAGAGCATGCACTACCTGAATATATTTCCACACCAGCACCCTTGACACCACACAGGTCTGAGTTTTTCATCAACAGCTCAGATGATGTTTGCACTGTTATGCCTATGGTTTCACATTGTAACACACAACTCTCCAGAGTGGTTTTCCTGTGTTGGAAATTCAAAATCTCTTCCATGACATCATGTTGCACTAACTTCAAACTGGAGATCCCTATATTTGCTCCTGTACAGTCAAAATAGTTGTCTCCCTTGTTTTTCTATCTATATTTTCTGACAGGCCTTAGCCTTCTAGTTTGACTGAATCAGCACCGCAGGACAGCCCACCTACAACACAGGGACCAGGACAGATGATGACTGTGTCTTATTCATAACAGTCATTTACAGCTGTCAGCGAGTGGGTCATGGTGAAACTCTATTTCTAGGTCTTTGCCACAGTCCACTACAAGCTCAGAGAAGGCACACCGTGTTCAAAGATGTCATGGTGCAACCTCAGTCAAGGCTCAACACATCACACAAAGTAATCAAAGGCATCCTCCTCCTCGTCCCAGTCTTCCAGATGCACTGGTAGAAGAACCTGACACACTCTACAGCTTGTGCTGTCTGGGCACATTCTCCTGACTCATCATATACAACCTGATGCCTTAAATACACAATATATAGATTTTAGCATAGACTTTTTAAATACTGTTGGTATAACTTATCAATGCCTTTGGCCTGTTAGTACTGCTGTACAAGATTCCTGAAATATTGTTTAATATTTCTTGTCACGAATTCCAATAGACAAAGATTGTAGTAAGGTAAAGAACATTTTATCTGTATGAAGTGTTCTTAGCATAAGACATAACAGGCACATTACTTGATATGAGAGGCAAAACTATTCAGAAGACCCAGAAACCTTGACATTGTTCCAAGGAGACCAGAGGATGCTGAGGAAGACAAGAATAAAGGGTCTTTGGAGCCACTGACTCAATTCTGGGAGGCGTGCCTGGGGGAGGACCAAGGGGACACAACTTTTGGGCTAGGTATAACCATGATGTAATGGTTAGATATTATAATTAGCTAGCGCTATAAAATTGCAAAACATATGTTGTGTGTGTGTGCAATACAGAATATGTATATTGTGCACCTAAGGCTTTAGTTAAAGAACTGCTCTTGATCTTTATACACTAAAATGGTAAGCTTTTTTAGGCAACAAACCCACAGCTCCTGCAGTGGTGTCTGATGTCCCCTCAGCTTCAAGGGTTCTTGCATACGCTGCAAGGTAAAGCTGCTGTCGCATGACTTGCACAGGAAGGGGCTCTCTGAGTTGTACAACTGCTTTAAGAGCTGGGTAGTCCACACCAACCACCCCAACAAGAATCTCTAATGCATTAGTATGCATGGTTCAAAGGTACTCAGCTCAGAATTGTTTCACCTCAGCAGTTTTGCAGTGTTAAGGAAGAGTTTGGACCCTGGGTTGGCAGAGACAGAGTTATTTTGTTTCAGCTTGAGCTGATGCCTCTAGAGAGGAACCCCAAATAAAGAAATTCCTGGGCCTTTATACTCTTACAGTCTGTGCACCCAGTCTTCACATGCTCTTCATGCACTCAATGGCAGTTTATGGTCTGGTGTCTTCTAACACTTCATTTGATTCTTTTTCCATGTCCATGTGGCCCCTGAATTGTTCTTATCTTCCAGCTTGGGGCCCTCCAGGGCCTCAGCCTTATCAGAAGATATTCTGTCTTTCTCTGTTTACTCCCCTGCTTAGCTGTCCATGCTAACAAACCATTCATTGAAAGCTCCCAACCTTTGAGCAGAGTGCACCCATTCTAAACTGTGAGTTGTAATTAAACTTAATCCTAGACAATTAATGTCTAATATTCTGTAAGTAAACTTAATTTAATCCCCAACATGCAGTCAGCCAAGATGTAATCCTGGTAAGCTCTAAATTGCTCATAAAACAAAAGATGATCAGTGTGAAAAATATCTGGAAAAAGCACATTCCCGTCTGGCACAGTTCTTCCTAAATTAGTCCCCGTTTTGTTGGAACTGCCATAGTCACTCCAGGAGTCATGACTCCAGACACTGAGCATCTTCCTGGAGCAGACCTAGGCTCCCCCTCAGTGTGCTCCCGCAGGCCACTGCCTCTCCCAGCCAGCAGCAGGGCCTGACTGTCCTCCAACAGCGCCCTGGCAGCCCCAGCTCAGCAGGAATTCAAATAGGTATTCCCACAACAAATCCTACAACAACCTTTGAGCCTCCACAGAGGCCCTTTTCGAGGCAGTGTGAGGGCTGTTCCCTGGAGGATCACTGCTAGAAGAGTTCATTTGCATTGCTCTTTGTAGTGATAGCATTATCTATATAGAAAGGTACTTAAGTCCCCTCTCCTTATCCTCTTGGGTTTTTTTCTGTTTAGGTACAATGAGAATATCTTGACTTTCTTGTTTGTGTTTTCACCCTCCACCCCCAATAACCTTTCCAGTGAAACAAGAGGATGTCTTGTGGCTTTAAAAACTGCATTATCTACATTTCTGATTAAACCAGTGAAACAAAAATTGTGAAAGTTCTCTGTTTTCTTTGAAAAGCTGAGAAACTATGGATGTCTTATCGAGGTATGACAAGATTTGATAATTTTCAGGGGAAAACAACTCTCACATTTCACACACATGAGAAACAAAACTTGAAAAGTCAAAATGGAAAAATTTGGACAGACTTATGCAAAACAATACAACCTGAAGTACTTACTAGAGAGCAACCATTCTCTAATAGAAGTAGAGTAAAAAAGAATTTAATTGAATTATAACCGTAGTGTAATAAAGAGAACGATCAAATTTTAGCTGTATGCTAAAGTTTTTCATCCTCCTATTAGTTTCAGTAAATGAAATTTTAACACCACAGTTAAAAAAAACAGATGAAAACCCGGGAATTTACTAAACAGATATTTATATATTGAGAAAGCTATCTCAGCTGAGGAAACTTTTGCAGCTAAGATAATCTGCAAGCAAAAGCAGAACTGATCCGGAAGTTGAAGTTCTAGAGACGAGGCATGTGGCAGTGCAGGAAAGCAACCTGACAGGGGAAATGAAAATGAGAGAAATAACTGCATACAAAAAAAGCAAAGAAAGGAGAGAATTACTGGTCAGAAATGTCAGGAAACTTTTAAATGGGAAGGTATTTCAGAGTATGTACCCAAAGCTTCTAGACAATTGAGAGGCATTGCACCTAGTGAGACACTGCAGGCCAGCCTTCCTGCTGATGAAAGGAATTACATGGGGGACAGTGAAAATGATGCAAACCAGCTCAGCAGGTGTCTTCTAGGAAATCGGGTCACCACTGACAGCCAGCAAAATCTTCAGAGTGAGTGGCTGTTCTGAAGGGATTTAAAAGCACTGGCAGCTGTATAAAATATGAATGGGATGCTCTTTTTTTCTCTGAAAGAGGAGGTATGGGGCTGGTTTAACAGGAGCAGTTATTGCCTTGACCTCTCCAAGCAGGTCCAAGGTGCAGATCTATCCTTAGCACGTGGTGGGACTTACTTGAGCCGGAGCCCCAGGGCCAGAGCAGAAGGGCTGGGTTGTGTGGAGCTGCTGCCCTGAGCCCCTTCTCTTGGCTGGGCAGCTGTTGGCTTATGCTCCACAGGGATGAAGGACGGGCCGAGCTCCAATCTGTGAGCACTGTGTGTGCACACAGGCTCCAGCCGTGCCGCCTCCCCCGAACTGAACATCAGCTGCTGAGGGAGCTGTGCTGGCAGCCAGCTGTGGCTCTCACCATCCTGCAGCCTGCCTGCTCTGCCGGGAACCCTGGCCTGCTTCTTCCTCCAGCGGTGGCTGGTACAGGGTGGTGTGACCTGCGTGCCATGCTTGTTGGAAAGCAGCCACTACTCCCTCCCTCCGTCGCAGCCCCCTTCCTTCCCTTCTGGAGCAAGCCTGTGCTGGGCTGTGCTTGATACCTCGGGAGTTTCCTGCTTCTTTCTCAGAGCTGCTCAGCTCCTGCTGAGCTGGCCAGACTTTCACATATTGGGTGTGATGGGAAAGCTGGTTTAGAGTTGGATAGTGTTTATAAGACTGCAGAAATTAACAAACTCAGTGTCCAGGAGCAGGGCTGAAACTGTGCTTTTGAAAGAAAAAAAAACAACCCAAAGAAACCCCAGACGTGACTCAGCCTTTAACTGGAAGCTGTGAGCTGTCATCAGTACATTGCTGTGCTCTGGCTGGTGAGTCTTACTGAGAGACAAGGTGTATTAGCTCAAGCTCTGTGCTTTACCGGCACAACTGCTTGTGGTTTGGAAGAGTTTTTGGCTGTGATCCCACTGGTTCAGAATAGGGACAGAGCTTGCTTGTCTCTGCCTGCTAAAGACTATGTGGACTTGCTCTGAGTCTATATTGTTTTTCTCATAATTACTGTTTGATTAAAGCATTTAAGATATGTTTGTCTTTTTAATTTGGCTCCAGTGTAGGGCAGGAGGCCCACTCCTAATGTACCATTTCTTTTAAGCTCAACCTGGCAAATTCTGATTACCTCTGAGATAGGCAGCATTATGAAACAGTCCTGAGTGCTTCTGCAAGCAAGCACATTCCTGCAGCAGGGTTAGCCTAAAAAATCCAGAGGCAGATGGAAGAAAGGCTAAGGAGGGTAATTAAATGTGGCTGTTCCCTAAGAGGTAAGCCTGTGGTAGCAGCTCAACTGAGCCCCATAAGGCAGGTACAGGATACAACTTCAGTGCATGCGGTCTGCAGTCACAATGCACTGAATTTAAGAGAAAGCATTTTCTTATTGTTCCAGTCTGTTAATGTGTGGATCACCAGAGGTGACTGGAAGTTCTGCTCAGCCTTCAGTGAGGGTAAGCTGCTCCTTCACTGCTCTGAGCCTGGAAAGGTTGGTGCTTTACCGGTAGGAGGGGCAGGACAAAGAACAGCAGGCATCTGGTGCCTATAAAACAAACCAAAGCTCATAGTAAGCGAGTGAACATTTGCAGGCTAACTGTAGCTTGATGCTGGATGATAATGATGCTGGCATCAAATGTTAGTGGCTTACAGAATGAGAATAGCATAGTCAGAGCACTCATCACACCAGCTAATCCATGCACCAGCTAATACATGTCTGAATATGGCAGTATTGGCTCAGCTGGGTGTTTGTGCTGGCGAAAAACTGCAGAGCAGTAGCAGGCAGGTGATGGGAGGGGGGTGTGTTGCTGTCAGCACAACAATGGCAAAATAAATCCCTTCTTAGGCAGAAATCTGTCTGCCTGAGGCCACCAGCCTCAGGCCTTAGGTTTTGTGGCTGTGGGTATCTGATCTATTTACTAGGAGGCTGTGGGGATTAGGAGTGACATGAGCCAAGAAGTGAGTTCTTTGTAAGAACTTGTACAGACTAAGATACTCTGTGAGCTAAAAGCAGCACTGCTGTGTTTACCCAAGCCAGTTAGTAATTTTATGGAACCAATAATAAATTGCTAAGAAGTGGTATTAGTATGTTTTGACTGCAGGAAATAGAGTGGAAACAGGACACAGGGGAGCTGTTAAACTTGTCCTAGTCCACAAACTCTCTTTAACCTGGCTGAAGTGATTGTGTTGGAGTTAAAGACCACTCACAGGCTGATAAGTGTTGAAGTCACTGACCATCAGTTTCCTCTTATGGTGGAAAGGACCTGAAAGAAAGAGTGCCCTCCTGTTACGGTATTTGTTTGTGTTCCTCAGCCAGCAGGATGTGACAAAATATAAAAAGTGTTTTCAGCAAGATTCACAGTTCCCGGACGATTCAGAGAAGGTGTTCTGCGTAGTGGGTGATATGCAAAGCTAGAAAACCAAAGAGGCTATATAAAGTACACTTGGGAAATTCCGTCTGTGACACCACAAATGCTGCTTATGTGTCCTGGCGGGCAGTGGCCAAGAGCTGGTGTGTGGCTTTGCGTTGTAGAGGACATCAGCCAGAGGAACAAAGCCTGGGCAATACCAAGTTAAGGACAATGGGAACCTCTAGTGTCAGAGCACCATGCACTGGACCGAACAGCAAAAGTATCCAGATTATGTACCAGCAATCAACATAGATGGGTTTAAAGTGCTGAATGATGTTTTGGGTTTTATTTTAAGGCTTTTAAAGCCCTGTCTTGGATCATCATGGTAGTTCTGCTTTATGTTTGTGAGGGACAAGATTGTTTTGTTGTTGCAAAAGTATTGCCTTAAGAAGATTTTTGATAACTGGAGGAACACACCTACTTCTTAATAGGGATTTTCTTTTAAACATGCATTTTGAACACTTGAGTGCCATGTTATCTGGTGCTGCTTAAAATATGTGTTTCATATCTAAGCATAAATACCATAGGCTATGACAGTTGCTATAGCAACTAAGCATCTACTATTAAATAGCACCCACAGGCTCAAAAACCATGTGCAGCCTGTCACTACACAAGGTATTCCTTTCTTTGCAGCCAGCTAAGTGCCATATTTTCATCTCGGGAGTTAGTCTGTTTCTGATGAATGTGTTTATGCTGGGCATGTGAAGATCTTTTCTCCCCCACCAGCTCTACCTTCCTTTGAAACTGCAAACACTGTAAGAACAAAATAGCCTGAAGCAGTTGCAAGCTGAAGAAGTTAATGAATAATTCCTTTTTCATATATCCTTGAACATACATTAGAGTGTGGCTTTCAGATCTTTTAGACCAGATTTGCGGCTTACACCTTTGCTGTTCTGCATCTTTTGATATTAGAGTGTTTTGCTCTGAAACCAGCCGTTTGGAAGGCACCGTGCTGTTCCTAGAAGCTGTATCCTTGAAAATTGCAATACCAGTGGGAAACTAATTTCTGCAGTTGTAGCAAACCAGAGAGTTATAAGTCAAAAGCACAGTTAAAGCTAATAAAACTTTTAAGAATATGTAGGTCAGTTGTTTATTTTTAAGCTTGCCTTAAAGTTGTTAAGCATTTGGACTAGAAAATCTAGGAGAAAAATAGTAGAAGACTAAGAGCACTGAGGTTAATATGCAGTAACAGTTCTGGTAGCTGAAACTTTAGCAACAAGGTATTGACAGAATTAGTTGTTTTACATTTTCCAAATAAGAAATGTGATTTTCTTTAGATCCATCATAAATAACAAGGAGAACAAAATTAAGTGTTATTAAGAGAAATATACTGGTTATCGAAGTTAATGCTTTATCTGCAAGTTAAAATGACCCTCAGTGGTCCTTGAAGAATAGATGAAGGCTGTGATGGCTTCTGTTAGTGTTTGGATTGTTTCCAAATTTTGTTTTAGAGTTTGACGAATCCATAGGTTAAATGGAAAACAAACTATATCCACAAATTATTGCTGATGTTTATTTGATGCTGGCTTAGTAGACTTCCATAGTCTAGAAGAAAAAAATATATCTTAAATTATAGTAGCAACTTAGCAATTATGATTTAATGTAAGTATCAGAAAATAAGCATAAGAATTAGGTAAACAAAGACTTGAAAAGGCATATTAAAATGTGATTTTTTTAAGCCCATTTTTTCCTATGAGAATGATTGCTAAAGCCTGTGTGCCTTGTTTGGTTAAAGGGTTAACCCAATTAGAACCATAAGTATGAACACAGATAACAGGCTCTGAGCTGGTCTTGTTCTGTGCTTGGGTCCTGCACTTTGATGGGAATGAAAGCTTAGACTTTTGTAGCAATAAAGGAATGTTAACGCATCTTTTGGTGCTCTATCAGTGGACAGTGGTTTCCCAGCAATCATTTCCATATGTCTAATGTTAATGGAATAATAAATCCTTGATTGGCATTACTTACAAATAGCACCAAATGCCAGTAGACTTGGGATAAAGTCAATGGAGCTGGAATGAGCAGTGGTGCAGGATGATGTGGAGAGTGGTTTGCTGAGGCAGGGAGACAAAGTGGGGCTCATCAAAAAGTTCTTCAGAACTTGCTGGGTGTTTAGATGCTGCATGGGGTTGCTCAGCTGAATGCCTTAGTTGATCTGTTTGCCTCCTGCCACTTATATCCTCTCCAGTGAGTCATGGGCAGATCCTGGCAACTGCCATCATCCTCCATTTTTTATTTTAGTGCAAGGGAATTTTCTCCCTCTTTATCTCCCCATGATTTTCCTGCTTGTTTTCAATGCAGTTTTTTTTTCTTTTTTTTTCTTCTTGTTTTCCATCCTGTTTGTAGCTGTCGTTTGAAAAGGTTAAGTGTTTCTGCCATATTTGGATAAATATTATAACCCAGTCTTACATCTGGCTCAACAGCGATCAACAGCACACACACCCATCTGTACACACTGTTCTACCTAGCAGTATGAAGTCTTACAAACTTATGATTACAAGATGGGAACTTAAGAGATATGAACGTTATTAATGTTTTTTCTTCTATTGTGAAATCCACCATGCCCAGCAGAAGAAATAGTGTAGAGTCTGGTGCCCTCTTGTGAGTACATTAAACTCCTGGAAAAACATCCCGTGACTTGAAAGCGATCAGGGCTTGTGTGTGTGTGGCTCGGCTTCGCGAACGAAGATTTGGGAAGGGCTGTCCCCACGTGGGTGTGCCCTTCCAGCCTGCGCAGTGGATTTTAGGTGAGGCTCAGCGTGCGCAGAACTGGCCCCACCATTTAAGTCCTGAGGTTCATCTGACACGGCCGAGCGAGCTTGGACGGTGCCAGTGAAGTCCTCAGGACTAGAACCTACAGCACCCGGCATTTCCCAGGTGTTCTCCCATCCAAGTACTAATCCGGGGCCGACCCTGCTTAGCTTCCGAGATCTGACGGGATCGGATGTCAGGGAGGCATTTAACTGCCTCAATCAGGGCTTGTATTACACTGGAAAACACAAAGAAATTTATCCTAAAAAATACCTGGAATCTAGAAAGGGGAAATTAACCTCTCGGCATAATTTCTGAGATGAAAATTCTGCGTGGTTTAGAACTGAGGCAGTAGACTTGCAACCCATAAGTGACTGTTGTGTTGAATATTTCAATGATATGTTGCTTTCCTAAAAGGTTTTCCTCTTGCTAGTAAATTGGATATGATACTGAAGGATGAACAGGTCAGGATTATATATTAATGTTGATTTACATTGTGTAATATACTCAAGATACATTTCTACATTTAAACCCCCCAAATTCTCCAAATTCTTGATGTTTGAAGTCATTATGGTCTGAAACTATGGTCCAGCAAAAAACGTTCAGGATCACATTTAATTTTTCAAAGTCTTCAGGGAGGAGGAGATCTGTTTTCAGAGTTCTGGTTTAATTTCATGTTGATTTATTTGTAATGAGTTTCAGTATCTCCAAAGTTAAAAAAAAAAAAAAAAGAGTGTTTTCTGGGATTTTCCCTTGCACAGTGTTATTTATAATCATGGAACTTGACTAAGAACTGATTCTAGTATCCAAAACTGAATGCTAAGAAAACAAAAAGACAAATATTTAGTATAATTTCCAGCTTCTCCCCTCTCATGAGAGGGGAATATTTCTGGTCAGAAGAGGGAATGACTCATCCTTTAATAAAGCAAGCAAGGTCCACTCAGCCTCTCATTAGGGAAAGCCCTATGCTGAGTTATAAAATCACACACACCTTTGAATTCTACTATTGTGGGTACTGAAGTGGCCCTTTGACCTTTAGTTTCCCATCAGGTTTTTATGGCATTACAGTCTGTCTGTATGTGCTTCACACCTCTGTGTACAGTGGAAGTTCCCCATTCACCTCCCTCTTGTTTCTGATAGAAACTTGAGATTTGTTCTTGGCCTGCTTGGAATCTCCTGACTTTTCTCGATGGGCTATTCTGACAAGTCAAGACAGCAAGAAGTCAGTGATGCTCCTGAGTTCCATTGTTTTTTAAAGTACATTTTTCTTCCATTTTGCATATCACAGAATGTGCTGAGTGAGAAGGGACCCATCAGGATCACTGAGTCCAACTCCTGCCCCTGAACAGGATCATCCCCAAGAGTCACACCACGTGCCTGAGAGTGTTGTCCAAATGCTTGTTGATCTCTGTCAGGTTTGGTGCTGTGGCCCCTTCCCTGGGAAGCCTGTTCCAGTGCCCAACAACCCACTGGGTTAAGAACCTCATCTTAATATTCAACCTAAACCTCCCCTGACATAACTTCAGGTCATTCCCTCTGGTCCTGTCACTGGTCACCACAGAGAAGAAATCAGTGTCTGCCCCTCCTCTTCCCCTCATGAGGATCGATGTGTCCCATCCCAAGTTTAGTTTGAGGCTTGTGCATTTGCTCCCTTCAGGACACAGCTGTTACTGCCAGCAGTGCAATGAAGTGCACTTTCAACTGAGAGATGCAAACTGTCCATTTTCCTAATTTTAGGAAAGATTTAAACAAAAGAATTAGAGGTGGACAGAAACTGTAGATGCAGGTAAATGGAATATTACAGAATTTTAAAATAATACCTTATCAAATACTCTTTATCAAATATATTGTCTAGTCACTTATAAATGTCAACCATACAGTAATAAAAACTATGTATAGTGGGTAGAGTGAGCTTAGTCTTCTTGTCTATATTTAAGAAAGACAACCTCCCCCACACCAAACAGATAATAGTTCTGTTTTCTCAAACATATCAGACTCACACTGTCAGAGACTCATAGCAGAAACCAGGTGCTAAGAAAGTGCTCCCCAACCCATGAAAATAGTGCCAGGAAGGGAAGAGCTTGAGAGGCAGAGTCCACATGGATATATCTCCAAGAACTAAGGATTTTAAAGATTTTTGCTGGTGGCCTACTGTGTGCAGCAGTACGATAGCAAATGCCTTTAGTGTTACTTATGTGTTCAGTCCTGTACCCAGACAGGTACTATGAGCCCTGTGAGTGCTTGGCCCTGAATGTTTCCAGTTTGGAAGTCAACTCTGTAGGTCAATATCACTCTTATCTTTTGGAAACAAAAAACCACCAAAATACTTCAGTGAAGTTTAAAATCCCAGCAAAGTTCCTGAGAGTCTAGTGCCCTTGTTATCAGAAGGAGACACAAAGTTAAAATGAAAGTCTGCTAATTTTTTTCTGGTGTCCCAGCATAAATACAAGCAAATCTACTACTTTGAATCTAACCCTAAAAGTGCTGACTAATTAGAATTTGTGCCTTAATACTTTATATTTGCCTCCATGCTGTTCATTGCTCCACTGAAACAATCTCTGAATATGGATGCGACATACCTGCTCACTCTTTCTAGTATCTCCTGCAAGAACTTGCACTTTAAGCCAAGAAGCCAGACAATGCTCAAGGGAAGAAGTGTCACATTTTACAGATGGGGAACTGTGATACAGGCTGCTGCATTTCTAAGTAGCTTTCTGAACATAGATATTTGCATATTTGGTCAGAACATCTGTGACTTTAGGTTTACAAGGCTTTCCAGAACTTTGTGTATCATACAGCACCTTTTTCCCACAGTATCTCTCTTCTCTTTGATTCTTCATCACCCTTCAGAAAATATCTTGAGACAGACCTTTGAACATAGAGGGGGTGCTCTGTGATCATGGACCGAAATATACAGGCCGTGTCACAGACTGAGGCTACCAAACAGGATGGATCATTTTGTGGTGTACTGAGAGCTTGCTCTTTTAGACAGTATTCATGTGATATTTTGTAAAATTCTTACCACGTAGCTTATCATATCTCCTTTGCAGACTCTCTGTCTGTCTGCAAGGCTGTTTTTTGCTTCCTTACCTCAGAGCGTTTCTTACAGGATGGAGTAAAAATAAAATCCTAGAAGTTATCTATGATCTGAATTAGAGATAAGACATGATGACTTCAGAGTCCTTCCCCTTCTCACCAATAGCTCATGATGGCAGCTACTAACATCTATTACCAGGACATTACTATTACTCCAATTTGGGATGACAGAGTTCTCTTTTTATGCTTCATATTCTTGTCACTTGACGATTGAATCATGAGGCCATTGTGCATTCCTGCTGCAAACAAGAGCGCCCTCTCCTGTGCAAAGGTTCATTTTGCAGGGAAAGACGGAGTGCAGTGGAATGCAAACCACCCCAGCAGGCACTGGAAGAGATGGAGAGGACTGGTAGGTATCACATCCACTATACACTAGTTGCAGAAGACATGCTGGGAGATCCGGCTTTGGGGAATGTTGACACCCGTATGCTTCCATGCATGCCAAAGAGGTTAAAAAAATGATTGCCTCTCTCGAATGCAACCCCTCTACCTTTGTTTGCTACCTTTAGTTTGTGCTAGTTTGAAAATAAGACAGGCATTCCAACCTGTGAGGAAACTGTGGCATCATTTCACTATACAGAGGAAGTTTCCCAAAAGACTTGTCCCACAGCATGAGGTGTAGAATGACAATATGTTTGTGATGAAAAGCCATCAGATTGTGGATATGTTTGAAAGGCTCTCAGGTTTCATCAGTCAATACCCAACAAAGATTTGATATTGAGTTGTTCATGAGAGCAGGGACTAAATGAGAGCAGCTACAAGGTCACAAAAGATGCAACTTTGTCACACAGAGTCTGAGGTATTTCATATTGGGCTTTGCCTGTTTTGTATAACTATCCTCTTTAAGCAAAATTTAATACAGAACATGAAAGCATTTCTTAGTTAGGAATAGAGTTTGATAAGTGACTTACTCCAAACATTTACTTAAAAAGTTGCAGTCTATAGAAATAGATTATAATTGATGAATAAGAAAACAGATCAGATATACTGTCTGTAAAAACAGGTTTGGTCAGCTCTAGTTCATAGCCAGAAATTATTCGTGTCATGCTTTACAGTTGTACTTGAAAGAATCAGCAATCCACTTATCTCTCAGGTACATTATGAATGTCTGAGACACATGTAAAAATGAAATGTTTTATTTATTCCATAGCCCACTCTTCTTTAAATCAAATGGTGGAAGTTATACTTGAGTAAATGCTGAATACAAAAGAGAGTGAAATTTTCTAATCTCAACTCCATACACTGGTGAGCAGTTTAGCTGCTCTGAGTCTTATGTGTGAAACCTGGCCATCTAAAGACCAATCTGGAAAGCACAGCCTAGGTTTGGTTCTGTGCTCTCTCCAAGTCATTCTATAGCTTGAATTGAATTGAGGAATTTGGGACACAGATGATCCAAACATCTGTGTTTAGGTGCAGATCTGATGCAGCAGGTGAACATTTCTTCACATCACGAGGCAGTTCCTGCAGGTCCACTGGTGATTTCTCTGCAGGAGAAAAGGATGGAAAGACCCACACAATCAGACCACCCCTCAGATCTGCTCTGACCTGAATAATGCCCTTTGCTGAGTCTCTTACATGTGTCCCAGTGCTGAGACCTTTCCTTTGCCTGGGTGGCACAGTCAGATACTGCCTGACAAATCAGATCACATGCTTAAATTTATCAGATAAGAAACAACAAGTTTATCTGATGAGGTATTTTAAGAATGTGAAATAGCATCTTTCTGTGTCCTCCCTCAGATGGCAAACTGCTTTCCTGTTTATCCAAAGAAGTCAGGATTTGCAGTTTTCCCATGTGGATACATTGCTTGGTACCTGGCCCCTAATCCCTTCAATAATCTGTCACAGAATTGTTTGGAAAGCATTTCTGGAGATTATCTAAGTAAGTTTCCAAATTAGATCAGGCTGCCTGGGTCTTTGTCACTTCTAATGCTTTTGGTGCAGAGTGTGTCTGGATAAAGAAACTCTAAGGATTTTCATTAAGCGAAGATGCATAATTATATAGTAATTTAGAACATCATGCAACTTCAGTGAGGCAAAAGAATTACAGCTGTTGCATCAAACCCTGATAATCCCTGTCTCTTTCATCCATGGCACTGGGCACTAGTGTTGGTTCATAGAACTATAGAATATCCTGAGATGCAAGGGACTCACAGGGTCATCAAGTCCAACTCCTGGCCCTGCACAGGATAACCCCAATAGTCACACCATGTGCCTGAGGGCATTGTCCAAATGCTTCTTGAACTCTTGATGCCATGACCACTTCCCTGGTAAACCTGTTCCAGTGCCCAACAACCCTCTGGGTGAAGAACATTTTTCTACTATCCAGATTAACCCTCCCCTGACACAACTTCATGCTGTTCTCTCGGGTTCTATCACAGGTCACCAGAATGAAGAGATTGGTACCTACCCCTCTGCTTCCCAATGTGAGGTTTCCCCTCAGCCTCCTGAACAGACCAAGTGACCTTAGTCACTCCTCATACAACTTCCCCTCTAGATCCTTTGCCATCTCCATAGCCCTCTTTTGGACACTCTCTAATAGCTTCATATCCTCCTTGTATCGTGGCTCTGAAAATTGCACAAAGGGTTTGAGGTGAGGCCACACCAGTGCTGAGTAGAGTGGGACAATCACCTCTCTAGACACTAATTTTTTATCAGACAAAAAACATCAGAGAGATTTCTAAATTCATTGAGGTCAATATCTAATTTGCATCCATTTCAATCAGTTCAGAAGCCTGTTCCTTTGGTTTTCTTCTAAATCCACTGTTATTATTCATCCAAGTTTATGTTTAGACTGTAAAAATCCTCAGGCTGAGGCAGTTTGCATTTGCATCTTCAGAGATGTGTCAGCAGTGCTGGGGCTGACAGGGGCTGGTACAAGCTGTATTCAGCTGCTGCTGCAAGTTTGCTTTTCAGCAAAGTTACAGATACTCTGATATACAGATCTCTTCTTGATACCTTAGAGAATTTGATTTCTGGGATGTGTATGAAAATAGGAACACAGAATTTGTTAATTAGCATCACAACAAAACTTCACATTTTTCCAATTTAGTATTACATGAACTACTTCTGAGGAAAAAAGCATTTCATAGGTAGATAACAGAGGAGTTAATTAAGTAATAAAAAAAAGGAAATATGTAATAAATATAATAAATGGAGGAAATATAATTTTGGCACAATTTTTCTTTCCAAAAGAGTGTAAGAATAAAACATAATATACAGAAATATCAATGGCAATTTTAATATATTAAGAAGTACTGTATTTACATTAATATTGCATTGGCTAACACTAGTTCAGTTCAAAAATATGAACAAGAAGAACAATTTTAAAATATAACATAAATGCAATATTACAGATGAAACAGAACAGTGCTGTGAAACACTTTACAAACTCATGTGCAGATTGACTCATGATCTTTGTTGGATCACATAAGAATAGAAGACACTGTTTGGATAAATCTAGGCAGATTTGTGTATATCTTGATTTTTAAATTCTGGTTTGAAGACACTGGGATCAATAAGTTATTCATAGCATGTGTGGTAGCATCAATAATGAAATTTGCCACAGCATGGTCTCCTGTGTGCACCTCCAGCATGTCCAAGGACGTTCCAAGCTATGGGGAGAAAGGACTGTGTTCTCCAGGCTGCCAGCCCTTCCATGTCAGTAAGGCACTTGGCTCTTGTACAGACAGTGTTAGCTTACTCAGAACTGAAACACAAGCTCAGCAAATGTTTGGAGATGGCATAAAAGAGTCCCTGACTCCACTTGGAAATTTTCAAGTTTTCTATGTATGTCAATGCATTCTAGATTTGACTGCAACCAAGTAAAATTTACTAATTGTGAACTGTCAAGCATTAGAATGGCACATTTTAAGAATTTCAGGACAGTGCAGGATCTTGCTAATGCAGCAGCAGTAATAGCATTCTGTGTTACCAGGCCACTGTTTTACCCTCTAGTTCTTCCAGAATGTGCAGTGCATACAGAAGTATGAGAAACATTTTCAAGGCTCTTGTTGAAAGACTTACTCATTTTTAATACTTTCCACTGGTTAACCACAAACATTAACAGCAGATTTCATGTATGAGAATCTGAACACGTACCTCCTCAAGAAGCAAAAATTTCAACCATAGAAATAGTATATTGTTCTACTCAACAGTGAGTTGGTTTTTTTTCTTTTTGCTCAAAAGATAAAACTGATTTTACTTCATATGAGCAAAAGAGTCAGTCAAAAAATAAGCTTTTAAGATTTCGGTTTGAGTCAAAGTAAATTACTTAATTTATTCCACATTTCCTTAGCAAAGCAATATTTTCACCAATGACACTGGTGGGCAAAGTTTATTGTAGGAGACAAAGAGAAATAAGAATTGTCACTCCTGTAGTGTCCTCAAGGAGTTGCTGACCCATGCAGGACATGCAAGATGATGTCAGCATGTAATTACTTGTGTGCTGCAGTCTGCAGCCTGCAGCTGGCATGGGGAACTCCTTATTTGTTTCAGCAGCTACCTGTTAGCTGTCACCTTCTTGGTCTCTGCCACTAGTACAGGTCTTTTGAGTGTTGGATGAATCTGTTAGCTCTTTGTGTTCTTCTCTTTGCCCTTCTTCCCCTGATTCTTGTATTTTCAATTTTGTGCTGTCAGTCTTGTAATTAATAGATGAATTTAGCTTCAATGAGTTCAATCTCCACCTTCTCAGGTTCATGTAGCAGTCTTTTCGGACATTTTCACTAACCATCACATAGATAATTGGGTCTGCAACACTGTTTGCAGTGGCTAAACACAGAAAGGTTGTAAAAACTGAATATATCCTCTTTTCAAATGGACATGAGGAATCCTGATGAAGCATGTAGTATATGGCTCTTATTATGAGTACCACGTGGTAGGGAGCAAAGCACATCAAGAAAATCACAATAATGGCGATAGCCAGATACTTCACTTTGGCTTTTTGGGGACAAGTCAAGATGCTGCTATTTTTTGTAATTTGGAAAATTTTGTAGTTTGTGAAAATAAGGACTGTGAAGGGTATGGCAAATCCAAATAGGAATCTAGCGATGCTAAGAGAAGCCAATGTTATGTTAAGGGGCACAGTCTCAAAGCAGGTTTTTCTGTTATCTTCCATGTGAAATACTGGAATGTGGATTACTGCAACCACAGCAACAAGAAGACCGACTATTATGAAGGCCTTTTTTTGTCCTCTTCTCCCTCTTGATTCCAGAGGATACACCAGTGCCACATAACGATCCACAGAAATGCAGCACAAAAGCAGAATGCTGATGTATATATTGCAGAAAAAGATGAATGCTGTCATTTTGCAAGCAGTTGGACTCAAGGTCCATTCGTGCTTGTTTTGCACATAGATAATCCAGAGAGGCAAGGTACTTAAATACATCAGCTCACACACTGATAAACTGAAAATGTAGATGGCAATTACTTTGTGCTTTCGGATTTGTACAAATGTAAGTAAGGAAGTTAGGCAGTTTGCTGGAATGCCTATAGCAAAAACAATGCTATAAACAGCAGCCAGAAGTACTCGTTTGTCTTCATAGGGAATTCCTGGACAAATGGAACAATTACTTCTGTTTAAACAATTTTCCATTATTCTTTTTCCAGCTGGTGTTTCCTGAGAATCAGAAGACAAGGTGAAAATTAGCATTGCATCACTTAAAAATGTGTCAGTCAAGGTTATGGCCCCATAGGTGCCAACTGAACATGTCAGCGGAACAACTTGTTTTGGGGAAACATCTAAGACAGGCAAGTTTTCCAAGTCCTGCTTGTCTTCTCTAGGGACCCCTGGGAGTCAGGTCTGATTTACTTCCAGAAAAAAGTGCCATTTTTCACCAGAAATTCCTTGACTACAGAAATTTTGTCTTGTTAAAAATGGGGTCTGTCTATTAGAATGAGTTATTTGAGACTGTCCCTAAACCATGCTGCCTCATAAATAATTCTGAGCTGCTGATCAGTTACTAAAGACAATTCTCAGAGGAAATTGAGGGCATTAGCCTTCAGTTCTTTTTTTTAAACTGAGTAGCTATTCCAAAAGAAGGTAGTAATTATGGTTGCTCAGGTGGGAGAACCATCTGAAGTGGGTGGTGGTAGTTCACAGAATCAGAGTCATTAAGGTTGGAAAAGAACTCAGATCATCAAGTCCAACTGCGTTGTTGTGTCAGAGACTATCCTGTATACAGGAACCAGAACCTGGTCACTGGAAATCTCCAGTGGTTCAGGTCTGTCTAATACATACTTTTCTCCTCCCTCCTCTTAATGAATAACAGCTGAAGAAGTTAAACTTGTACTGGGAAATTACACCCATCATAGAAACTCAGTGAAACTGACAACCACATAGGTTTGATACCACAGGGAAACAACAGGAAATACAGGCAGTTAGAGGAAGCTAGCAAGACCAAAGAGAGGAATCTACACATGTTTAAGAGATGGAGGCAAAGACATGTAATGCTCTTTGAACAGGAGTGATTACAAAAATCTCGTTTAGAGATGTTCACCTCCATCAAGTATCTCAGTGCAGTCAGTTTTGAATGAAGATGTCCTGGCAAGGGAGGAGGCAGAGCCAGTGGTACCTGCTGTCCCCAGCCCCAGCAGCAGAATAAGCTGTTCCGTGTTCAGATGAGGACTTTTCAAAGGCACCTCCTCAGACAGAGGAACTGAGAAAGTGCTGTGTGCAGAGAAACACACCGGAGGGTGCAACTGCCCTCCGCAACTGCCTTCCACTTCCCCACAACAAATCACTTTCCACCTTCAGTGCTGACATGCTGGTGGTTGCTGCAGTGGTTGGGCCAAAGTATCTTTCCATAGGGCCACATCCCTCCACCTCTGAGAACTGGACTGCAGTCCGGTGGGTATATTTGAAGTTTTGTCCTTGGGAATAAACCCATCCGTCTCCTTTCTGCTAGTTCCCATTCTAAAACCATATTATAGTTGCTAAAAGCCCCAGCATTTCTTATGCCATGTGTCACCTGCACCCAAAATCTCACACAGAGCTCAGCCTACAAAAGTATGGTAGAGGAATTTGAAGTTGTAGAGTAGTTAGACATGTTCATGCCTTTAAAAAGAAGTTGGATCTAGTATTGTCCCATCTTGAGAACGACTGGAGAAGAGAATCCTCACTGGTGTTTGGAGGAGGTGATACAGTACTCAGCAGGGCGGCTGCCAGGTCGTGTGTCAGAGGGTGCTCGTTTCCTAGCAGTGAAAGTGTATTGAGAGCTGGTGTTAACTTACAAAAATGGTGGTTGTGATCAAGGCTGGTGGTGACTTGAGGTTTTTGCTACCTCTTGAGTGCCTGCCACCCTTGCGGTAGGAGGAAGGATTTTCTCTGGGCCATCTACAAAACTGTTGTGTAGAGAAGTTAAAAAGGGTGCTTGATTTCAGGGCCAGCAGTGCTTCTCTGCCCAAACCTCATCTGTGAATGGACTTGTCCTTAATTCAGACATGCCTGACTGATGTAAGAGCTGCTGCACACCTTCACACCACAGAGGGTCTTGTAGAGCTCCCCTTCAAAGGCAAAGCATAGCAGGTAAGTGCCATGATCTTGTAAATGGACTGGAGTTGGACCAAGGGTTGGACTTGATGATCTCGGAGGTCTTTTCCAACCCAATCAATTCTACGATTCTACTCTATGATTCTAGGTGAATACAGCTCATAGGTCAGGCAGATGGTGGCAGCCAGGGCATGGACATGGCACAAGTCACACACCATCTCAGTTACTCATGAACTCATCTACCGCTTGCACCTTAACAAAAACACCTTCAGGAGTGGTTAAGGTGATCTCTCCTCCTTTCCCTCCGGGCTTTGCACACTTCTCTTGACCCTGTGTTTGTCTGAATAGTCTCCTTTCTGCACGGCTTCTCCCAGAGCAGCCAGTGATGGTACAGAGCAGGAAGGAAGTGGTAATAAAAGATTTCTTCTGCAGACACATGGCTCCCAGTGTTTGTTTCTCTTGCTTCCTTCATTCACATCCTTCCCTCCCACTCTGCTCTAAGCCTCCTTCCCATGCTCAGCACCTGTGAGTGAGCCTCAGGAAGGAGATCCCTATGACTTACTAAGCTGCCTGCATGCAGCATGCCTTTTTATCTTGGCATTTGGCATATGGACTAAGCCACAGGACTGGGGCTGAGCTGAAGAGACCTTCACACTTAAAAGACTGTCAGCTGCCCAGCACAACACCTCAGCTGACAAAGCACAGACATAGGTGTGGATTTACACTCGTAGAGAAAAAGCATGTGCTGAATGACTCTCCTGACTTGTTGGCCTGTCAGCTTGGGAGCTTGCATTCTTCCCAGCAGGAATGCTTTATGTCCCAGCCCCATATCAGGAAGGAGAGGAGGGCACACGCATTTGCTCCACTCACCCTCCTTTTGGCTCTGTGCCTCTGGGCGCTGAATCCAGCCCTATTTCTGGGCTTCACTTGTCTCAGCTCAGCTCTCCAAGACTGCAGAGGGGTTTCCTTCACAAACTGAAGATCACAAAGCAGCACTCAGCAGACAATTTATGAAATTTCTCCTGGTGACATGGCCCCTTATAATGACCTGCAGTTACGGGGAAGAAAACACCACCACAATCCACTCTGTGACTAAAGTCAGTTTCTCTGGGCCTCTACACCCCTCTTCAACTGAATGCACCTTGATATCTTCTTCTCAGGCCTTTAGAGTTTACTGGATTGATACTTGGCTCAGCCCATAAGATTCCTAGTTCTGTCTTCCTCTGTGGTGTCAAGGCTAACCTGCATCTCAGATATTAATTTAAATTAAAAATTACAATAATTACACAGCTGAAAAATCCATACAGCATTTTCTGCTAACTTTTGTGATGAGCAATTTTGTTTGAACAGAACTTAAGAAATTTATCACATCCAGCACTTTTCAAGCATTTATAAAAGTCAAAAATAGCTGTGATGCCAAGGATAAGTAATATCCAAGAACACATTTGTGAGATACAAGCTGTTCCAATGCATTAGGTTTCTTCGCTGGCCTGTAGCTTTCAGTAGTTTTCACCTTTCTGTGACTTATCCTTTCTTATCTGCTAGGTCTCACCAACCATAACTAGGTGTTACATCAGGCCCTGGCCATGTTTTGTATCAACAGCTCAACATATATTTATCATCACTCTGAGGCATCTTGCTCTGTGAGGCTCACTGCACGTGACAAACCACAGCCAGCATGTGCATGTTTGTCACCTTCAGGGTGTGCACAGCATCTCATCTTCCAGGACAGAGACATCACCTCTGGCTCAGGAAGCACCTGAGCACAAATCTCTGGAAGACGGAGTAGTCCACTAAGGAAGATGTGCTCTGTACTTGCTCTGTATTTATGCTCTTGCATTTCTAATATTGTTGTGTTATGTTCACACTGTTGGTTGAATGCTTTTCTTTATTTGTCTATGAGCTGCTCATGTAAAACTGTTTAAATTTCCAACAGAGAAGTTGGAGTGATAAGAATAATCCCTATTAGCACAAATAAAAAGGAAAATTACAGATACCATTACAAAGAATAGAGAAGTTAAAAAAAAGCTCAATAGTTGAACAGACTGGTTGAAAGTCTATGGATTAACTCATCTGAGATACAGAGGGACAAAAGAGAAAAACACACACTGAAATCCATAACATGAGTACAATTACATGAGCAAAATGCATTATTTAATAAAATTTTCTTTTTCTAATATTTTTCTGATCATCCCTGCTATGCCAAGGATTGTTGTTACAGCTGAAACCTTTGAGGTATTTATGTGATATTAAGAACAATTTAAAATAAGTGCGATGATGGTTAGGATTAAAATAAACTTCCTCTTTACATGTTCCTTTCTGTCCCCAATATTTGTAGATGAGAAAAACCTTCATGTCTTAAAGCATAAATCAGCCCTCAGAGGGACAAGACCTGACTTTCTCCTGAGGGTTTTTGTGTGCTTTCCTTACTTACATGTGATACTGGAACTATTTGACACAGGGGTACCACCAGGATGCCAGCCTGACCACTCATATCTAGTGTCAAAAGAAATCAGTTCCCAGATGTGACAGATGTGCTCCCTACAACACTCATAACCAGCAAAATCACTCCTTGTCTAGATGTTGGCTTCTCCTTCCCATGCAGAACTTACATTACCTGCCTGTAAACTTCATAAACTATTAAACTTTCCAGCCCCTAGCTTCTGTGTCTCTTAACTTGAACAGAAAATAAGAAATTGCTGTGGATTATTTGCTCTGCTTTTTTTGAAAGTAGGAAAAATGTTTATGGTACCCATAACCCATTATCAAGTCACCTCCAGCAAGTCGGTGAACTGCTTTATTTTTTTTCCCCATTATTAACAAATTAGTAGATGAAGTCACTCCTACAATGAAATCTCAGTATAAAAAGGAAAACCAGCAACAGCTCCACTTAGTAACCCTGCTTTACTGAGACACACAAGATAGTGGGATTTGAAGCTATATAATCTGAAATCTGAACATAAAATTGTTTTCTAACAACATTGTTTAAAATTTGAATGTAATGTATGAATGTACTCTGTAGGGAAAAAAAGTGTTTTAAAACTACAGGGCTATACTGGGAAATCAGCCTGAGCACAACTCCATCTTAAAATATCTTTCCTCAGCTGTGGTGAAGAAGGTAACCCCTCTCTTGACTAGTGCTGGTTAAAACAATATATGGGACACTTGTAAGCTGAAAATTACTGCTGTAAGGAAGAAGAAAGACCTTGGGATTAATTACACAGCCTTAATACTTTACTCTGCAGATACAAGCAGTCTTACAAAGATAGAGAAGATATTTGTTAAATGAGAGAGGATATTAACTAATTGCCTTTCAGGAGGGCAATTCAGCAAAGACTTCTGATGAGGTTTATCTCACGATACTTTATTCATAGGTGTGAACTCTCTGCAACTATAGATTTTTTAAACGCCTGTGTAGAGGTGTTTACAAAGATCCAGTTCACCCTTTCCACAATCTACAAATCCCACAATAGTACTAAATGTACTATTTTGCTAAAATGAGCATCTGTGATATCAGTAAGGGGAATTGTCATAATTCAAGGTTGACAAGGGATCCAATTTAAAATAGTGATCCTTCCCTAAACTGTGTCCTAAAGCCTTGTTACACTACACAGGAGACCAGCATGCCAGGTGGGTTGGAGAGAAACATGTTAATGAAAGGTCCTGATACAGGCTTTAAAAGCATCTTACTAAACACATCTAAAAGCAGGTAAAACTACTTAAATGTCATACAAAGGGGAAGTTCACAGATGAAAAATAGACACCAAAATCCACCCATACCAGTGGACTTTTTTCTCCAGTCTCATGATTCAAAGGCTGTGACTCATGATTGTGTGTCTTTTGGACCTTACAAAGTTCCTCAGTCCTCCCTGAGACCGTCACAGAGCAGCTGTTGCAGGGGAGATTTACTCCCTGGCACCTACCAGCTTGTCTGGAAGGTGTCTTGGAGCCAGAGGAATGGCTTCATGGCCAGGAGAGCCATCAGAAACCCTAGAAAAACTGTCATAAATGTGAGGCTAAATTATAAAGCCTGTCAAGTGAATAGGCTGAGAAAGCGAAGGTTTTCAAGCAGCGGCAGTGAAAGTGAGTTGCTGAGAGCAGGTGTCCTTCACACCCTCTTCTTCACACCTTCACACTCAAATCCATCAGGCACTGGTGTTCAATGACTTCCTAAAGCTATCATGGCTTAATTGGTAGCCTTGGCAGTGGGGGCTGTTATTGTACAGCTTCTGTTCATCAAGTTGCTCATTTGGAAACCTAACTGGCCAAACTTTCTTACTGGCTCATGTTGGAACTAAAAGTCTTGGAAAAAGGAGTTGAGAGGGGCAATTCCCACACATAGCTTCTCCCTCCTGCTCTGGAGTGCTCATGGATGCCAAAGCACAGCCAAGTGCCAGCAGATTTGGCTGTGAGGGCTTGCACATGGATGAATACTGCTCTGGACTCCCAAAAGAGCAGGCTGGGGTGTTGGTGAGCAGGCTTTTTTAACAAGGTGGGGAGATCTGGCCATGCTGGCACACTGCTTGCAAAATTAGTGTCTAATTGCCAGATTTAAGGAAAATCTGACTTCCAGCAGCTGAACAAAGAAGCACCAAGACTTATATCCAAACCCACAGGTGTACCCCTTAAATGGAGTTGTTTGTTATCCTTTAGACTTTAGAATTTCACCAGCAGCTACTTATGGGCATCTTCCTCCTTATTCTTTGCCTCTAGGCCTTCAAACAGGTCACTCCAGCCAAACCTCTCACGCCTGCAATTGCAAACACACTAGGAGCCACAGAAAGGCCCCATACTAGAACCATTTTCACCTTCCAAACTAGTGTGACTCGGAATTATCTCTGGGGCTGCAGCTATTCACCTGGAATTGCTAGAGAGTTCTGTACTGAGGCCATGCATCTCACCCTTCAGTGAACACCAGCATGTGGCCATGTATGACGCCTGGAACAATGCAAGGCATCAATAAAGATCTTCAAATTCTGAGCAAGCAGAGGACAACCACTGCTACCCTGAGATCAAGAAAGACTTGTTCCTTCTAGGAGGGCATTCCCTCCAGAGGTGTGAAGATTGGATCTCATCACCTCTTGGGCAGGCAAGGAGATCAGCATATGTGGCATGGCTTGTGGCATCCCTTAGCTGGCATTCAGCACTTCTATGCTCCTGGACTCACAGAGGGAACTCTATAGCTACCACACAAGAACAGAACAGATTCAGGTAGAGGGTGTGAGTTTGAGTGACCATACAATTGTCCTACCTTGCCACAGCTTTGCATATTTTGATTTGGCTGTGGATGGTGTCTGGCCAATGACTCTGTTTGCTTCCCAGGTAGCAATTTGTTTTTATTAATAGTCAAGGGTTGTATCTGCCCACAGTGTGGTCCTGTGTCCTGTTGACCTGTCACTGCTGAGCCCTGCCCAGGCTCTGTCCTCCATCCCTACCTGGTCACGTCCTGTCAACCTGTTGTCACTTGAGTCTGTCTTTCCCTGTGTGTGATCTCTGTACTGCTGTGGTTCATTCCTGCCTTTTCACCATCCACTGCTGCTTTTCCTCCCTCTGTCCCAAGTCACTCAGTGGTTTTCAAACCCCTTCTGGCCCAGGCGATTCACAAATGTAACTCATACCTCTTCTATCTCTCAAGTTCCCATGGAAGGCAGAGGATGTTGGTTCTGGGACAAATGTCCAGTGCCACCAGGCAGTGACACTTGCAGAGAATATTTATTCATAACCAAACACATTTGACCAAACTCCCAAATTCACAAGCTTCCCTTCATCCTGCACTGACACCTTCACTGCCATGATGACAGTCATGGGCATCACAGGCTTTTTGTACATTCCCAAAATGTGGGTTTTTTCATCCCTCTGAAAACCCCCAGTCTGTGCATGGCTTAACTGCACTGCAAAGAGTGAGCACAGACAGGAAGGCCACTCTTTGCTAGGAGTAGGATAATGCAAAGACAGTGTTGAGCTTTAACCTTGTGACTGTTGATTGACTCTCCCCCATGGAGACCTTGGCACTGCACTTTTTGGTCTGTGTGGGTGGTGCTGTGATGTGGGAACTACACTGCTGTGGTAGTATCATCAGCACTAAAGAGGCTACGGGGAAAAACAAAGCAAAAAGATACCCAAAATAATGTTATGGTCTACCAGACTTGGGCTCACTGACACGGGTTGTCACTGAGAAGTCTAATGAGTTTCACCTCAGTTTCTTTTTGCTTTTGTCCAAAGTGGATCTGTCTCGGCCAGTAGGATCTGCAAAGTCTTGTGAAAACCACCATGACTTCTACACTCAACACTATCTTATTTTTAACAGGACACTTAAAGATGGTATTTAAAAGTGCTCGGAACTCAGACACAAATATTTCCTCCTTCCCCATTTAGCATGAAACTCAATTTCTTTGTTCCTTTTTGTCCTATGTTTCACTCTCGACTAATTGGGGAAACGGCATATTCCTTCTTTGACATCTGGGTCACCTCCTATAGCTACCAACTCTCATACTGGCAGCAGTTTTCCTCTCAAGACCTTAGTGATGAAAACAAAAACTGCGATGCTCAAAGATTCCTCTTTGCACCTATGCATGTATCTGATGTCTCTGTAAGCCTACTCACATCTGCTAAATCTGTAGTGTCTTGTCTGAATCCCAGCTCTGATCTCTCCTGACTCTTTGTGCATCTACCACCATGAGCATCTCATTCTTTGTTGGGACACTTAGGATCTACCGTGGAAGTTATTCATGCAAAAATGCCAGCTACTAGGTATTTCCCAAAGTGTCCTGACACTTGACAGCAATGCTAATTGTGTGATATGATGAGGTTGTAAGATCAATGTCTCCCCAAGAGGCATAGGAAATGCTGAACCTGGAACCTGCAGTTTCAGACAGAAATATAGACAGAGGGAGTGCTCAAATCAAACTGTAAGATTTCTTTAAATGTAGTGTCCTGTGTACAGAACTGTGGAAAATTTCTCAGAAGAAAATCAGTTTTGCCCATTAAGTGCAAATGAGCAGAATGTTTTGTTGTTTGGTTTTTTTTCCCCACTGTCTCTCTCCCCATTGCAATGAGTTTACTGGAAGTTAAGCAGCTGCTGGTTTAAAGGCAGCAGCAGACCTAAATGGGATTATGGGAAGAGCAGTTTTAAAATAATAACAGATGCTCTTTGGTCTGTGGCAAAGTAGTCAACTCCCAAAGATTAACTCAGTCTCCATGTTTCTGAGTGCCAGAGATCAGCGGTACTGTGTGAATAAAAGATGGAGAAAAAGAAGGAATGCAGTGTATCCAATTATTCTCTATAGACCAGCATGTAAACTTCGCAATTAAATGCCTGCCTTGCTTTTACAGCAGAATAAGGATGAGACCGGAGGCTGGATATGAATTCTTCTCAAAAGAAACCCAGCCTTCATATTTCTATTATAATTCTGTATACAGCCTCATGCACTGAAGTAATAGCTAAATCTAACCTCACACCAACCTGTATCCTGCCAAAATCCTTCATTCCTAATTATCATCTATCCCTGACTGGAACTAAAATTGATGTATAAGAGAAATACCTTTTTTTATAGGAAGGGGAATTTGTAAGGAAGACAGGTAAGACAGAGTTCATGAACTACAATGAACTCTAATTAATGCAGACCCAGCAACACTTTTTCTCTGTTATATCAATCACAAGGAGCTTTAGACTATGGTGAAACATCAACAGAGTCTGCATTTCTTAAGCACAAACACACAGCATGGAGAAGCAGTGACCAAACCAGAACAAAGCAGAATGCTGCTAAATAGAAGCAATGCCCTGCCTCAGGGACAGAACACTTACTTTTTTTTTCTAGCTTTTGTGGAGGAGACGATGGAGTGCTCCAGCTCGTGCCGTACTCCCAGGCTGCTCTAAAAAAGCTGCAGGAAGTGTCTAACTTCCCCCACGTGTAGTTGTAAGTGATGAGCTAAAAGAAAGTACTATACACAAAACTCCACCAGACTCTTCAAGTGTGTCGCTCTTAGTGGGTGTGCACAGAGATCAGAAGCTGACCAGCCTGTCAGAAGAGCAGTTAGGAGAAGAAGAAACCTTAAAAAGAAAAGTGTTTGCTGTCAAATTCGGTCACTTGTACAGGGGTGGGAAGATGCTGTTTGGGCTCCTATTAAGGTATGCCCCTTAGTCACCCTGTTACTGTGCTCTGGAGGAACAAGAGACCAATGAACTGCTGCAAATCCTCCTGGCTTCTCAAGAGCAGGGTGCCTGGGGTAGGTGCTTATTCCTTATTTGTATAGTGGAGGTAATGCCCACTCTGGATGTGACACATGAATTCACCTGAATGTATGTGAAATGGCTAGGTGTTGAAATAGATGAGAGACAGTATTAAAGCCCAATAGAAGTGAGTAGTGACAGGAGGGAGAGACTATTCTGGTGACAGCTGTGCTAGAAAAGGCTGAAAATGGTAAAGATGAGATGGTGGTTTGAGCAACTTCAAGAAAAAGAGTTCATTTGCAGGAGTTCCTTATTAGCAAAGAGCATTGATACAAAGAAGCACATGATCTTTGCCAAGTGCCCTAGCTCAGGCTTTAAGTGAAGGAGGAGAAAGATCTCAGTGTTATGTTTTCAGACTAGACCTTGTTTGTGAGACCTGTTCCATGTGTTTTTGCAGATGCTGTGTGTGATTCTGCAAAAGTCATTTATGGACAGATTTACTTAGTTTTCAGCCAACCTATTCATCTTCTACCAATTCTATTTGCAGTGAGTTGCTTACAGGACCCCATGAGGGTCTGTCAGTGCTTGCAGACTGCTGGGAGCTAAGGTAAGGCAGGGTGGAACTGGGTGGCAACCCAAGACAAGCAGAGTAGTGAATTTACTTTTGATATCTGTATTGAAAGCAAAACATTTCTGCTGAAAAATTGAAGAAATGCTTTGTAGGCACTTTCATTCTTGTGTGAAAAAGGTACTTTTGTTTCATTCTGCTAGAGAAGGTCTCTGGGGATGGGTCTTTCTGCGAAGAGCAATTTATTCTCTGGAACCAGAAGGAATTGAGGAAGAAGAGGCTGAAGTCAGTTTTCATATGCAGAGGAGAATAGGTGAAATTTGTCTGTACCAGCTCAGGCTTACTGGACATACTGCTAGAACCAGTCTGTGCACTGCCTCAAACACATGCCTTCATCTTGGTCCTCCACTGTGTAGAAATGAAACCCAAAGGAAGACATAAAGAAGGAAGGAATAATGTTTCTGAGATGACTAGAGTTGATTTCTCTCTATAGGTGACCAACCTTCATTCAGAGATGTGGGACAGAAAAAGCCAAAGTACTCTCAGACGTGAAGAACTGGAGTTTTCATAGAGACCACTGGGCTCCCCTGTGGTATTTTTGATGTTACAGTTCCCATTTGGATATTGTCAGCTGTGTAGTCAAATACCTGCCTGATTATGCTCTCACTGATGTAAGGTTTAAGACAGTCAGAGACACGTGCATTTTCAAACTGAATTTCACCATGAAACATTGAAAATTGCACGATCCTGCATAAGGAAATGTGCCCTTGAATATTCCAGTGAAACCTGAAAATTATTACTATTTGGAGTCACTGCTGCTTCATGCTTCTCTCAGTAGTATGGCTCCATATGACATCACCCACAACCATTGCCCTACAAGCTGAAGACTGATGCCAAGATTTCAGAAACCTTTGATAATATCTACTGTGACTGAGATGAACACAAAGTTAGAACTTCTGTTGGTGGCAAAACCAAACCAAACATTTGAAATAAGTTTAGTCTGTACTTGATAGAGATAATGCAAGAAGTACAGTAATATAAATTTTGGGCTGAGCTATATTGTACAGATGTCATATCTAGGCAGTGAAAAAAGATCAGATAAGAACTATTTATAGCAGAAGGCAGAAACCCTCTGGCCTCTGTCTAAATCCAATCGAAGTAAATGGAAATGTTTCTTTTAGCCTCATTGAGTTTAGATTGGACAGTTTGAGAATATTTCTTTCTACCATTTAATTTCTGGGTGCTATTTATCTAGTAGTCTTTACGGTAGGACATTTAAGCAAGTTAATCTACCTATGAGATGTCTTCTCCGCAGTCTTCATCATTTTCCTACTGGGATACAGTGACTGTCCAAAGAATGAGAGAGAAAAGAGTCCGGTCTTGTTTTAACTCAGTGCTTCATAACAGAATTTTATGGGGATTTTCACACCACTATGATAGAGAAATTGCTTTTACACCATTGACCAGCAAACAGAAATAACTGTGGAAGACAGATGGGGTCCAATGTCTATCAAAGACTTTCAGGCTCAAGTTTTTCACTCCCCTTTTTTCATTTAGATCCTATCAAAAGAAAAGTTGGTAGGATATTTCTCTCTTCCAGTGCATATGAAAATGCTCTGTGTTAACATTTTTTTCCCTTGGTTGTGACCAACAAAAACCTATAAATGGAGGAAACTTCAGATTATCTTCCTGTCCTACTTCACCTGCAATTGAACACAGGGTCACGGTCACATAAGAGCTCTGCAAAAGATTACTCTGGAAGACAATTTTGTACAGTTGTGCATCCTTTTTCTAAGTAACCGAGGCCCATTTTTCTTGAAAAATGGTAGAATATGACTTTAAGTTTGCAACATGGGAAGTGAAGAAATAAAAACAGAGTCTTAAGTATAGGTCTTTGGTAGGAAACAGCCAAATGTCTTTTTCTGTTACCAGGCAGTGCACTGAATGGGGACAGAGCTGTAGACCTGTCTGAGGAGCACAGCATGCATAGGATGACAAAACCGACTTTCTTAATGTTACAAGCAAGGCAGGAAAGTGCTCTTGAGTCTCTATAGAACAGAAACAGCCAGGGGCTAACTAGTACTGAGGACTGAAATCTGCTCTGTGTTTCTCTGGCTGAGCACTGTATGAGTGCCCCTGCACTGGCATGATATACAACTTGACATAGCAAAGAGTCTCAGTAGTTTGTGGTTCAAACTTGCGTTATCTGTGACAGATACCTGTGTCTGTGATACTTTTGATCTGGGACAGGGACAAAAGCCAGTTGTGGTTTTTTTCAGTTTGTATCAGGATCAACCACAGGTTGGATCCTTCAAGCCAGATAATGTGTTAAACTCTGCTAAAACCAAAGCTAAGCTTCCTCTCAGCAATCTCCTGTCTGCAGAGTCTTCCCCTTACACGTGTGGTGTGTACATGTTCCACCCAACAAGCAGGCAACTGAGTAGCAAAACCATTGAGCTGAGCCCAGCACAGAGTTCACATGGCTTTCTGGCTTCTCATGCGCACTCAGTTCAGAGCAGAGAGTGCAGAAACCTTTTTGTTCTGCTGCTGGAAATGAAAAGTGGGGGTGTCAGGTGCTAAGATTTTTAATGCACTGGATTTTCTACATGTGATGGGTAGGATGACACAGTCAGATTCCTTCTAGTTAATCAGCCTGCATAAACGCCTGCATCTCACATCTACACTGGAAAGTCCTGCTTTATGTTTGCCAGTTTTTGTGAATGGAGTGTAGAAATCTGGTCGTCCTCAGTTTTCACAGGTGTACTGTGTACCTGAGGGGTGGAAATCTGCTAAATATGTGATTGATCATGCCCTCATCAAGGAAAGATCTCTCACTCTGAAGAGAAAAACTCTATCATGTTTGACAGTCCTACCCCTTCATGTACTGGGATTATTATGTTCCCTGTTAGGAGCCTCCTGGCAGAATGCAGCACATTGCCATTCAGTGCTTTTGAGAGACCTTTGACCCCACTGACTTATCTAGGCCAACAAGAGATTTGTCCTCTGTATGGTACAAAATGGAGAGGTGCCAATCTGTATATTGGGGCCCTTGGGATGAGTTGGGTGCACAGCTGGGTCATATTTAGCAGTCTCTTTGGGAGATCTGTTGGCACTGATGCAGCCGAAGCTGAGACAGAGAGTGTGCTGCAGCTCAGTGGATTTGCCTCCATGCTTTGAACTCCATCTCTGAACATGTGTGTCTACAAACATCCCACCCATGCTGCACGTGCAGCCTGGGTCACAGTCCCTTGACAGACATGTCTGGCTTTTTTTCTTATGAAAACTCCACCTTATACTAGGAAGCTCTAACACCCACAGGGGTAAAGAGGTTTCAGTTGTTAGTGCATGGGGAGGAAAAGGGTGCGGTTCAAAGAATACACATTTAAAATTTTTTTTACAAACTCAAAGTAGCAGCAGTGCTGGGCCAACTGTTGAAGTTGGTTTAACCTTCACAAACTCAGAGGGAAACTCAAGCTGGTTTTGGGCTCTTTACAAACAGATAATGTGGCTACCCAGAGCTCTGTGCTACTGTAGAGCTTGGAGGCTTTTTGGTTATTGAATCTCAGGCTAATGGAAAAATTGCGTCAATCATGGAAAATGTAATAAAATTTCTCCTCCCATTTGAAATCCCTAGGGAGTCGAGTGGCTGAACGACTGGGAACTGGCATGCACAAAGTGCTTGCCTTCGACAAACCTGGATTTTGGATCCACCAAATCCCACTTTAACACCATAAATCCAAGGTTTTTTTACTCCTGCTGTTTTTGCCCAGCCACCATCATTTTTATCTGTAGCTAGGCTTGGCTAAGCTGGTGCAGCAGAGGTTCAAAGTGCTTTGATGTTTACATTACATCTGCTCCTCCTGCTATGGTCAGGGACCCTCGCTGGCAGCTCTCCATGGCAAAGATTCCAGCAGCCCCCCTTGGAGAGATGCAGCAAGCCTTGAGAGTGTGGGTGGCTTTACGAAGCTGGTGCCCTTCTAGGGGAAGCTGCCACAGAGCTGACAGGCACCTGTGGGTTACCTAGGCATGTCTGTGCTGGGGCTCAGTGCTGGGGGACACCTCAGAGAAATGCCACAGACAGGAAAGCAGGAAATGTTTTGCAGAACAGAGATAACATAGAAAATAATATTATGTAAATTATTTGATTTACTGATTTGCACGTACAGGGCTTGACATGTAAGCACACAGGAAAAGGAAATGGGATAGAGGAGGAGTGGGAGGAAAAAGGCAAGAAGACAACAAAACAGGCTGGCAGATTTCACTGGGGACAGGACTTAATGTCCTGGGTTTTCTCCTGAGCATGATGGGTTGGGGAGGTCTGCAATCAAAGATGGTCACTAAGGATGTGAGTCCTTTGGTTCAAAAGAATCTCTTTTTATCAAAATGGACAACTTGCATCTTGGGATCTGTCTGCACTGGGACTTCCCTCTTGTATACAGCTGAAATCACCCTGGGCATGACAACCCTTGTCTCCATCAAATTGGTCCCTGAGTTGGGCATCTGAATTTCAACACGTCTGTGTGATGGAGAAGTCACAGAAGGTAGAGTTGTCAGCTCTGTGCTCCATTTCTGATTTTCTCAAAAGCCTCTTTTGCACAGTTCAGAGATCTCTGTGATCTCATGTCAGGTGAACCCTTCCATGATATCAGCCTCAGCAAGCAGTGGAATACACACCTCCTGCCAGGGGCAGGTATCTCCATAAGACCATCAGGCAGAACCTCTCTGCACAACTGATTTTTGTGAACCCTTGCCAGACTTTTTGTGATCCACCTCCCTGGAGGAGCTCACAGAGCTGTGCAGCCTCTACTTTCAAATACTTGTTCCTTCACTTAGTCCACTTGCTTTGTGTCACTGGCTTCCAGTGGGGAAACTGAGGCTCAAATGGGGGTGATGATGGAGGTGGATGGTAGAATTCTGCAGTGGCCATGCTGTGGAACCATCTCCTGCAGTTAGATAGTTAGCTATGATGTCATTTTTAGGCATCTTACTTGAGTCTTGAGAGAAGCTGGTGGGTGTGAAAGAACCCTTCCAGTCTCTGCTACAATCATAGAATAGAATCATTTAGATTGGAAAAGACCACTAATATTAACAAGTCCAACCTCTAAACCATCACTGCCAACTAACACATTTTTTGAACACTTTCAGCAAGGTATTCAAAAATGTATTGTTCTAAGCAACTTAATGCTTTGGAGAAAGGAAAATGCCTGATGAAGGTGTGATAGTCAGCCTTCAATTAAAGTGAAAGATTTAGTGGGGTGCATATTTTGAGATTCTTGCTTCACCTTTTCACAGATAAATTCCCTGATAAAGTCTGAAAAAGGAAGTATTGCCTTCCTTGAGATTTCTAGGTATGTATCCGCACCAAGGATAAAAAAAATTCCAAGCTTTTCCTGCTCCTTTCCTACTAGTTTTTCAGATCCTCTTACCCTGTCATAAAGACAGAACAGATAACAGAAAAATCTGCTGGAATTCACCCTTGAAAGTGCTGACTTTTGAGCTCTGGCACAATTTTTTCCAGTATAAATATATCTTCTATATATGTTGGCCTTTGTATAGACACTTGGGACTTTGGTTTGTGGTCAGCAGTTTTCATTCCCTTAATTAATTTACAACCCGAGCTTCCAAACATTATTTCCATGTCCTACTTAGTGCTGGGAATGTATTTTTTGAAAATGAATTTGTGAAGTAACCATACTAATTGGAAAGATTCTTCAACCTTGAAAGACATCTTTTCTGTCACCTTTTCTGCTGACACTAGCAGATTCAATCATTTTGTAAATAGATCTACTCATGGAAAAACAGATGGTGGTGCAGCTTCACTTAGTGCTGGACTGGTACAGACACATTTTAACATGTGAGACTGAGGCTGGGAAATCTGCCCTGCAGTCTGTGGTAGCTTTTCCAGAGCGAGTTTGCAAAGTGGAAGCAGGTGACCTTGACACCACAAAGCTCTATGTACTCCAGGTTACCCAGATGTGGGGTGTTTTTGCACAAAAAATATTCTGCAGCCTTCAACATTTTAAGAAATGCAAATATTTTATAATTCTGTACCAGCTTTGGTAGAGTGTGCTGTCAAATAATGGGAAGGAAACAGATACAACTCAGTTCTGAACTGATCTTGTGGTCTCTTTTCATTAATTTCATCTCTGTCTGAGTTCTAGTTTGCTCTGTTTAAAAGGCACCTGTGATGTCTACTTCTTTTGAAGGCATTTTGAGATGAAGTGCCGAAAAGGTACTGTATGAGACCCAGATATTATTACAAATTAAAACCAAAACCAAACAAAAACCTAGATATCTACATGTATTGAACATGCATGAAATTCCCATAATTCTACAGAACTAAATAACAAGACTGACCTGGCAGGGTGAAAGTGTTGTGCTGTGTTGTGCCAACATCACCACTCAGGTCCCAGGCAAACAGGATCACTGGAAGGAAAGAGGCAGGTTGCAGTCCAGTTGCATCCTGGAGCTGCAGCTTATGGAATACATACAGCAGAAATATGGATGAAAATAAAACATATCTTGTTAGGCTCCAAAGTAATGAAAAAACTCCATTAACAAGAACACCCATAAAATCTGACTTCCATTGTTCTCCAATAGCCCTTTCTCGTACCATCATTATATCCCAGCACTTTCAGAAACAGGAGGAAAAGGCTGTGAGGACAAAAGAGAAAGAAGATGGTCCAGAAGGAAAGCAGTGTCTTTGGTCTGCTTGTTTTCAAGATGCTTGATATACCTAGTTGTCAGTGAGGTCTCTGGGCAGTGATAAACCAGCTCATTTCTTTTTCAAAGAGGTGAACATGAGTACCTGCGGGTAGCTTGTAGGAGCAACCAGTGGTATCCTACATGTGTTTTTGGGTGCACTGAAGAAACCTGTCATTGTACAGTCAGGCAGTTCTTTTGCTCAAGACTTCTTTATGAGGAAAGCAGCTGCCATGGCAGAAGTGTAGGTCATCAGCCTCCTGTTACCCACCTCAGGCGAATCATGTTTCATACATTTTGCTTTGTTGAAAACAGCTGCTTATGCTCTCAGTCAGAGCCCCAGCAGACCCAACAAAAAAGCCACCCAGGCCTGCCATTGCTGTTGAGCCCAGTTTGCAACAGTTTTTATTTGTGCCACTGCAATGATCATGCTGCTGTATGGACCAGACCTCCTTCCTTACAGACACTGTGCCAAAGCAGCATAAAAGGAAACCAGAATGCTGCAAGCTGCAGTTTTACACAGCGTCTAAATAACTGCTGGAGAACCACCATCCACTTCTATTGAAAGGGGAAGATCCAGCTCCTTTTGAAAAATAAACAATAGGATACGTTTCTGCCATTTAGTCAGAAGAATTGGTCCAACAAGGCTCCCATAAGAGCTAGAGTTGGTACAAAGGTGGTTGGCAGCAAAGTTATGTTGGCTCAGCTGCCTGGAGAACTGCAGATTGTATCAGTCTGAAGCCTGTGCTTAAAATAATTTATGAATTGGGGTCTTATAACTGGGCTGGAGCTATGGGGTCAGGTCTGAGTTGCTTTGGTAAAGAACAGCAACAGGCTCCCTGTGGCTGTTTCTATTAGCACTTGGCAGGACAATATAAAATAACATAAAATCATAGAATAGTTGGGTTGGAAGGGACCTTAAAGATCATCTAGTTCCAACTCCCCTGCCATGGGCAGGGACATGTTTCAGTAGACCAGCTTGTTTAAAGTCCCAGTTAGCCTGGGCCAGAACACTTCCAGGGATGGAGCAGCCACAGCTTCTCTGGGCAACCTGTGCCAGGACTTCACCACCCTCACAGAGAGGAATTTCTTCTCAATATCTAATTTAAACCTGCCCTCTGTAAGTTTGAAGTCATTATCCCTTGTGCTATCACTCCATCACTCCATGCCCTTGTCAAAAGTCCTTCTCCAGCTCTCTTGTAGCCTCTTTAGGTACTAGAAGATGCTCTAATGTCTCCCTGGAGTCTTCTTTTCTCTAGAGTGAACATCTTCAACTCTCTCAAGTCTGTCCTTATAGCAGAGGTGTTCCAGCATCCTGAACAGCTTCATGGCCTCCTCTGGCCTTGCTCCAGCTGTTCCACATCCTTCTCATGCTGGAACATGCTGTGCTGGATGTTCAGCAGTGCTCTGTGTGGGATCTCACAAGAGCAGAGCAGAGGGGCAGAATCACTTCCCTTGACCTGCTGGCCACGCTCCTTTTGATGCAACCCAGGACATGGCTGGCTTTCAGCACCCAGAAGTCCTTCTTGGGAGATCTTATCTTAATCCATTCTGCTTCTGTGTGCTGACTGGTGGAATGACTGCCAGGGACTGCCGATTTTGTGGCTTTGAAATTTTACTTTCAAAAATAAATAATAAAATGGACACAGGGGATGCCAGGCTTCTTTCCCTAAAAAGGCTAGTGATCCAAAGGCAGAAAAACAGTAGGAGAGAATGAAAGCTGCTGTAGTGTTTATAAAAAGACATCTTATGGTGTTTTCTGTTATTGTTCTGTGGTTCCTCTACATTTTGTTTTGTAAAAAAATTATGAGCCTCTCTTGATAATCTAAGAGTTGTGCACCTATTCCTAGCAACAACATTTTCTGTTAGGACACCATCTTTTATCACCCTGTTAGAGAGGGTCTTAGTGAAACCATTGATGGTAGGACAACAAAACAATAAATAATCAGTTATGATTCCTGAATTCTTTTGAAAAATGGTAACAGCATGCTGGTATTTGCTCTTCAAAGTCTAATCCATTATTTGGGAATGAAGAAGAGCAACCTCCTGTAGTTAAAAACCTTATCAAGCTCAATCACAAAATCAAATGAAAAATGTATTCCAATGCAACCTAATTTATAAAGTGAATTATTACTTCATTGAATAAGAAATTTAAAATAGTTTAAAATGAAAAATCAGATTCTATCAGCTCTTCGTCTTTCTTTGGTAACCACCAGATTACAAGTAGTCCCTAATTCTATGTCTACTACTCAATTTCAGTTCATTTTATATTAGCATATTTGAAGGGAGTTTGTTTATGGTAAAACTAATGGGAAATTCCAAATGGAAAGGAGGAGTTGGTATATACAAAGATTGACTCTGAGCTTTTCTTCTAAGCTTTGGTTTTCTTCTGAGAAGATAAAAAACAAAACAACAACAATTCCCTTTTACCCGTGCTTTTTCATCTGGCTGTGTGGGTGGTATGTTGAAATAATAGTTTAGTGGAGATTAAAGGAAGTGTGACTGCTGTGTAACTTCTATCAAGAGGGGGAATCCCAACTCCTTAAAGTGGGTGCACAACTAGACATGAGTAGCGTTATTATAGGGGTTCAAAAGAAAAACCAGCCCAAACAATCCCCTTCTCGCAAAAGCTCCCCTAGATTTCCAGTGTGTGCAGAAGTGGGCCAGGCCCATGACTAGGGAGATCTGTCCAGTGTTGGTGTGTGCAGCTGCTGAGTCTGGGCTCTGTGTTGAGTCTGAAAATATCCCATGGGGTCAAAGCAGAGATGAGCAGGCTTGCTCTGGAAGTGCAAAGAATGGAGACTCCACCAGACCCCTGATGTGTTTGGTCACTTCCCATGGTATTTCATCCCAGTTACCAAATAGCACTGCTGAGAACTGTCTCCTCTCTTCCTGGCTGGACCCAGCAGAAGGCAGTGTTTGTTTATATAAAAGGAATACACCTGTTCAATGCATAAGGAACACACCTATTTCAACCTTCCCACCTAAAGGAAAGCAGTCCTTAGTTCTGGATGTTTTCTCCCATACAAATTCAAGTACAAAAAAAGGCATAACTCCCGGAAGCTGTTCTTAATAGACACTTAACATGAACCCCCTCTTTCTAGCCCACATCTAACCCACAATCTGTTTCCTCTCCTCAGAAAATACATTTTTTATCATGTGTCCCTAGATATTAACAGCCGAGTCTTCCTACACACCAATGCTGAGCAGTAAAGCACCTCAAGAGCCTCACTTTTATGCCTGGTAAAATTAGGGACAATAATCTTGGAGTTATTTAAAAACACCTGGAAGAGGCCAGAGGTCAGAGCCAGCACAGGTTCATGAGGGAGAAGTGCTGCTTGACAAATTTAATTTCCTTTTATGACATGGTCATCACAATAATACTTGATGAATGGAAGCCAGTTTAAGTAATCTTTTCTGATTTAAGTAAAGGTTTTGACACTATCTCTCACAGGATCATTCTGGACAAAATATCCAGCAAACACCTGGATTAATACATACATATGACATATGACTCCCCAGACTCCAGCAGTCTGTGCCTGTTGGTTCCTCTGGGGACCTTGGTTGCTCTGGAGAAAAGACATGATGAAGAGAGGAGGCATAGAAGAAGGTGAGGTCTGTACCTCTCCCACGAAAAGCAGGTTGAGTACATGGAAAATTACATCTATGTTTCATAAGGAAAGCAATTGGGGAACTGACCCAGCAACTGGGTAACTCAGCTCCCAGGAGGAAGTCCCAGTCCCTGGTACAAGGCTATTTTTGTCTTTTAACAGACAACTGTAGTGGATCAAATGGAAAAACAGTCCTGACAGCTGGTTCTGAAATATGCCTGCTGCCCATGCACCCTGCCAAAGGTCATGCTCAAAACCAGACCTATGCTGGCACAGCTAGGAGGCTGTGGTGGTAGATAAGAATTCAAGAAACAAGTGGTGTTTTGTGAAAATATTTGTGCAATTAGGCTACACACAGTCACAGTAGACCAAGAAGTGATTTAATGTAATGGCTAAAGCAAATAAAAGACCAAAGAGCAGAGTGAGTCCTGAACCTCACAGAACATGGAGTTTGCTCTGGTCTTTGCAGGTCGCTGTTGCAGGGGGTTCATGGTTTCCTCTCTTCAGAGTTCTTTGAAGAGCACACACAGGGAAATTATGCAGACAACAGAAGACAGAGTGGTTTTACTGGGTAACCCAATGTTTGCCTAATTCAAGGTCCAGTCTCTAGCAGTGGTTAAAGCAGCCCTTGGGAAAAAGCAGTGTACTGGGGGAGCACACAGTGTCCTCTCCCCAAAGCTGCTCCATGACTCCACAAATCTGCATATCAGGGACTATTTCAGCAGGGATCTTTCTACTGCTGTGCATGAACATGGAAAGATAAAATTATTTCCCTGCCTACATGTAACACCCTAAACACACTCACAGTTGTTTTATTTCTTTTTCTCATAGTGCTGTTCTGGGGCCCCATGCAAATGGTTTTTCATTGGTATTTGCAATCTCTCACTTCTCCAACTCTTACAATTACAGAATAACTTTCAGTGTTTTACAGGACACGGCCTTGTTCCCTGGTACAGCACTTGATGCCTTGGAAAACTCTGAATCTGCCATGTCTTGGCCAAACTCATCAAAGCTAGAACTCAATTTGCCATATAATTCTTGTTCTTTGAAAGATGCCAATTAGCATTTATTACACTCTCACCCTTAGTTCACAGCTGTTTGCTTCTGTTTTTTCTATTTGACTGTACTTACCCACTTCATCCTCTTTACCTTTTTGGAGTATTAATAAACTATGAACCCTTCTTCAAAAGGAAGTGAGAGAGAGATCATGCCATCTCTTTCAGGAATGCTAATTAGACATAGTCCTCATTTTAAGTATTTTTTTTCCTGCGTAGACCTTGTTTATGAACCTCTTGATATTACTGAGCAAAAATGTCCATCAGCAACCCTGTTATACATGTACAGGGTCTGACTTCTTTCTGAATACAGACAAGTATCTATTAAGTACTCTCCTTTTTTACATTACCATTAATTTTACTACCTCTCTGTAGTGATATTCCTGCACATTGTTAAACAACTTTTGTTCTTAGTAGATGATAAAATACTTTCTTTGCTCTGTTCTGAGATGTTTCCAGACAGTTCTAATTTCACTTATTAATTTCTCCCACTTAGTTACTTCTATTTTATATTGACTGGCAACTGTTCCCCACTTTCACAGCTGTGATAGATTGCTTTTCTGTTTCACAATGTCACTGACCCAGGATGAGATTTTTAGCATGATCTGTTTGCACTCTAGACTTGGAAATCCTGACTTTTTGACCATCTGATAAACCCTTCATCAAAGGCCTGCCCTTTTATTCAGATTTTTCTATCCACATTTTTTCTACCAATGAATCTGGATAGTAATTTTCCTTCAAGTTAGAGAATTTACCTTTATAATGCTGTGTGGTTGTGGCAGACAAATAATCAGGTCACAATCATGATCCCTGGTATTCAGAGATCAACAAACTCTCTACCCAGCACTTGGTTCACCATGGCATGTTGTAATGAATGATCTCACCATGGGTGCATACCTCATGGCTTAGAGAATTCACCTGTATCACCAAAGTGCTATGTTTTTATTGGCTCCTTACATCTCTAGTGTATGTCTCCCACTTGGAGTCCTCTGTGCATACAGAACACTTTTTTCCACAAATTGGATGAGGGTTTAATGAATAATGGGTTAAGGAACAACTGCTTTTTGACTTTCTAACCTTGTTTGATGGTCTGTAGCAGTTCATTCCACAGATATTTTTCCTCTTTTGCTGAGCATCTTGTAAATCTGACTTTTCATCTCCCAAGTCCATAGTGGTGTTCTATAAAACTGCCCCCAGTCTGCCCTTCCTAATCAACAACTTTATTTCAGTAATCAAGAAAGCCATCTCACTAGGCTTCTCTGACATCAGCTGTATCAAATTCCTTCACAAGTAACATAACTTTCTGTTCCTCTCATTTGTTACCAACCCTTCTAGCATGCATATAAATAACAACAAAGACTCATTTTTTCTCATTCAGTCCTGTCAAGCTTCTGTCTGCATGTGGAGTTGTGTGACACACTCTTTCTTGATACTGTGTTTAGTGTTGCTGGTCTAACCAGCCCTGTATGGCCCGCTCTAAAAATGTGGAGAACCTACATGTGGCAGTATTTTTTTGGTTTTTGTTTCTGATGTTACCTTTTTCCCTTGAGGACAGAAGAAAAGCTAAAGCAAAGCTGTTTACCTCATGCCTGTTGTGCTGGCCACGTACAGCTTATTCACAAGTTCTTCTGCTTTGCTTTGGTACCCCAAAATATCAGTCAAATTGAAAATTTTTTTGGGGGATCAGTCTATTATTTTATGTCAGCTCTAGCTGCATGAATACAAGAAAGACCTTAATGCTCATGAGAAAATCTTTAGTTTTAGGATGTTTCAAGATGAGTTTTGCTGATCTGTTGATATTCACATGAACATTACCAAGAGAAACTGCTCGTGCGTTGCATTGCTGTTACAGTAATAAAAAACTGAAACATCATCTAAGTATCTGGGTTCAGGGAAGGTGCTTGTGAGACAAGCTGTTGTGGTGGGAGTGTCTTTCCAGAAGGAGGAAAGGAATACAGTAAGAGACAGTAACCACAAGTGAGTGTGTATTTGAGAAAGTGAGAAAAAGCATGAGCCTGACAGCCTCCCACTTCGGGAGCTGCTGCAGTACGTGGCAGGGCAGGGCAGTGCCCAGCAGCACAGTCCCACCTCCTGTCTCCCAGCTCCTATCCCATTGCAGAGCAGCCAAGTCCACTCAGACCTTATTCAGGTGGAAGAGATGTCCTTGCTTCTGGCTGCAGAACCTAGAATGGGCTGTGGGAACATGATGAAAATGTTTGAGCCAGGTGAAGGCATCTTCTACATACAGGCAGAGGGCTACTGAGGCAGATAGAGACCGGGATCCCGTGACCCACACCATGGGTGTTGCATTAGGTAGTGTGAGGAGGGTCAGAGAGAGCCTTGAGCACAGTAAGGAGTGTAAGAATGGAGAAGAGTCATCATTGTGTCAAGTGCAGAAAGTCAGGACAAAACTTGAAGGTATACAGTCAGAGTGGGCACGAAAGGAAAAGGCTGGAAGAGTGGGTTGGTGCAGGGAGAGCAAGGGAGTGTCTATAGCCAGGGCATTTTGGATGGGATGTTAGGGGAAAAGAATTTGTGCTCCTGAAGGTTGGGATGGCGAATAATGTGTGGGCAAGATGAGAAAAATCCCAGAGTATGGTGATGCTATTGAGGCAGAAGTCATTGAACATGACTGCAGGGAGAGGATAAGGAGACAGGAGGAAAAAAAAGGAGTGTGAATTTTGCATGAAGGTGAAGGAAGGCATTAGCAGGAATCGGAATGGGTTTAAAAGGACAGTTTATGTAGGAAGAGCAGTCTTTGAGCTGGTGGTGGGTCATGCAAGAACTCACAGTTACAGAGATCTGACTAACAGTATAGAGGAAAATATCCTTCTCAGTAAAGTGTTTAATGTGATAAGGAATAGGGGCAAGTCTGCCAGAGGAGGGACTGGCAAATGGTGATGGCACCTTCACTGTCAAGGCCTGCTGAGGTGACTTGAGGGACAGACACCAAGGGATTAAAGTCCAGCTTCTGGAGCAAACTGTGCTGAAGATTCACCAGGGAGGATCTGGATGGAGTCAGCTGTACTCATCACCAGGTTTCTTAGTTTCTCCTCAAAGATGAAAATGGTAAGTAGGAGCTTGGGAGTAGAAACTGGGCAGGTGAGAAGGCAGTATCAGTTGTCCTGGGAGGTGAAATGAGATGTGTCTACAAGAGAGTTGAGAACAACTGCCCTGAAAGGGGGAAGTAGTTGTGAGAGCTACTCCAGGGCTTTAAGGAAGAGAACCCAGGATCTCCCCCATGGAGTGAATTAGGAGAGCATTTTGTGATGGTCTGGAGTGTTATGGGGTTTTCCTCTGTTCCTGGAGCTGGTGACTCCATGGTGCCTTCCCACTGACTCAGAGAATTTCCTGAGACCATGCTGAGAACTTTCCCCACACAGATCAAAACTGGTTTGTGGTTGGTTTTTTTGAGCACCAAAAGTGCAAAAGGTCCTCTCTGACGTCTGTCTGGGAAAAGGAGTAAGTCACTGGGAAAGCATGTGTCAGAGGGGAACTGGGTTGCCTGTCTATCTGACTGCTTGTCTGTCCTGAGGCAGGACCTCCTGGACAGTTGGACAGATGGGTAGGGGTGCAGAATCCTACCTGCTACCCCCAGGGCTTCACAACCCAGCCACCTCACCAGGGTCACAACTACATGAGAGTCTGAATGCTGCCCTGCTTTTGGCAGGAAAAATAACTTTGAATACTTAGAAGTAAAAATTCTAATTCTTGCCTCTCAAAAATTTTACTTCTTTTCTCCTTTTGCTACTTTACTCCTTTACTGCTCACAGATAACCATCACAGCCCTTCACAGATGCGGGTACCTCCTCTCCTCATGGACATGTATTTGGTTCCACGTGTCTGAATAACAGAGCCTGGATTCCCACAGGTGGAGGAACATGACTGTGCTTGGGAAGTGACCTGGAGGGAAACCTCTTGCTGGGCCAGGAGCAGCTCAACAGAGCTACCTGCTGCTGATATCAAGCTGCTTTTAACTTTTTTCTTTACTCTTTGTAAAAGAGACCCTGCAGTGGTGGTGAGGAGCTCATGCATGCTTTGGGTGTGTAAGCATTTAGCTGGGGCTCATTTACATTTTCCCTCTGCTGTGTTGGGCCTGCTGCCTCGACAAATACCCTCAAATGCCTGCTGACCATGCTGAGATCTTGTCCTTGCATGACTGAAGGGATCCCGCACACTCCCGCAGAGGACTCAGAGGTGGCACAGAAAAGCTGTCACAATGAAGTGATTTGAAGAGAACTTTTCAAATCTTATGCAGTCAGGGATAGCTTCTTGTTTTTTCTTGAGTCACTCATTGTAAAACTATTTGAGTTACCTAGGGATAGAGAAAGTTATCAGAGTTTAAAAGAGGCAAATTCAGACATGCCTCGACTGTGCAGGCTGCACATCCAACCTCTTTGCTTGTAGAAAGAATGTAGTTATTTCCATGTTGAAAAAAATAACATGACTAAGATGTAGTGTGTTTGAATAATAGTCTGGCCCAGTCTGGGCCCCACTGAGTGTTAAAGCAAGACTCAGCTTGTAACTTGTAGCTTCGAAGCCTCTAACTGATTAGTGATTTTTTGTCTGAACCTCTCAAACCATAGGAATTCAGGAATGGCCCAGTCCAACTACAAATACTGGTTCTGCAGAATGTCATCTTCGAGGCATAGAATCACAGAATAGTTTGGGTTGGAAGAGACCTTGAAGATCCTTCAGTTATACTCCCCTGCCATGGGTAGGGACACCTCCCACTAGATCAGGTTGTTCAAAGCTCCATCCAGCCTGGTATGGGGCATGACTGTACTCACTGAGCCATCCCTATGTTCCCTTGCTCCACTCCTCACAGCTATAGCTGCCCTCAGTTATGCCTGGCTGGATTACCTTGGTCTTCGGAAATGCCCATCTTAAAAGCGAAAATGGCTGAGACTGTGGGTACAATTGTCAAAGTCAGGGAGGCCCTTGTGAGCTTTAGACTGCAAAAGTGGGATTCAGAGAAAGCATTCATGTGCCTCTGTCACTGTCACTTGAGCCAATGATGAGAAGAAAAGTGGGGAAGAGAAGTGCCAACACTTGGACTTTGAGGCCATTTGTTGTTCTGTCCAGATGCTTTGAAAATGATGGATAACACTCAGATTCACTGCTTGGGCCATTCACTTTTTTTATTATAGTTTTGGAGAAAAAAACATAAAGGTCATAAAATTACAAAATAACAAACCTAAACTGCAAAGCTGAAAATTCTATGAAGCCACTTTCAGCTGCCATTACAAGGTTTTTGGACAGATGTTCATCATCCTTGGAGAGCAGTAGCTTCATCTGAATCATTGACACTTGTCATATTGAGAATACTGGACTGGTGAGGACTCCATTTCCAAGAATGGAGATTATTCCCCTGGCCCAGGCAGGAGCTTAAAATCACAACCATGCATCAGCTTCCCATGGTTTGTCCTAGATTTTTAGAACTGATAGGTGGTCTCGTCCCACACAGGATTTTGTGGACACTTTGCTCTCCCCAAATCAGTCAATATGTTTGTCCTAAACCACCAGCACCACCAGCACCACTAATGAATAAATAAATAAATAATCATCCATCCCAAAAGCAGATCAGTTATTCAGGGTTCTTCCTGTGTATAAAATCTCTGGAGCAGCTACATTTAGGAGCCTGTACATCAGCTGCTTTGCAGTGTCATGAAAATTTCATGCTCTCTTGGCACGGAAGTTAGTGAGTCAGGCAAATGAGCTCTTTTGCCATCTCCCTGACCTGGATACAGATACACACAGTTTCAGATTACTGCTGTGGGTATTGGGCTCAGAGAGGGAGAGACACAAGTGCATTTAGACCTTTGACATCCAAGGAGTCTGAGTTTCAGATGTGCAGCACCCTTAGGGATGTTTTGAAAATTTCAGCCCTGCTGCCCCTATAATAAAAATAAAATAATACAAATAAATAAAATAAAATAGAATAAAATAAAATAAAATAAATAAAATGCTTTACAGATGAATTGTTCATTTCTAAATGCAAAGTTTCAAGTCATGCACAGAACATCCACTTAGAGTAATGTTACTGATCTGGTGACATTCACTGCTCTGCTCCTGGCCACTATTACTACAGTCAGCAGCACTGTGCCAACTACTTGCTGAAGTTTTGAAGTTTAAAAAAACCAAGTGTGGGGGAAAGGAGGGAAAAGAAGGAAGAAAAACCCAGTAGACCCAGTAGGCAGGTTTAATGACAGCAGAACCAATTATTACAAAGTGAGAATAGGAATTTTTGAGTTGCTTACAGCTTGGTTACACCAACTTTGCTGTACTGTGTTGCTCTATTTTCTGCAGTCCCTGCTGCGTTCCTGGCTGTCACACTCCCACGCTCTCCCGCAAAGCATCAGGACCAGTTCTTTCACCTCGCAAATCTTCTCCGCTTCTCTGCCAAACTTCTGCCAGCCCGGGGATGCTGCAGCCTTGAGCTGAAGGGCTTGTACCGGCTCTCGCCAGACGATGTCACGCTAAGCCCGCGGATGGTCTGCAGTGAGAGCTCATCTCCCAGACACAGGCACTGCAGTGGAGGGTGCCTTCCGTCCTGCTGCATTAATACCTTCTCAAGCTCTGCTTTTTGTACCAATCACACAGCCCAGAAGGTGCCATTAAGGCTTTAAAATTTAATGAGCTCCAATAAAACCACTCCATGTGATATACAACCCAAGCACAGGCTGTGCTGTGGGAAGGTTGCATTTGTGTATGCTTTATATGGTTCCCTCCTCTCTGTTTAACTATATATCCCCAATCACTTACATAGCATTCCGCATCTTTATGTTGTGGAGTTATTGCAGATTAACTCCATAAGGATAGGTAGGTGTCTAATTGCCCCCTTTAATGTGGGGCATCTTCCCTACCTATGTGTAGTGTTTGCATTCCCGACACAATGATAAATTCAAACCTGCCTAAATCTTCACTTGGCTGAAATGATTGTGCCTAAATCCTGCTTGATGACTTCCCAGCTCATGGTAAAAAAAGGGAAGTCCTTACTCTCTCCTAATTTGATGAAGAGTTCATCCTTCTAAAATTACAGGGTAGAAGAAGCTCTGTAAGTGGCTATATCCCATAAGCTTTCTCAGTGCACCAGTAATCTGCACTGGAAACAGATGCCACTGGTCTAAGCCTTCTCTGTGGCTGTTGGAAACCTAGACTGAACTTCTATTTCCTATGGTTTATGTACAGCCTCCCATGTCCTGAAAAAGTACTGTGAGCATCCAACTGTTAGATCCTCTGGGGTCTGGTCTCAAAGTCTCCTGCTGAAGCTGTTCCATGTAATATAAATAATTAAAAAATCACTGGACCAGAGAGGAGAAGTAAAAGAGGGACTATCCAGTCCCAGAGTCAGGACACTCATGGGCATAATGTGGGAAAGTCAAGTTATAGGTTCCTGCATCAGTTAATAGCTAACTAGCAGCACAAGCTGGACCAGGTCCAACAGGAGAGGCTGAGACCCCACTTCCCAAGACCATCCAGGGCCTGTTCATTTGGGCATTTCCCTGAAACAGAGGAGAAAGAAAATCAAGAGCAATCTGCAAAATCTGCAAGCACCTTAACTGCAGATATAAGAGCTGAGATGTCTCTGTGGGAAGAACCTGAGCTACCTCATACAGAGCCTGAAGGATGAACTGAATCAGAATGTTCCATCCAGCTCTGTGTTTGTCTCCAGCCTTGGGTGAAGGCAGATTCTGGTGATGGAGAAAAAAACCAGGATAAGTTTTTAGTGATACCTCCCCAGCACACACACTGGACCATCGAAAGTGATGACTTCCAAATGAATACACCTGGTCCCCTCTCCTGTGTTCTTTGTGAATTATTGTTATGCTCTACCCAGGTAACTCATATCCTATGAACTTAAGCCCCTTGTTTTTCTTATACCTATTGTTTTTCATCTGATGCTTTTCTTAATGACCTGGTTGTACAAGAGCATCTGAAGTGATTTTATTTAGTCCCAGATTGATTTTGCTCATTAAAAAAAAAAAAAAAGGACGGGGGGCAGGAAGGGAAAACTTTCTTTTTGAAATAAGTCTCCATCAAAGGATGTTTCCATTTCCTAGTCTATTGCACCAATTTTAAAGTGGAGGCAGGGTGTGGAAAGACAGTCAGTATCTTCCCTCTGGCATATTTGGACAGAAAGGCAAATGCCCAGGTCTTGGCTGGTCCTGGTCTAAAGAAGCAAACTCCAGGCTAAGTTTAGGAGCTTCTTTGTCAGACCTGAAAAGCTGTGGGAGTTTAAGAATTTATCCAGATTAGTAGTTGAGCTAATGAAAAATATTTCTTTGCAGACCTTTCCCAAAGGATATCCTTAGATCACCTTATCTGGCTGTGACATTCAGCTGAAGTGAGTGGAGCTGCACGGGTGTTAAAACTCAATAGTACACAGAAGACCAAGGCTCTCATGTAGGCTCCTTGTTAGGAAGGTTTTAAAGCACCTTTAAACATGTTTGCAATTCCCTTGACTTCGAGTCAAAGCTCCTTGCTTAACACATTAAAAGGTGGAATAATAGCTTTGGAAGCCCTGGAGACTCCAGGGAGAAGTCATTTGACCTCCTTGTGTCTCAATCCATCCAGAACATGAGAGTGAAAAATAAACAGCACCTCATTAAAAAAGAAATAGATAGTGTGACTGACCTGAGCTTGCCTTGGTAAATAAATTACAAAGCCATAAAACTGCTTGAGGAGCTGCTTTGCCCCATTGAAACAACACACTTTAGGCACTCTCTAAACATATGGCACTGGGGGTGATGCGGAGTAATCACTAAGGAGCTGTTATCGTTCTTTACCTGTCAAACTCCCATACATTCTTCCTGGGCTCGTTTCTGGGCTCAGGAGAAAGTACAAACCATTGATGAGAGGTCCCAATAAACATCAAGAGACGAAATCACCCATGAGTTTTCCCAGCTGTTCTTGCCACACAAAAGCATCGTAAGCCCAAATTTATACCTGTGTCCTTCCCCATACCCAAAAGACTCATCTTAATAGTTTAGCTACCTGGGGCACTTGGATGATGCTGCTCTCAACCCTGGTTGCTGGGATGCCCTATATTTCCTTGGTAAATAGCAGGCTGGCATGAGTAGTCAGACTAGGTGATCTTGAAGTTGCAGTCGATGGTCCTTGGGGTTTCTTCCAACTCAGGATGTTCTATGATTCTATGAATAAGGAGCTAAACAACCAAGGACCATAGGGAGAAGTGTCAGAGGAGTGATCTGGGAACTTGAAGGTTAAAAAAAATGGCCAATGAAATAAAGTCTGGGGCTAGTGTGGGTCTAAGCACTGAAATCACAGAATTGGTCTGAATGAAAGTCAGTGCCTCTATTTCAGTACCAAATCTGAATGAAGAGTGAAAAAGTTCCATGGCTGTGAGAGAAAAAATTGTCTCTAGAAATGCTCTAGGGAGTTCACCACAGATGGAGATTTTTACTAATATTACAGGATTCAAAGTGGGAAAAGACTCCATAAACCACACAGCCAGATGAAGTATGCTCCTCCGCCACACTACTACTTCAGAAGACAACTAAATGCACAGCATCCCATAAAACAGAACAGTTCCTTGCCCAGTGCTGCATGGATAATCTGCCTGTGGATTACCTGCCTGTGACCTGAAACTCTCATCCTGCCCATTACCTCACCCCTTGATAACCTCTGTCTTTGGGAATGCAACCTGCCATGGGTCACATGACAAGATTACAGCCTAGACATTTAAGCTACATCAACACCTGTCCCCATGCTGTGTCCTGAAGACAGATAGGATGGCAGTAGGATGTTTCCTGCCATGTATAAATTGAAACCTTCCTGATAGATCATGGTCCCCTCAAAGAGAAGGTCCAAACTTGCTTTTCAGTAGTTGTAGAATCAGCACTTAACTGATGAGGAAAGATACAGTTTCTTGGCATGGTTTTTCTACACTACCTTTAAATTCTTGTGTAATTAAAAAGAAACAAGGAAAAAACCCCAAACCACAACAAGCATCACTTTTTATTGCTCCCCCTATGCTTAGTGAAGTCCTAAATGTTAGAGAACTGTACAGACAAGACACCTGAGCATGGCAGACCAGAGTTTATGGGCTGCATCCAGCCTGCTGCTGGCACTGCACACAGTCAGTGCTTCATCATGTGGCTGCAGGAGATCTGTAAGTGATTCAGGTCACTTATTATCCAGGACAGTGAGGCTTTGGTACAGTGAGTGGAGAAAAACAACTGTGGCACTTTCATTAGGTACCCAAATGCCTTTTGTCTGGGGCAGGAGGTGTGATTTTTTGTATGTTGTCAGCTCCCCTCCCTTCTGTTTATCCATGTTTATCCATCACAATCAGATGCTGTAAGATGAGAATGGAATTTTGTCTTTATTATTCACCATCTAAGCAGCTGTACTGTGCCTCTGAACAAGAGGAGTTTGAGATGCATTTGAAAAGCATCTAAGAGGTAATCTGCTAGGCAGGATTGTTTGAGGACAATCACATTTATTATTTGATTTTACTGTTTAGTATTGCATGATGACTTCTCCGCAGACACCCCCTTGTTGTGGGGGAGAAGCTTGTGGCATCTACATCCGATATCATACCAATGGAAGCCTGTTCAACCTAAGGTGACTGAAGGCCCACACCAAGACCTTGTCCATGAGCTGCTTCTTGCTATGATACCACCCTCGTTGCTCATACAGAAGCAGCTCTGCAGAGTTGAACATCCTGCTTTGCAGAGGCTGCTGAACTTTTTGGCCAGAAGCCAGCTTGAAGAAGGCAGAAGTTCTCTACCAACCTGCCCCTCAGAAAGTCTTCCATCATCCCCACATACCATAGGCGAATCACAGCTTAAGTCAGTCCAGCAGTTCACCTATCTGGGAAGCATCATTTCCTCAGACAGTAAGATTGACAAAGAGAGAGACACCAGGCTAGCGAAGGCATACAGAGCTTTTGGAAAACTCCATAAAAGAGTCTGGTGCAATAAACACCTGAAGAAAAGTACAAAGATCAGTGTCTATAGAGCAATTGTACTGTCTACTCTTTTATATGGGTCTGAATCATGGGTCATCTACCGCCACCACCTGCGGCTCCTTGAGCGCTTCCATCAGTGCTGCCTCCGTTCAATCCTAAACATCCACTGGACTGATTAGGTGACTAATGTGTCTGTTCTTGAACAGGCAGGGGTCACCAGTATCGAGGCCATGCTGATGAGAATGCAGCTGCGCTGGGCAGGGCATGTCTCCAGGATGGAGGATCACCACCTCCCAAAGATTGTGCTCTATGGCGAACTCACCGCCGGCTGCCGCAAGAGGGGAGCCTCAAAGAGGAGATACAAGGACTCTCTGAAACAACACCTCAGCCTTGGCCATATTGAATGCCATCAATGGTCCACTCTGGCTTCCAGTCAGGATTCATGGAGACACATCATTCAAGATGCTGCTGTTTCCTTTTAGAACACAGGCAGAGTCAGTCTCAAGGAGAAAAGACAATGCAGAAAGAACCATTCCTCATCAATATCGCCAAAGGAGACTTTGTGCTGTGCCTTTTGTGACTGGACTTGCCTATCCCGCATTGGCCTTTTTAGCCACCAGCACACTTGCAGCAAGTGTGAATAGTGCCCTTCCCAAATCTTCATTCACGAAGCCTAGCCATGATGATGATGATGATGATGATTGCATGATGTTGTTTACTTGATGGGGATATTTATTGAGAGAAGTACAGCCAAAGCCCAGCACTCCAGACAGAGAGGGTAGGTTAGATTTCCATGACATAAATATTCTCCTACATACACTGCAGCAAAAGGTATGGTTTTCTCAGGATGAGTGAAAGTATTTTGTTGGCCTCCTCTCACAGCAACTCATCTCAGGCCAGACCCTGTGGGCTCTTGCTCAGATGGGTTTCTTGATGCTACCAGTAACAGCAACATACCTGCAAATGTCTTAGAGGTACAAACCTCAGCCAAGCCACCCCAAGAGCCTGTGCAGTTACCATGACACACTCTGTTTTCCAGTTTGAGCTTTTTGAGCAATCTGGATGACTTTACAGGCAGATTTCCCCAGGCTTATACGTGCTGAGCTGTATTTAATGGGACATTTTGGAGAGTGAGAGGCTATTCAGTCTAAAAACGGACTTGGGACCAGCCGTGACTTGGAAATATTGCCTGCAGTTAAGATCTGCACACTCCAGTGAGATAGTTAATGTGGTTAAAATCAATGGACTGTGCTAATTTACTTCAGCTGAAGCCTGCAATTCACGTGGCTTTTCAGTACTTCCTTCAATCTATTAATTCCAACATTTAACTGCAAGCAAACAGACTGATGGATCAGTTAAAGAAAAGTCTCCTGTAAAGGGTCAAGGATTTAATCTGTACTATCTCTATTACTCCCATGCAAATCTTTCAGAGCAGTTATTTGAATATGTTAAAATCTAATTTGAATTGTTCATCACATAGAACTAGGTAAGCTTTTTTTTTTTTTTTATGAGAGATGTAACTTCAGGGCACTATTAAATTCTAATTAAAAATCAGTCAGAAGCACCCTTTTCTTAATGTTTGTGCCTGCAGCAACACTTCCACTGTGGTATCAAAAGCTCAGTTCATTACTTCTTAATTAATTTTGCCTTGAGAAGCACTAAGTTCTCAGAGGACCTGCTGGATTTTTAGAGTGTTGTCTACATAGCATTTGCTTGTACACAGCAGACACAATGACATTCAGATCAGGAATTCTTACCCATGTAATCCAGTTTGATACAAAGTCTGCCAGCTTTTGGGAACCTGAAAGACCTTTAAAGCTCATAACACAGAGGATATCCTGCCTGGAGTTACTGGTCGTGTAGGGATTTTCCCATTTCCCTATTCCCAGTGTGCCTATTTTACAGTTGAAAAGGCCAGTATATAGGTCGTTTGGGCTGGGGGTTTTCTGATGAAAAAAATCATGATGAATAAGAAAGCAGTCTTGTTCCTGACCCCTAGGATGTGTTGTTTGAAAGTCCTTAAGTTGGCTGGGGTTTGCTTTCTCTGCCAGGCTCCTGGAGATGTGCAAGTTATTTTTCCAAGATAAGAATGCTGCAATCATGATCTCCCAGTGCAAGTGATTCATTTCCCCTCTTGGCCTGGCTCTGTGCGCACGTGTCTGAGGGTGGTGGGCCGGAGCTGACAGTGCCCTGGGAGAAAGAAAGGAAAAGAAGGGAAAGGGATGGAGGAGAATAATCTACATAGTCTGAGGGGACATTTTTCATTGGTCTAGGGCATTTTCACCTTAGCAGTTTTTGTGATGAACAGAGCATAAAATTGCCTGGGATGGGTTAAACATAGGACTAGTCCCCAAACTCTATAGGATGGGTTTAACAGGAGAGTGCAAACCAAACTTGCAAATGACCATCTGAGCTGGGCTGAGGGGGACAAGTGTAGCTGTTGTCTAAGCCGGAAGGGACCTGGATGGTATAAACTTTAATTAGAAACCTTTGTATTAAGCCTAGTTTGCACAAGCAGACCCTGTAACTATCAAAGGCAATAGTTCAAATCTACCTTCATGAGTGTCCAAGTGTTCTTGCCACAAGGCATGGAGTTAGATGTGTGTGACTGACAGAGCTGTGGATGAAAAAACAGTATAAACTGGGAAAGTGGAAGGCTTAAAATGAGGTTTTGAGGCAGTCTCAGCTTCCAGATTTCCTCTTGGACAAAGTGCACAGAGAAAAGGGAAAAAATATTAAAACTAGAAGAAAAAGAAACTTTGATGAGTGGGTGGGGGCACGGCATTTTGGGTGCTGGGGAAGGCCTCCTCCTTTCCTCAGCTTATCCTGTCATTTTCTCCAGCAACTCTTCAGAGAAAGCTTACCTCTTATTTTCTCAGGTGCTAATTTGAGGATGGAAGTGTGGCTGCATACTTTACTCCTCCTCCCCACTTCTGGGACTGGTGAGGAGGCTGAGCAAGAAAATAGACAGGATATCTTAAAGGGGAACAGGTATAAATTACCCACTCAGCTCTTTTTTCAGAGCCTGTCGACACTGGAGTCAACAGAAGCAGACCTCAAGGCTCAGGTTCTGAGCCTCATGCCTTCCCCTTCCCTGTTGCCAGAGCTACACTTAACAGCAAGATTTATAGATGGATGGAAGGATGGATGGATGGATGGATGGATGGATGGATGGATGGATGGATGGATGGATGGATGGATGGATGGATGGATGGATGGAAGGATGGATGGATGGATGGATGGATGGATGGATGGATGGATGGATGGATGGACAGATAGTTCCACATTTACATGGTCTCATTTCATGTTATGGAGGCCAGGAGAGGTTGAAAATCAATACCAAGTTTGATTCATAAGCTGTAAAATTTGATGTTCCTGATATGTCATGCAGCATGAACACTCAACAATAAGCATCTGTCAGTTGAGATAAGCATCCAGTTGAGCTGAAAAAGCTGTCACCCAGACTGGGGCAAGTAGAGATGGTCGTATTTCTTTTTGTCCTCAGAAAAGAGTCAAAACCTCAGCCACTTGATGCTGCAGTTGTAGATGTGCTAAGTTAGTGTGTACCCTTCTGCTGTGACCAGTGCTATGTTGTGCCAACATAGGCACATCAGTCCTAGAGAGAAGACGGAAGTGTCTTGAGTTTTTATTTTGAGGTTCATTCAATTTTACCAACTTTTTATTAATGACAGGCATCAGACCTGACCCTAATGTTCCCCAGAGCTCTCTTCATTCAAATGTCAAGAACCACAGGGACTGCGGAGCTTAGATAGAAGACAAGGGGAAGGAAGGATGTGTTTTTATCTGAGATGCAGGAGTAAAGCCAGCCTGGATTTCCATGGAGGTAAAACCACAGCAATACTCTGCCAAGGTCATAGTGGTACAAAGATGGCAAATTTCAGAGAGGTCTTTGCCTATTCCATGCTGCTGGATAGGACAATTTTTCCTGATATGCTCCATGATCTCACAGCTACCAGTAATAAGTTTACAGGGGGCAGCACAGAAAGGGCTGGGCTGAGCGTGCAGAGCCCATGGACTGTGCAGCAAATGAACCTGAGCAGCCCTATGGGAGAGGGATATACCTTACTGACTAAGAGAAATGCTTGCATCCACTGAAGTTTAGCATACTGGAGAACGTACAAAAATGAATAAACTTTATGTAGGACAGAAGATGGCCTGGATAAGATAAGACAAACACTCTTGTCAGGCTCTCAGCCTGTTCGTTTACTTGCACCACAGTGCATCATGAGGGTATATTAGCAGCATCCTTCCAGCCTGTACCTCCTCATTTACATCTGGGCGGAAGTGCATCAGGGAGACTAAGCCCAGCTGCAGAGTTGAGAGTGCAAGTGGATCTTCTCCCTCACCTCCTGCTCCCCTTCCAGTCCATCTCCTTCTCTTACCTCCCTACCACTCCTTCCACCAGCTGGAACCAGGAAGAGCATGGCCCTTGGAGTACGTGCCTCTAACCACCCTGCCTCTATGTTATTTCAATGCTCAGCCCTCGGAGCTCTACGTTTACCAGGAGTAAGTTTCCAAGGAATTCATGTGTCATGACTTGCCAAATAAATGAAGCATGATAAGAATCTGCATTCTGTTTCCATAAAAACCTATTGATGCTGTAGCTGGTGTCTCAGTAGTTTCTCATAAGAATGCACAAGTGACTTATTCTTCTCCATAAAAGCCGGAAAGGGCTGCCTGGATCAGCTGGTGTGGTTAGTTCTTGGGAGGGACCCTCTGCACTTTCATTATCAGCAGTTGCCATGAAGTGTTGGACAGGGAGGACTCAGCAGCACAGCAGGAAAAGGGTTTCATATCTGGAAATAATCTTGTAGAAGTCTCTTTTAGTCCTGAAATTCTTGGCAGCAGCCTTTCATCCTAATCTCCTGGGGCAGCAAGGCAATGGGCTGTTGTCCTTTGGTAAAGCCTGACAAGTTTTTCATATTTTTTAAAACTCAACTTTTTTTAACTCCATATGACAGGAACCATAAAAAGAATACATCTAGTCCCTTTTTATGATGGACATAAACCAACATGTTCCACAAGTGACATCCTCAATAGTCTTAGGGGACAGGTTTGGTTCACATCTCCAGAGCACCGAACACCAGGTCTTTGGACACCTGATTGCTGCTGAAATTGGTGTGATTTAGTTAGCTGCTTAAATACCTTCTCAAATTAAGCCCGTGCTGCCTTGCATGTATTAATACATATGTTTTTGGAAAATCTTTCTGAAACAGGACTGTATTTTCAGGGTTGGGATACAGGGACAGAGTAGCATAAGGTGACATTTTCTGAAGAGCCTGCAGTAAATTGTAGCAGACTGAAAACTTCACCCCTGCAATTTGTACAATCTCTGGGAGAGAGTCTGGGGATACTATTCACATCTCCATCCTCCAAACCTGGATTTTGTGATGCCAAGAAGGCATCAGCTAGAGCTCATTAGCTCCAATAATATTTTAATTTTTTTATTACTACATAGAGTCTTTCTATTATAGAAGTATCAGGCGCTGGGGAGGGAAAGACTTTTATGTTTCAAATAGGTCTTCACAAAAGAGCTAAAAAAATTCCACAGAACACCCAAGATAACATTGTTGTCTGTAATATTAGTAATGCACCCAAAATGGAAAACATTCTTGTTGTGAAACTCTCAGGTTGCTGTTTTGTTTGCTCCTTATTAAGAGTTAATAAACAAAACTGTTTGGGTTAATTTTGTCATGTATACTGTGAGTTGCTAAGGAACATGGCTCCACTCTGCCTGGAGTCTCTGTAGTGAGACAACTGAGAGAGGCATTTAAGTGCTATGAAATAAATGGGATGGCGCACATTACAGTGTACCAGATCCTGGCTTATAATTTGTAGCATAGACATTGATTTTCCCTTTTCTTTGTTTTAGGTATAGAAAAATCAAAAATACAGAGCCCACATGACATACCAAGGGCAAGGAGCAGGATCTGCTGCTGGCAGGTGGGAGCTGTGCAGCTCTGGCTGAGAACCCACAGGTCTCTGCCCCTCGCTGAACTCATTGCTGGGCTGGGGTTGATGTGAAGCAGCAAGGCAGGCACTAAAGGGCCAAGGTGGGCAGTGAGGAAATGGTCTCAATTGTCACAAGATCTGGGAGGTTTATTTTTAGTCAGCAACAGGTGGAGGGGCCTAGTGTCTCTGAAGGTCCTACATGGTGGCACATCATACTGAGGAAGGCAAAACTTCATGTTGTGTGCGTCTGAGATGATACAGGGACTACAGTCCCACAACAATTCCTTGATGCTTTCCAAAGAAAAAGCTCCCTGTAATGGATTTTATCTCCTAGCAGGGCCCGGCAGGGTAGGCTGGGAGAAGGGAAAAGCTGGATTAAATCGTGACCATGTGACCTACTCTGAGCACAAGTCTGTCTGTTGAGGAGGGCTGGGGAAAAGGCGGTGATTTTTTTCAGACAAATAGACTTCTCTTTAAAATGGTGATTATCACTGTCATATGAATGCAAATTGAGAATCATTTTCTGCAGACAACTACAAAAAAAGGTACTGTGTGTAAGGTCTAATTTCATACTGAAAGCAACTAGAAGAGAACAAGATACTATTTTAATAGCAGTAGAGATAGAGCATGTTGCTGGGCTGGGAATTACCAGGGAACACTCTTAAAGGTTTTATAACATCTCTTTTGCTTAGTTTGCAGGCATCATTCAGTTTTTGAAGAAATCCTAATCTGGATCAGAGAATTTCAATCTTTCAAAGTGGTGTCAGCAGCAGAGTAGTTTGTCTGTGCCTCAGTTTCCTCCCAGGACAGGTTTGTCTCAAGAATGAGGCCTGTGTGTTTGGGCTGAGGATCCTAAAAGAAAGATCCCACACATGTTGCTTAGGACCATTTCTGTTTCAGAACTGGAGATACAGTCTGAATAATACAAATCATATTAGAAAAGTCTTACATTGGTCCATTCATAGAGTGAGCCACAAGTTTTCAGTTTATGTCACAGCTTTCAGAATAATTATTTCAATGAAAAGATTAGTGTGTTCAGTATACAGTTTTTCAAATGTGAATTTTCCCCTTGAACTCAATGACTTTAAATAGTATCAATTATGCTGCAAATTAAGCAGGGGTTAGAGGACATGGGAGAAAAATGAAATTCAGGAATACCAATCAGTCGAGACAGATGCTGGAGGAATGTGAGCAGTGCAAGTTTCCATCTTTCAGGGCTTCCCAGTTTCTCGGGGCTAAACTAATACTTGTCAGTGTGGGGGAAAAGACCCCACCCCAAAACTCCAAAACTTTCTAGTTTTGATGAAGTGTAAGTGATAACTACTAGGTTTAGGAATCAAATGACCTCTTTTAAAGCATACGTAAAGCTATTTTCTTCCAGTAGCCAGTCAGATATCCCACAAGTCCCTGTAGACATGACAAGAGAGAGCTCCTACCCCTCTCTGTGGCTATGGTTAAAAGCAGGCACATCCAGGTTGGTATTTCCTAAGGTCCCACCAAGAATACTTTAAAGGCTACATGGAGCTCATTTATGGCTTCTGCAAGGAGAGGCTGGGCAGGACGCATTTCAAACAGCTTACGTGTAGAACACATACAGACGATGCACATGAAGTCTGTTTTATTTTGCCTGCAGTGCCTGACATAGCACTGTCTGACAATGAATCATACACATTCAAACAGTTCCAGCGTGCCACAGATTTAAACATGTAAGTGCCATTTCCTATTGTCCCCAGTCCAAGGGGTTGGTGGAACATCATGTTAAATAATAGGGCTGCTATTAATAAAGCTGGTGAGTCTGTATTCAGCACTGTTACATTACAAAACACATCCGTGAGGCTGAGGTTCTCATCTGCTGACACAGGCAGCTGAACCCAGCCATGCTGGAGCTGCTAACACGCTCCTCAGTCTCACTGGAGACCCTCTAGAAATAATGAGTTGATTAAAACAAGACAGAACAATATGACTAATGCAAACCAGGAACCCACACCACTTCTTAAAAATGCTGTTTTGTGCATTTCTGCTGGTGGAAGGGAGGCTAAGTCACTGGCATTATGTCAAGTGATCACCTTATTTGCATGAAATTTGCTCTGCCAAATGGATTGCTTACTCCAGGGAATACACGGACACCTTCAGATCTCAGAGGGAAGGGAGATGGAGGACACCTATTTTAAAGAGAAGCATCTTGGGAAAGTAGCAAAAGCAGAAGATTGAGACAGTGAGGTGTCAGGGCATGGACAACAGACCTGCCATATCACAACAGGAGGAGGAAGCGTGAATGACAAACCACAGCACAGCCAAAGGGTTATTTGAGTGTGACTTAGTCAGATGAAGGTGTCAGGTAGATTATAGATACTTGGGATTGCACATTGCATGAGTATTTTAAAATTAAGTCTCCTCTGACCTGGAAGGAATGATTTGAGTGCCACGGGTTTGCAAGGCTGAATTTCCCGTGTCCAGTCTGTGCAAATGATGAGCACTGGCTGTACCAGCCAGCAGGAACCAGGAAAAAAAGCCTTGGTGAGAAACTGAGGCCCCACTTCATTTAACCTGGTGGAAAGACTTAACTGAGTGTCTGAGCACCACAACTTCCTCCAAAGAGAGGTATTGGGAGACACCTAATCCCCACTTGAGTTGTGCCTTTGGGACATTTGTCTCTTTCAGAGCTGCTTTTTGGTGCTTGACACTGTGGGGAATGAATCCAGGACTGAGCAGCATCTGACAGCATACCAGGAAGGATCCTCTTCTCCTCTGGGAGCATTATGTCTCTCCTGGGAGAACAGTCTCTCCCCTGGCTGTTGTCTTCTGTCACTTTTCTACCCACCTTGATTTTCACTGCATCCTGACCTTGCTCTTTGCTGGAACTACTTGCCACTCAATCTCCCTCCCAAAATGCAGACCAAGGACTGAGCCTTTGTATCTCTGACATTTCAAAAACAGTTTTTTCTTCAACACCCATTGCAAAGAGTTTGAGTAATTGCCATATCCTTTTCATTATTTGCTTTCCAAGAAAATGGGAGTGCTGGTCTGATTGTCCATCCCATTCTCATCTTTCACTTCCTGCTGAAGGTGATCCCACCCGTCTGGCGCAGATAGGTCACACCAGCAAAAATATTTTTAAATTGTGGCTAGAATTATACCTTAAGTGACAAGTAGGCCTCTCAAGGGTCGTTTGAGACCAACTGAATTTGAATTCATTGAGGAGAAGTTTCTTTCTGAGTGGATGAGAGAATTGAATGGAGCTGTGCTCTGCTACGTGGAGCTCAGGTTGATATGGCAACAAAGGTTCTAAAAATGATGAGACGCAAATTATATTCTCCTGTGTTATAAATAGCTGTGTCAAGTTGTTATGGAAACTGTCAAGTAAACTGGGTTAAGAAGGACAACTTTTTCTGTTCTCTTTTGCCAAGGCTTTCTGAAACAGTCTCTACCAGAATACTATGAGAAGCTACAAATACTGGGCAATGTGCTGATCAGAGACTCTCTGCAAGTGAGGTGAGATGGCATCATTTCCTCCATCCTCCTGAGAGGCTGGGACTTTGACTGACATATTGTATCTGCTCTGTCTCCACAATGGTGAAAATCATGACATGGTCTCACCAGAATCCCCTCCTGGAGAACAGGGGCTTGATGCTCTGTGGAGACGCAGTTGTGGGGGTACCTTTTTTTTATCTGAAGTCCCCAAGAAAACAGTCAAGTGGGTGAATGCCAGATGGAACTACAGTCACAGCTGTGCATACAGTAAAGCACTTTTGGGGCAGGTAGGTGGAAGAAGCTTCCACCACAATTAAAAGTGTAGTTCAGTGGGCTTTGAAACCAATGTACCAGCTTTGAACTGGAGGGGGCATCATATATCCTTTGATGGGAATATTAAAAAGGTGAAAACAAAACAAAACAAAAAGTTGAATTGCACCTTGGGCACCAACCTTTTGTCTTAAAGATATTCTAAGAGTAGACAAACCCAAAACAACCAAATCCTCTCTGAAAAATCCTTCTATTCTTCAACTGAAAGATTGCTTTGACATCTTGTTTTCAACCCCAGTCCCTTTTGTGAGATGCACAGAGGCATCACTTAGGTTAATCTTCCCTTGTGAGATGCCCACTGTGATGTATTTTCAGATGGGTGATTTTGAGATAAAACACTTGCTCTTGATTCATTTTAGGTCCTTAGGAATTTTCCAGTAATGAAGCGCAACTTGATATCTTTGAAAGATACCAGGCAGGTAAATGAACCACTCACCTATTAGTGCTGTCGTGTTATTGTCACTGCATCTATCCAAGGCCATAATTCAAGCAATAGAACTGCTTATGGCATGCACAGCCTTCTTATCTCTGTTTCCACCGATACAGTTATCTGGCACCTATCCCTCTCAACACAATCAAGATTAGAGTCAGAGGGAATGAGGTTGTTGAAAGGTTTGCCTTTCATATTTCCAAAGACATGATAGCAAAGCGAATTTTAAAAGGGTGTTCCTGTGCCGATGTACAGTGGGTATTCAATCCCTATGAAAAGCTCTCTGTCATGCATTCAATACACCTTTCCAGGGCTTAGCAGTCAGCATGTGGAGTTATGCCACAAGGGGTTAGTGGAATGTACTTTGTTCCTGTGTATAAATAGCTGGCTTCTAATAATGAGCGTTCAAAAGTATGCAGAAGTGAACAGGATGTCAAGGCTGAGAAATCCTTTTCCTCTGGAGCTGTGTAAAAAAAAAATCATATAAAAATTCGCACATACAGAGGAAAGAAAGTAAAGCACAGCAAATTGGCTTGGTGCCAGCATTACAAAAAGGGGCAAAAACGAAAAGAAAAAGAACAAGAAAGTTCACCTTTGTCTCTGGGAGCAAATTTTTGCCTTTATATATTCAGTGAAGAAAAATTGCCATTTGCCTGGCAAAAGAATAGAATGTATGCACAATGGGGCAAGGCTGCAACACAGGGGTCAAACAGTTAAAACTGTGCCCTGCAAATCATTTTTGAAAGCTGAATAAGTTGCAGCACACTCATTCTGGGATGGAGCTCTCATGGAGAAGAACCGGACCCAGCTCTTGTCCAGGGGAACAGTACTACAGGGTGGTTACAGGACAGAGAGGACTCCTCCAGCTTCTTGGTGCTTGTTTGTGAGGCAAGAGATACTGCTTGTGTCACACCTAGGGGAAACCACAGTCAGGGGTAAGGAGAAACCTTATATGCTACAGTTAAGGGGTGAAAACATGGTGCTAAGTCCATTTGCACACCAGGTGTCCATCTATCTTGGCCATTTAAATGGTTAAGACCTCAGATGATGGACTGTTTCTCCCTGTGGGCCTGGAACAACCAGGACATGTTTCTAGTAGTGATTTCTGATTCATACAGGGTATAAAAATATGAATAAGTAATGAAGATTGATAAGGAACAGATGCAATGAAGATGGGCAGCAGAAAAAAGACCTGACATAGATTAGTAATGCAAATATTTCTACAGAGTCTTAAATCTTTAAGAAGGAAAGAGGAGAGGATCAAACAGGAGAAGTAATCAAGCACGTAGCTGAGAGAAAGAAAGGCTCCTGGTAAGTGGCTTCAAGCCAAGAAGATGTTCAGGCAAAGAAAGAGCAAGCAATGTTCCATCACATGGGCAGCAGTTCAGGGTGTCTCAACATGCAATTTATATGACAGAATTGGGAATCTAAAGCCATAGAAGAAATATAACCTTCTTCATTTGCTGGACAATGCCCTGCCTGTCCCCCTGAGGTGACTACAGCCCTGTAAAGGAGCAGGAGAAAGAACTTTTCTACCTGCATCACATCTGCCAGGTTTACAGTCACCCCAGCAGGGATTTCAGTGTGTGGTAGTTGTCCCCTGTCACCTGGAGCAGGGTTCCTCTGCCCCTCTGTTTCTTTGTGAACACCAGGCTTGTGGGACAGGAGCAGAGTCATGGCAAAGGGCTCGTATGAAGTAGTTTACCTACCAATTCTTATATTTCTGCTGATTTGGAGCAACACTGGGACCCAATAATTTTTCAACAGCATGAATATGTCTAAGCTGCTCTATGACTTCATATTCACCTACCTTCTTTTTGTAGGCTGAGCTCCATGTGGGGTTGTGGGTGCAGATGATACATAGCATGAGATAAGCTGAGGGTTTTTATAGCATGCTTTTAGAATGGGAACTGACAGAAAAGAGTGGAATGGTCTTATGGTTCTGAGACTGGATGAACCAAGACTGGCCAAATTGTGCTTTGAACTGGGGATCTTCCTTCAAGGGTTGAGCTGGACTCATTATAGGATGTATCTGAAGGGTTATGCGCAAAAGATGGAAAATTAGAAACTCTGTCAACCCAGGTTTACAGTTTTTTATTTTGAAGGAGTCTCATAGCCTGAGACATATTCCTGACTATAAAAATGGAGAAAACCATTAGAATTGATGCCATACCTCCAAATGAGGACAACTAAATACAAAGTAGAAGCAGAGCTATGGAATTGAACCAAACATTCACGTTTTTTCAAGTTGTTTTAAGGGAGACTGTAATGGAAGAGGAACCTGGTGAAAGTTTCTCAGAAGTCATATAACGCTTAAGCAGTTCCTGGGGAAAAGAAACAAACAAAACACCCCCTGCATCCCAGGGCTCTGTGCAGTGATTTTCCAGTCCTTTCCAATTGCTTCACATTGCGTGGGCTGAGCAGTGATTGGAAGATCCTACATTTTAATGCCAAGTTGCAGAAAGATCTTTCTCGATGTCTACTCCACCTTTGTTTCCTCTTTTCTTTGTGGTTTGGGTCCACCCAGACTCAGAAGTCAAAGAAAAGTGGATGGGCTGATTCATTAGACTTTGCACTTGAATGGCTACAGACATTTTTCATTCATTCCAATTCTCCTTGGAGGCATTCATAACATTTTTGCTTCACCCTGCCCCGCCCCCCCAGCCTTACATGTATATACATTGCACTATCAGATAGAGCAAAATAAGCATTAGAGAAGGAGTGTGCTTGTTCACATCTTCTAGGTGATGTAAGACAAAAATGTAGCCCTCAGTTCAGCTCTCTAGTTCTGCAGCTGCTCAGAGACTGCCCATGGCAGCATCTCTCCTGCTCCCTGAGCTCTATCTATTTCTTAATTTTGTTTTCTTCCTTGTACCATTATTTCTCCCTGGGATCAGGATGCATGTCCCAGTTTCCTACTGCTTTTATTCCCACTCAGCCAGTCTCATTTTAGCATTTTTTCTGAATCAAATCTGTTGTCTACTATGGTCTCAAGCATGTGGGCATCCCTGGAAATGTGATCTACTATTCCACAAACCTACGGAAAGTTGGCCCTAGAGAAGAGACTCTTGGTCCTTGCTGTTTTCTTGCCTACTAGGAGCTAAAAATTCATTTTTGAGTCCTCCTGGGAGATGGAGTACCTGTCAGAAATATCCTCCCTTTTTTTTTTTTTTTTTTTTGTCACAACAGTGGAAATGTTTTACATACTTTGCAGATGTGTAAAGCTGTTACGTAAAGCATCACATGAAGGCAAGGGCTCTTGCAAATAATAAAACTTCAGGCTAGTTGCAACCAGCCCCTTTGTTTCATTTTCCTTAACGAAATGTAAATCTACACCCACACAAACTATGCATGCTCGGAGCAAAACAGTATTCCACATTCTGCGGCCAGGAGGGAATCAGCCCTGTGGAGGGGCAGCTGCCTTGCTACACTCCTCCACTGAGCTCATGCTTCATTTCCACACCAGATTTGACCAGTCTGGGCATCGACAGGGGTGCTGGCATAGGCACTGAGGTGAGGAAGTGGCTTGTCTGTCCATAACTCATCAGACAACCTTTCCTGCCCACCCCTGTGAGCTTTGCAGATGTGGACTGGAAAGTGCTCAGCCTCTTTTCCTTGTAGAAGTCTTTCATGTGTACAGGCAACTTCCCAGCAAACATGGGCAAGAGCAAGAGGGTGATGTCTGTCCAGTCAATGTTCATCCTGGACCTTCTCCACCTGAGCAGCCTGAGTCTTGTGCCCTCTTCCCTCCTGCTAGGGACTGGAGTTGTCCCACTTTTATACTAGCATGCTTTTCCACCACCTGTGGGTCTGATTTAAATATAAAATAAGGATAATAACCCTACCTTCTACCACCCCCTCCAAAAAAGAAAAGGCATAGCAATCTAAGAGCAATACCTTAGCGGGCATGTCAAAATTACCACCACAATATCTGCCAAAGAAGTGACAGGGCAACCTACAAGATGAGGCATTTCTCAATATGAGATCCAGGAAACTGTTTAACATGACTAGCTTCAATCAAATTAATTATCTATTATTCAATTAAAAATAAGGAAGTAAAGAAACAAAACCTTATTTAATTTCTTTCTGTCATCAGCCTATGTAATCTTCAGTTTAATGAAGCTGATGGGTTGTCTTCACATGAATAAAGAATTTTTCCTCAGGCCACCTATTCCAGTCATCACTGGAGGATGGGAAATCTCAGTTCCATTAACAATGGTGAAGTCCAAAGGCACTGCTCTGCAGATGGGACAGGACAATTCCCCATTGCTATTAAAGTGCCTTAACTGGAAAGGGCACATTTGGGCTTGCAGAGGGAAAATATACCCCATTTTCCAAGAAAAACAACTTCCTTTCCTCCCATATATTTAGTGTCAATTCATTTCCCCTCCTCTTCCCAGAGGTGGCCTGTTTTATATGCAGTTGTTTTGTAATTTGCTGTCAGGTCCCAGGAACTGCAGTATGGACACAGAGAGATGCTCATGAAGAAATCCTTCCACTGAGCATGGATGTGTTGGCTCAAATCTGGTATCTGGGAAAACTGCACAGAAACTCTGAGCTTTATGCTCTGTGGAGAACCTGGAAGAGGAATTCAGGCTGCCTGGAAGCTGCTTCTCTGCTTCTCCCACCTTTGGACAACAACTCAGGGCCAAGTTTAGTTTCCCTGAAATTATACACCTTGAGGCAATATTAGAAAGCACCACCTGCAAGGTTTTGTTCCATGTAATCCCCAGACAGTCCCTTTCTCAGATGGAATTAAAGAGAATAATTTGAGCTGTGTTTATGTTTGCTGCACCTACACACAATATTTCTGGTCCAGTTGGAGAAGATGAAGTTCAACACATGGTCAGTTAAATGAGACTTGAAAAGGACAGCCAGTGGGGACAGGGAAGATATGGAAAGGGTCTACTGAATGTGGTATGCCAGGGTATCCCAGGTAATCCAGATGCTGATGTAGCTGGTGATGGCTGTTGCAGTCTCTCTGCCCTTCTGCAGCACAGAAATAGGAGGCCAGGGGTCACGAGTTCCAAGAGTCTATCCTCCATTTTTGTCTCACTTCTGAGTCCAACATCCATTTCGGCATGTTACATGAACGTGCGCATACACATTTCATTGCACACTTGGTGTTTGTGCCATTTCCCCATGCTTTTAACACACTACTAGTCACGTGGAAGATCCTGCAGCAGACACTCTAGTTTGTGGAGGCTCTTGGGCCAAAAAAGTGGTCCTAAATTCTTCACCATGCTGAAAGTCAAGCTGCAGCACTAACAGACTTCCTGGTGTGACAGCCCCAGCCTCCGTGAGGTTCCATGGTCTCCAATACCTTTGTTAACCTTATATAATGTTACAGCTGCAGCTCGTGTGACACTGGCACCTTTGTGTGACTGTGAGGCTTTTGTACATCAGCCAAAATGCAATGCTAAACCAAACAGGGTGATAAGTGCCTGCCTGCTCACACACCACTTATTCCAAAAGGGAGGTTTTATACTATTGCGTAAGTCAAAGGAAGTGTCTGTTTGTGGCTGGGCTAAGCCAGGGGCCAGGTGGGCTCATCCTGCGGCAAGTGTGCTGGTCTGCTGATGGTACAGCACTGGGGCACACTGGGCTCTGTGAGCACTCAATGGAGAAGCCCCCCTTACCAGCCAGGAGCTTTATACTGGTGGGTGGTGGGCGACAGTCACTGCAGTACTTCTGCCTCCTACTTCTTTACAGAGAGAGTAATCAGGCATTGGAATGGCCTGCCCAGAGAGGTGGTGGATTCACCATCCCTGGAGATTTTTAAACGCGGATTGGACGTGGTGCTGAGTGCCATGATCTAGTAAATGAACTAGAGTTGGACCAAGGGTTGAACTCGATGATCTCTGAGGTCTTTTCCAACCCAGTGGATTCTATGATTCTATGATTCTATGATCTTCACCATATCCTGCTCCAACTCAGCTGGCACAAGCTGCCAACATTTTTGTGGGATATTGCAGAAAGGGGATGCAGGAGCTGTGGTGACTCAGAGACTCCCTTATCCCAGACAAGATGCTCTGTAGGAATTTGAAACTTTTTTCCTTGGCAGAAGTCTCCTCTGACACTGTGGCTCCCAGAAGGGCTATCCCAGGGTCTGGGAAGTGCTTCTGCTCGGACCTTCAGTATGAACCTGGCCTCTCAGTCAGAAGAAGTCAAACTTTTCTTCTCCCTTATCAAAAATAAAACAGAAATAGAGCAGAATAAAAAATTGGAGGGGTGGAGGTGTTGCTTGTCAATCAAGGCTCCAAGTCTGAGGAGAGAGGTCAGAGGATTCCCTGTGAAGCAATCAGAAAATAATGGAGCAGATGATAAACTGGCCAAGGTTCTTTTCAGTCTGGCATTGCATGGCTGCCTGGCCAGCACTCTGCAGTTTGAAGCACTTTGCAAATAAAGATAACATGACATGACATCCTGTTAGGAAGCTCACTAATTAGGTGAGGAGCAATCAGGATGAAGAGCTGGCAGTGTTGGAAATGCCATCAGTGGCTGTCGCTGCAGGGAGGTGGCATCTCCCTGTGCCCATTGGGAGCAGACAAGCCCTGATTTGCACCTTCCCAGATTTGCGTCCTTCCTGAGTGTCTGGTGTGTGGCTGAGGGGAGCTCAGGCATGGCATGGGGCTTGGGGTCACTGAAGGAGGGGAAGGGACACGCTTGAATGCAGAACAGCCCCAGTTTCAGAGATTCCTACTGAACAGGGACAAATCCTCTTCTCTGTAACCTGTTGTTATGGAGGGTGGGTGCAGAGGCTGGACTGCAGACTCCTTTGCATGTCTGCCACTGCACACAGCATCTCTTTTCTGAAGCAGTAGGGTCGTGATTCAGAAAATAGGCTATAATTAATAGAAATAGGAGCTTAGTCACAAGTTCAGCTCTCTTAAGTTCAGCTCTCTTGATCTTTTCTGGCAGCTACTGAAATGTAACTGGCAGGTTCCTCTGCATGGCAGTAAACAGAAACCCTGGTTTTAAGTCACACATCTGAGAAACCATTTCCCCAGCTTTTAACAGAAAGGAAAGGCTGGTTAAAACTATCCACCAAGCTCTCAATGCCTTGTGCCCTGTGCAACTCCGGTTATCACACCCAGCTCCAACATCAGTCCCTGGCCAAGCCTGATCTCCAAATTGAGGCACCCCAAGCAGCAGAACAGAGCAAGGTTTATAGATAATTTCTACTTGTTTCCAGTTTGGCATGATTGTGACTGCCTCCTCTAGCAATCACCTGACTATGGTAATATTGGCCTAAAGCATGTGACTCCGGTTATCTTTGAATTAAGACATGCATTGCAAAATTTAACATTTTTTCTGTACAGCCTAGAAAAGCATATTTTTGACAGAGTATGACTTGACACCTTTCTGGAAAGCATGAGTGCTTGTCTTTTAGCTTGCCTAATGGGAAATGTAAATTACCAGTAAGCCAGCATGACATATCAAATTCAGCTCTCTGAGTAGAGCATATTAAAATGCCATTTTTACATCCCAAATTATATTTCATTATGCAGTTACAATTTTGACAGTAGCACGTGCAGAATGCATTTCATATGCTAACTAAAACAGACTTTTTTTGCTAATTTGCTGAAAAAATATTATGGTATATCTAAGGCATAATGTTTCTGGAGTGAAAAGAACAGCAGCATCAGGGATGTAGTCTGTGATCTTTGTTTTGGGTGCTGATCATAATCGTACACTCTGCTCAAGATGAAGCAGCAGACATTTTACCCACTATTGCTAAAGAACCATCATCCCCCATTATGAGTTTTTGGGGTCTAATTTTAATAAATTACACACAACTCTGTAAAAATACTTGCTTGTCTATCTGACAGTCAGTTGGATTGGATGATCACAGTAGGTGCCTTCAACTGAACTCTTGTATTTCACAAAAGCAATTTGCTGCTTCAATAGGTTATTGTCATAGAAAATGACACATTTTTTTCCAGATGGCTTTTAAATCCTTATTTCTTTCAAGAAAGAGAAGGAAAGCTGAACCTGGGGCTATAGCTTACTCTAAACTTTATCTAAAAGTTGTCTGTAGAGGTGAATATGGGGTTTAGCACAGGGCAGACCAGAGACCATTTCTCTTAATGCACATTGGCAAATACTAGACACTGCATTAACTTTATTTTTATGAGCTGGTCTCATGGCCTATGTTGTTTCTTCTCTCAGGGATGGAGGGGTATAAAGAGACATCTCATCTCTTGGTACGGTCAGCAACAGGATGAGCTGTGACAGCAGAGAAGTGTCATCTATTTGCCACCTACTTCATGACGTTGTTTCCTGTGTGTCAATCAGTTCATCTAGAATTGGATATACTCTGCATTCAGATCTAGCAAAGACTATTTCCTGCCATCAGCTGGAACCAAATTAAGAGTCAGATTGTGCTTCAGGTGCCTCACAGACTTTTGCTTTTAATACTGCTGCCTAGACCCTGCTGTTGTTCAAGGCTGCACACAGTCCTCTCCTAAATGGGTTCCCTATATCCTCTGTCCCTAGGCATTCCTCTGTATTTTGTCCTGAAGACACCCCAGCGGGAGCTCATGTGTCTGGTTTGGATATTCATCAAGCACTTCATTCTTTCTGCTGTTACATCTGCCAGCTACTTCCTGCTCTTTAGACATTTTTCAAAGACCTGTTTAAAAAGTAGTATTACATTAGTATACAACCGATGAGGATGGTGTGTAGTGTGCAGGGGTACCAGGTACATGACAAGGCTCTGAAGACTCTGTGCCCAGAGGCTGCCTCCTTCCAGGCACCAGAGCAGCATCTCTTGTCAGTGCTGCATTCATTTTGGCTCGTGCTAGGCCAGCAAAGCATGATAAGAGATAATTAGTGATTAAGTTGCAACCTTTTATCTTAGTAAATGACAGTTACTTCCTCGTAGGCTGCCTACATTGACAATGAGTGCTCAGGACAAGCTGAACAAATCTGTTTACTTTGATCCTGAATAAAAACCTGGGAGAAGCTTCCCAATCCTAAGGCAAGGCAGGATGGCAGGCACCAGCAGCTTCAGCTCTGCAGCCTCTGGGAGCTCCCAGTGAGAAGTTTTGCTGGTAATGGATGCATCCATCCGACCATCTTCTTGTCTGGGGCTGCACAGCAGCAGAGGGCAGTAGCTCAACATGATGCTT